>NC_134151.1:22288409-22591439 GCF_033958435.1 Carettochelys insculpta
TAAACAATGGAGTTCTAATAACAGAGTTCAAATCCTGAATTAACTAAACCGCCAGTGAAGAGGAATTGTTCTTAATCCTTACTTGTGCACATCCATGGCCACTGTTGGTTGCAATTGTGAATATTTACTCAAGACTCAAAAGGGTACTGCTAGTCAGAATGGAGCAGTATAAAAAGCCTGCCCAGATCCTTTCCACACTGTGCAATTCTAGTCCATTAGGTTACTTTATCATTATGAAATCACTTAGTTTATTTTAAGAAATGGTCGAGGTAGTCTGTTTCACAAAGCAGTTTTAAGTCTGCTTCAGAAAAGTTGATTTTACTAATCCTCTATTCTAGTTTACAACTAAAGGCCTGTTGCAGCTCTGCTTGCAAGTGGAAACTGGGCTGGAACAAAGTTCTAGACAGAAACATTGTAATATGCATACAAAGTGCATGGGCTAGGCCCCACACTGGCTAAGAAAGGGGCTGGCACAGTGCAGGGGAGCTGGGCTGGGCCCTGCATTAGGTGCAGGAGGGGCTGGCACAGTGCAGGGGAGGCTCTGTCAAGAGGTGGGCTGGGCTCCACGCTGGCCAAGGGAAGGGCTCCATTAGGGGCTGTGCCAGGCCCCATGCTGACCAGGGAAGAGGCTGGGATTGGCCCAGCAAGGGTTCTCCATAGAGGAAGTAGGTGGGCCAGGTTCCACACTGGCCAAGGGGAGGGGCTGGCAGAGAAGATATGACATGGCAGAACCTTGCCCAGGCAGACAGATGGATGAACACAGCAAAAGATATATGATAAACATCTGCCTACATTTAGTAATCCAGCAGTAACTATTTTCAAATGCAAAGTGCAATTGCAAAGATTGAGGCCACAGCATAGAACAGTTCAAATCTAAACTGACTGATGAATTGTCATTGAGTTTCTCCTATGGTTCTCTCCCAAGTGTGTCTGACTTACCTTGATGCCAGCTGAGCCTGTTGGCAGCTGGACAAGTTCATATGCTAGATTGACTTTTTCAGCTTCAACAAATGGATCTGAGAATGCACGGCCATGAAATCTTTTAAAACCTTGTACAGTATTCTTTGCATTTGAAATAACCTAGAAAGAAAAACCACAGGGATATGAAATGGCAGGGGACAAAATTCATCATGAACCCATCTAAACGTTGAATGTGGCCCTAAAAGGAAAGAAGTCCACCTGAGGGAATGAAAATAAAATTGTCGATCTACTCTCACTATAATTAACATGGATTAAAAGGAAAATATCTGCTTTTAATTTCTTTATGTTGCATGACCCCACTTTATGCACAACCTTTTTTGTATCTCAGTCTCCATTATATTTACATGATTCTTTCATCAGCAATAGGGGAACAGAAAACAAGGAAAGTCTAAGGGAGGGTGAAGGTAAAATTAAGGTATTCAATCCTGCAACTACAGTCAACTTAACTACATTTCTCAGCGATATGGGTTTTTCACACCTCTGATCAATGTAGTTAAACTGACAATTTTGTGACCTAGACTAGGCCTTCACCAAAAATTGGTAGGGGCATTCAAGGGCATGTGTAGTATCAGACGTTCTTTATTTAAAAAAAAATCCAGTAACATTTTTTGTATTGACTGTTCCTTTAAAAAACATCTTGACCTTAGAACCTCCCAAAATTCAGTTACCATCCAAACCTCATACAACTACACCCCTATGCCAGCGTGTGCGTATCTGCAAGCTGCAAACAGCTAAGAGCAACATAGGATCAAGGACATATAGGGAGTTGTTTTGCAATTTGACACAATGTTTGGACTTAATTTTACCAAAAGAAGAGAACACACCAATTACAATATGCCAGCAAAACTTTGTGCATTTTGAGGGATTACTGAACAATTTCAAGTTGCGCTTAACTCGTGCTAATGTGAGTTAAGCACAACTCAAAAGCCCACTCCCCCGGCCCTGGCTCAACCCCTCTGCCCCTCAAAGCCCCAGTTCAAAACCCTCTCCATGGCCCTGGTACAAACACCACTACCTCCCCCACTCCCATGCCCGGCTCCGGCTCAATTCCACCCTCTGCAGCCCTAACAACTGCCAGGCTTAAACTCTCTGCCCACTTCCCATAGCTCCAACTCAACTCCAGGCTTAACCCTTCCCAACTGTCCCCCCTCAAATGCAGCCCTTTACCTTTCAAAAGAAGATGCAGGTGCTCCTGCTGCTTCCCTGGCTGCAGAACATGCATTCCACTGGGGGGAGGGGGAGAAAAAAAATCGCCCTACCCCACCTAACTTACACAAAATTTCGGTTATGCGAGGGTGCACAGGAACGCAACCCTCACATAACTCAAGGGACCTTGTATATGTAAAAGCATCTCAGAGATTCTGGAAATTACTTCCTGATATCTAGTGATGCTGCCCTTAAGAAAAGTTGACTGTGATCGAAGAGTCACTTTCTGCAAGTGACTAACACTATATCGGACAAATCTTCAAGAAATAATTGATGATAATCTGACTGCTAGATACAGAAGGTCATAAATCTGTTAAATCTCGCCGTAACCACTTACACTATGGAGCGCAAAATACATTAAATTACATATAAAAACTATTAACGGACCACTATTTAGGTTGTAGAGTGAGGCACTCCGACATTAGAACAGACATTTATGGTTCTTTGTGTAACCTTAAATCTGCCCCTTTTGCCTCCAACTTGCGCAATGTCTGGTGGAAAGAACAGTATGCAATGCTGTAATGAGATTATCCTAATGCATATACACAAAGTGGATGAACTAACACTTTGAGAAAATATTTTGAATGCTTGGTTATGTAATCCAAACAACATTAACCAGCTTTTTGGAATGTTATTTTTCAGGTTTCTTGGGAGAGGAAAAAAGGAGGGTGGGAGGAGAATCTACGTACAAGTAGCACACTCTTACATAGCCTGTAAGTCCCAGTCAAGAACAGTGACAAAAATAAGTGTTACAAACTGAACAGTTTAAAAACGCTAGCCTTAAAATGTTTAATACAGAAGCAAGTAACTACTGTTGAATATTTGTGATCTCTTTCTACAATGAGTAATTACTGAACAAAACCACTTATTTTACTATTACTGTGTTAGTAGTTTCAATTTGGCTTACAAATAGTCCTTGAATGTATATAATCCTCACCTGGCTTTTAGCTGCAGCACCAATGGAACGATTCTTCGGTCCAAAGGCTATACATGACCTATGAAAAGAAATATTTCTGATTCAATTCAAATTTAAATATATTTCCAACAAGAAGCCACTGAGTGATTTAAAACACCTATATTTAAAGATTAAGCATATCACTACATAAAACTGTCTGTTGTACAGAACACTACCATAATAATGTTTATTTTACAACTGCTATTTTCCTCCAACCTCTTACCACTGTTCACCACTACCAATGTAGAGCTTACTCTGCCATTATGGCTCTAGAACATGGGTGTCCAACCTTTCGGCTTGCCTGGGCTGCTTTGAGTTAAGAGGAATTGTCTTGGGCCGCATATAAAATATATCAATATAGTTAATGTATATAAATCACATAATAATGTTAAAAAAGTTTACCATTTTGTGGGGCCGCATTACTAGCTGTCCAGGGCTGCATGCAGCCCACGGGCTGGACACGCCTGCTCTAGAATATATGAAGAGCTTAACACTCATTATGGAGATTTTTCTAAAAAATAGTAATTTATAAACAGTGAAACCTGTTAGCATTCAAAGAGATTCTTTAATGTAATTAAAATTCCCCAATAGAGTCTCAATAGAGTTTCCACCAATTTCTATGGTAGAAGAAAAGCAAACTGGAGTTACACACTCCTGTGTTTCCAAAGCAAATGACCATTTGTCTACCTGTAATTTGCAATTTTTAAATTTACACATTCTTCACTTTAGGAGACACTTCATAATTTAAAACAACTTCCACTTCAAGCCACATTTGAAGTTCTGTTGGCAAAGAAATTTATACTGCTGCATAGAAATCTGACAGGAAGATGGTTGTTCACTACAAGATAACAAAATTAGCTCTCCTGATACTAATATTAATTTATCTATTAGTGCAGATAATCATGGATACCCAACTCTAACATTTTTAAAATGAATTTTCACAAGTTACAATTAGTCAATTATTAGTTCCTTTTTTCAAATTTATAGTTAATGCTACAGTCCCAACAAGGAAGGCTAAACAGAATAAGCCCCAGGCAAAAAAAACTCACAGCCACCAAAGTAATCATTAAGGTTTGAATCACTGAAAGCCAAAACAGTCACACTATTGAAAAGAATTACACACACATGCACACTAATGAGCAGCCTCGAAATTGTAAATGGCTGCTCCTTAGCATGGTCCCACAGCTCATTAGCATAATTCCACGAGAGCTCTGTCTCCGTCTCGGCAGACGGGGGGTGCTGGCAGTAAAGAGGTCGTGTGTGTCCCTGCCAGCAAAAAGCCTCTCTATTGCATAAGGAGCTGGCATAAGGGGACGGCACAACAGGACTTTCTGCCGGCATGGGCACATCCACACGGCTTCTTTATTGCTAGCACCGAGGTCTCGCACAGCTATGCTAATGAGCTGCAGGACCATGCTAATGAGTAGCCACTTAAAATGTCAAGGTTAGCATGGACCTGCTGGAAAAGCTATGCCATGTAGACCCAGCCTAAGAAATAGAATAAGTCTTCATGTTTTTAGAGGATTAGAGTTACTACTGCTGGTCAAGCCTCCTTTAGTTAAACACTTATCTTAAAGTGTAGGATTCTTTACAAAATTTGAACACACAAATATAAAAAGTCTCATTACTCATATGGTTCCTCTAAGCCACATTATCTACAATGCTGCTTGCTGATAGTGATTATTTCAATGAGTTCTTTACTACTAATGAGCACATTTTAATAAGCATAATTATTACACTGATCCCAGAGCAGCAGACAAGGGAGTTACATTACAGAACTGGTGATCCCATGGGAAAAAAACAAAATAGGCTTCTGGAATATCCTGCTCTGTTGAATTAGTTTAAAATATTCAAAAGACACCACCAGCATTGAAATTTGCCATAGTATGATTGCGCTGAATGTTTTTATACCTGCCATCATCATTATCAACCATGGACTCAGCACCTGTTGGTCATCTGATGCCTCTGTCACTATTTCCTTCCATCTTTCCCCATCTGGTGCGGAGTGGCTTAGTTTCAGACAAGCTCCATACCAATCTCCTATATCTACCCATTCTCTGTGGGGTCTGCCTCTTCTATTTGAGCTGTCCATTATGCCGAATACCAGGGTCTTCATTTTTCATTTGTTGTTCATTCTGCAAATATGTCTGAATAGCTGTAACATTTTATAACTAGGTCCCAACCAAATTCATGATCCATTTTAGTCAATTTCATGGTCACAGAATTTTAAAAGTCAAAGTTTACGATTTCTCATTCTTTAAAAGTGAATTTTCATAGTATTGTAACTGTAGGGTCCTGAGCCAAAAAAGCTTAGTGGAGGAGATCACAAGATTGTGGGGAAGCAGAGAGCTTTCACCCTTATTTCTGTGCTGCTGGTGGCGACCACACTTCCCTTCAAACTGGGCAGCCACAGAACGGCAGCAGTTAGCCAGGGTCCAGCTCAGAAGGCAGCACCAATGGTGGCGGCAGCAGCTCAGAAGTAAGAATGGCATGGTATGGTATTCTGCCCCCCACCCCACTTCTTTACCACTAAGGCCAAGCGGCTCTGAAAGCAGTGCAGAAGAAATGTTGGCCATACCATGACCCACTACAATAATCTTGCAACCTCCCCATGACTATCTTTTGGGTTAGGATCTCCAGCTTGAGAAATGCTGTGCTCCCCTGTGAATCTCTAATATAGGCCTGTGTCCCTCAAACTGGGGTCAGTGACTCAACCACAAGAAGTCGACAGGCCAGATTTTGGTAAGGAATCAAGGGCCATGCTTTTCTATGGAGTAGGTTCAGGGCCTGGGACAGTGGATGGGTGCAGAAAAGAATGTGGGGTATGATAGAGCATGGGTGAAGGGCACTGTGACATGGGTCATGGTACTGGGGTGCAGGGTCTGGGACTGGGTATGGGTGCTGGAAAGGATTCTGGCCTGTAGAGGGGTGTAGGAAGGCTGGAGGTTGCAGAGGTTTTGGATGGTGACCTGAGGCTAGACAGCTGGGGTGCAGGGTCCAAGAAGGGGTATGGGTGCAAGAGACGTGTGGTCTAGGGAAGGGATACAGAGTCTGGGAAGGAGCTGGGCTGCAGGAGAAGAAGAGGAAAATATGCCAGAAGTAGCTCCTGGCCAACAGCATTCTCAGTCAAGCTTCCAGATTTGCTAGCACCCCTAGATCACTCCATGTGGCTCTCTGAGCTGCTGGGGAGTCTTCTCACATTCCCTCCTCCACAGGAAGATCTCTCAGCTCCTATTTGCTGGAAACCAGCCAACAGGAGCTGAGAGATTTAGCTGCAGATGGGGGGCAGTGCATGAAGACTCTCCATTAGATCACAGGGGCAGCCTGGATAAAAAGGCTCCGTGGGCCAGATCTGTCCTGCAGGCCAGATCTTGCACACTCTTGCCCTAGGCACAGTAACCAAAGAACAGCCAATAGAGTTCAATTTTATAAAAATATACTATCAAAGATTCTTGAAACCCCTTGTCTATATTTTGTTTTAATTAACATGTATGTTCCAAAGAGCTGCCCTGTTTATCATTTGCAGATTTCCAAAAAAGTTCCTCAAATGTTAAGGAAGAAGTTTAGCAAGGATTTTCATCTCTGGTTGGTGGCAGGGGCATGCTGGAAAGCTTTCCAATGCTTTAGTATCATATTTGGAACCAACATGGTGCATACCAGCATTATTGGGCAGATCTTAGTTAATATTTTCTATTTGAGAAACTTGATGCTACAGTAAACCCTTGATGTAGTGGGCTAATGGGGGCAGGAGGCATCTGCTATTCCCTAAAGTCCATTAAAGGTGAGGGTTTGCTGCCTACCTGCCCACCCACCCACCCCCGGCCAGGCTCCCCCAGCCTCTCCCATCACCACAAAAAAAAAACTTCCCACGCACCATAACCTGCATCCCATGTGCCCTGAAGGGACCACCAGCAGAGCCACCATGTGCTCTTCCCACCAGGTCTGGAGCACATACACAAGTGCCAGTCTACCTATATACACGCCCTACCTCTGGTGGGAGGAGCACATGGCAGCTCCAGCAGACACAAGCTCCTCCAGGCCACGGCATCCATAAGTCTCTTAATTTGTTCCCAAAGCCCACTAAATTGGGATCCATAAAAATCAAGGGTTTACTGTATTTCCCTTTCTTTGCAGCTCACTGTACACAGACCCCCAATCACATGTATAAAACATATGTAGCAAAACTTTGAGCTATATATACTTTTATGCATTTCTAAGCAAAAACAGAGCCACTTAAGTCATAACTTCAAAAAAACATTCTAGAACAAGCACACAAAATGGTTAAAATTTAGTTTAACACCACTGATTCATTGTAAATAAAGCAGATACAATCACAGTGAAATACACCAGAAGCCTAGTGAAATCTTGTCAGAAGGTTTCAAAGTTAGAGCTCTGAATGCTCATATTATGAGCTCGAGCTAAGAAAGATGTGGTCACTGCTCATATCACTTGAATCTCCACATTTTTGGATCACATCCTTTGTCTCCATGCACTTCTTTGGCAGATGAATGCATCCCACCCTGGTGTACAAGACAATCCAATCAACACACAGGAATTACACGGAATTTGTTAAATCAATTTCTTAACCTACTTAGTTAAATCAGCACATCTTCCTTGTGTGTAAACTCATATAGGCTTAAAAATCCCTTACCTTAATTATGGTTGTAAAATTAAATGGGGGTGGGGGAGGGCATGTGTAAGGATTTAGCTGGGGAGGCCGCTCCAGAGCAGCCCCACTGCTGTGAGCAGGGACTCCTCTGGCTACGCTGGAGCATGCTTGCCCATGGTGCTGCCACAGGTGAGGAGTGCTCCAACTAGGCTGAAGCAGCCTGGGGCTGTAGCAAGCCCATGCCCCAGAGGGGGCAAGGTGCTACTCTAGCCTATACCAGTTAATCCTAAAACCTTAATTCAGTACTTAATTCATATTGTGATATTTATTACTCAACCATTTTAAGAGTGCCCATACAAAGCAGCTGCATTAATTTAATTCTATTTAGAAAGATTTAGGCCAACCTAGCTACATCACTCAGGGGTGAAAAATCAACACCTCTGAGAAATTTAGCTATGTCAAATTAATCCATAGCCTAAATGCAGTTAGGCTGATGGAAACAATCCTCTATTGACCTAACTACCACCATTCAGGGAGGTGATGTTCTTTCATTACGGGAAAAACCCTTTCAGTCATTGTAGGCTGTATCTCTGTTACGGGGGTATGCCGGCATAGCAATGCCATCAGAAGTACGCTTACATAGTTCTTTGATTGTAAACATGGCCTTTGACCAATTGACATAATTTCTGCATGTAGACCAACGCAACCTTCCATTTGACAGTAACTTTAAATCTTCACATTGAGAATCCACTTTCTCCTGAGGAACTATACAAATTAAGTTCACTTTTGTGTCATCTGAGCAATTCAAGAAATATCCTTTTATTGTTTTTTCCATCTCAGTTACAAATGAAGTTAGCAATCTCAACATAAAAACAGAGATAGTGATTGTGGCTCTCATACGTGTTGACTATACCTATTGTTCAAACTCCAAGGAGGTAGGAGAAGGCAGTTGAAGGACTCCATATATTCAAAGCTGAGCAGTTATGTTTGGGTCAAGTTCTGTCTTGGGATGCACATGTGCAGATCCTACCAAACCTACTAAGAACCTAACAAGCATGCATCCCCTGGTAAAATTCAGTCCCACATCTCATTTTCCTTAGAACAAAAAAAAAACACTCAGCGGTGATCAGTTGCTCAAAGTGATTTCGCCAATACAGGCTGAACCTCTCATGTGGCACACTCAGGACCTGACCTGTGCCGGAGAGCATTTGCCATGGGAAATCAATATTGTCTAACAGCATTACCAGGATTTTTGCTGCTTAAGTGGGCTCTTAGAAGACAGTTAGGGGTAAATTAGCTAAATAGCACAGAACACAGAGCCAGAACTGGTGGCTGTAAAGCTTTGAGACCTCAGGAAAGGTGGCCACACTTAAGATAAGTGGTCATCCAGCATGGATGTTGCTAAATGAGAGTGTTCTGGACTTGAATTTAACCTGTATGTCAGTATATATTGGTGACAGCAAGTCATGGGTTTAATCTCATTATGTAATCCCAATCCAATATTTGGCCCTACCTTTCCATGCCCTCCCCCCGCAATCCCTGAAAGCATTGGGGCTATGGAAACAGTTAGTACAAAATACATTATAGAAGCTCAAGCCTCACTTTGGGCTAATTTTAGACTACACATTGGGCAAAAGCTTCAAGAGTGACTTTTTCCATACATGTCTGGTGGTACCTCTGAAGAACCTAATTATTAGAAAGTGCTAAGAATCCATCCTCTGAGAGCCATGCATGCACATGTATGCGCGCGCTCTCTCTCTCTCTCTCTCTCTCACACACACACACACTAAATAGTTGTATTCTTGTATGTTTGTGTTCCAGCCTTTGGTTAAAAGTGTACTTAAATTGTTCCCAAGATTTATTTTAAATGTATTTAGTGTTATTAAAACAACACAGGAACATGACATGTAGACATTCCATGACAATTACCATTTTCCTCAAAGATGGGTGCTGGAGAACCTTTTTAACTTTTTAAACCTCTGGTACCCTTAGTACAAATCTAGCATGGGTTTACTGGGGCATTACTAGCTGTTGTGGCAAAATTGCTCGAAACTGTATAGCCTGAAATGGAAAGACTCATGTATACCTTAGAAAAGCATTGGTTTTTAACTTTGAAGCACTAAAGACAAAGATTTCTGAAATGATTAGTCTACATATTATAGCTCAATTTTAGACATATGTTTAAAAACCAAGTCTTGACAGTAGTGCTTGGTACAGAACCAGAAATGGCACAAGAAATGAATGTATCAGTCATTCAGCTCTTCTCCATTTGCTCCTTAAAGATAGCCAGAGTTATGGCATTATTTACAAGGTAGCATACAATTGGCCATCCATCACTATCACCAATATAAGAGGAGAGAAAACTAAGAAACAGAATTACTAATGCATAATTTGACCACACCTAGGTAGCTCACTGGAAAACACTATCAGTTCCTACAACACAAGTTTTCAGGTGATTGGACACTTTCCTCGGAAACATTATGAAGAACGGCTGAGTCAGGACCCTACAAGTTTTAAGTATACTACTGATATAAGTCCGTTTACCTCAGTTCCCCTCTTTAGCTATTTTATTTAGGACATTATTTATGACACAAAAGCAAGTCATCTTCCCCTATACTGGTACAGCAAGAAGCTCACTAGTAGCACCATTGGGGAAGCAATTATAGAGGTGGCCCATAACATGCTTATAATAGTTGAGCCCTCAAGGACTTAGAGGACTTAGCTGTACTTCAACTGCCACTTTTGTTTCTAAAACAAAAGCATATTTGGCACTTTACAGTCACGATGAAAAGGTCCCTGCCCCAGTCATCTCAGGGGAAAACTGCACCAAAAAAGTTAAAGAGTGTACATATTTTGTCAAAATAATACCAGTTTCAATTATATTGGTAATTTATTTCAAAATACCTGTTATCAAGTAAGTCAACAACAATACAAAGAGATTCCCTGAGGAGCACAGCATTAAAGAAAGCCCTACAACAACCCAGTTCCAGCTTCCGTTACAATTTTGTCTACCACCTCTTTCCGGCCATGTCACAGGTGGGTACATCTTGAGGGAAAACTCTGCCCCTTCAGTCAATTCTCATTTTCTCCCTCACTTCCCTGTTAGGTTACCATAATTCAAGTCCCAATGAATGGCACTGATTGAGAAGGGGGAATTGGAGCGGGGGTGTGTCCAATGGGAGAGCTATTCTGGGCATTCTAAAAGAGCACTAGGAGAGGGAGACAACACTATACTGCCCCCAGAGACCAACTGAAGGGCACCCCAGGTCATAACCCACGTGCCCCTGCCACCAGAGTCCAGCCACAGGCTTGGCACCATACTGTTTCATTACTTTTCCACCAGGGGTTGAGATGTGACCCCACCCATCTGTTCTCACTATCAGAGAGCTAGCACAGGCAGCTCTCTTAGCCTTACTCATATTTAAGGGGCCTGAAGCACCTAGTCCAGCAGAAAGAACACAAAGGCTGTGGCCACACTTGGCCAAAATTTCAAAATGGCCGTGCCAATGGCCAAATCAGAGAATACTAATGAGGCTCTGAAATGAATATTCAGCACCTCATTAGCACATGACCAGCCATGGCACCTCGGAAGTGTTGTGTTTTGCTTGCACGTGGCTTGTCTACACAGTGGTCCTTTTCGAAAAGACCTCGCAAACGTTGAAATCCCCTTATTCCTATTAACTGATCTTTAATTCAGCTGATAGGAAGAACAGGATTTCAATGTTTGCAGGGTCCTCTCGAAAAGGACCCCCATGTAGATGAGACACACGAGCGAAACGGGGCACAGCCAGCAGCATACTAATGAGGTGCTAACTATTCTCTGATTTGGCCATTGTCATGGCCATTTTGAAATTTTGGCCAAGTGTCGCTACAGCCAAAGAGTCACGTGGACTCCATCCCACAAGGCCAGGCACTCTGCTCAATGTGGGGCCACAGCCATGTAACACCTCTCTTGTTCAGGTAAACTGTCCATGCCTCCGGCACAGGCACACAGCAAGGTGAGGAGCTAGATCCAAAGGCACCTAGTAGCAGCCAACAGCTGTGCATCATCAAGTCTAGAGGAAAAATGAAAATCTACACAATTAGTTCAGTGCAAAATTCCCCAGGAAAACCCTAAAACCAGGCATACAAAATATTTATAACCCAGAAAAGAGGCGCATCAAGGGTAGGTTGAAGTGCACCAAACACAGTGACAAGAGAGGGGTTTTCTTCACCCAGCTTCTGGTTTGTGGGGCTTTTTTTTGTGCTGGTCATACAAATGAACCAAGCTTCTCACTCAAGAACGTGGAGAGCGTGTGGAAAAGTTATGTTTGCAGCTTGTCAACTTGGCCTGATTCTTGGCTGGGTTTCCCTCCTTTTCATGAGCCTGTACAATAATTAGACCTGCCCGTGGAATCTCCAGTACATTGCATCTGACAAGGCAGGTCTTTGTGCACGAAAGTTTACTCTCCAAAAAAAAAAATCTGCTAGTTTATAAGGTGCCCCAGGACTGCTTCTTGTTTCCATCCCCCGCCCCCCTCGCTCACTTGAGAAGAGGTGACCAGGCCTTGCTGCCCCTGCTCCCTTTCCTGGAAGCACATGCTGGGCTGCTGTAGGGATGTCTCTTACGCGCTGCACACCGCCAGATGGGCGCAGCGCGTCCCCCGTGCTGCGGAGCGCCCCGGCCCGCCGCAAGCTCTCAGGGGACACACCTGCGCCGGCGGCGCGTGCGAAGGGCCCCGCTCACCTCCCGCTCGCGCCCGCCCTCAGGATTACAGGCGGCGTTTCCACGCCCTGTAGAGCCCTCCCCTCTAAGCACCCAGAAAGGGAGAGGGCAGCGCCGCATCCCCGCAGGCCCGAGTCAGGCCTCACGAGGGCCGGCCGGGATCCCGAGCGCCGCCTCCCGGCCCGTTCCTCTCGCGCCCCTCACTCACGGAGTGCTGCGGTCGCTGTACTCATTAGCGATGGTCTCGATGCCTCCGGCCCGAGCCACCGCTACATAGCAGCTCTGGAAGCCCAGATCGATGCCCACCACCGACATGCTGAGGGCGGGGGCGGGCTGAGGAGAGCGCCGGGGAAAGACTGAGCGGCCGAGTAGCTCGGGAAGGGCGTCTGGAGCGATCCCGAGCGGCGCCTGCGCCTCAGCCTCACTAGTGCGGACGCAGCCGACTCAGCCCGTTTAAATGAGCAGCGACTCCGGCAGCCTCCTCTTGGGGGAGGGGGAGAGATCTCGAAAGATCCCGTCCTGTCGGGGGGGCGGGTCCTGGAGGCGGAGTGAACGCCTCTCGCGAGATTTCCTCGGGGACCTGGTTCCCGTTCCCGTTCCCCTCCTCCTCCCACTTCACCACCGTCAGGCTACAGGGACCAGCGCGACCGTTGAGATCTCCGAAACGGCTCTATGCCAATCAACTGGTACGCATGCTCAGAGCATATCCTTCCCGACACTCCCTTCGGCAGACGCGTGGGAGAGGGGCAGATGAGTCTCTTCCTATTTCACGGCTCCTCTCTTTCTTTTATGCTCATCCCGCAGCTTTTCTCTCGCTCAGGCTGGCGCGCCCTCTGAGTCACGGGCGCTAGGGTTCTCAGCTGGCTGGCAGTCTCTCCACCCTGCCCGGGGGCAGGTGGCGGGGCTGTGGGTCCTTCACAGAGACCTTGCCTCATTGTGGGCGTTACTAATGGGCCGCTGTCCCACCGCAACCATGAGGGATACGGGTTTGCCAGAGACAGTGTCCTGGTTTCATTCTTCAGTGCGCCAGCCTACGCACGATCTCACACTCCTCCGTGAAATACAGGAGCTAAGCGCGACAGTGACACCCCCCGCCCCACACACACACACAGTTTCTGGTCTGATCGTGGTGCAATGCCATTGCCACTCCCATGGCCTGTACGGCTTTGAGTCTAGCTAATCTGGACTAACCAGAATCAGATGTATGGATTGGATCACGGACAGGTAACATTACAGGTACAGATAGCTATCATAGATGGATAAGGTAATACTTTTAGACCAACTTCTGAACGGCAGAGGAAAAGTCAAGACCCCTGGTATTCAGCATGATGGACCGCTTGAATAGGAGAGGCAGACCCCACAGAGAACGGAGAGATGTTATAGTAGATTGGTGCAGAGCTGCTAGTCTACAGAAACTAAGCCACTCCACACTGGACAGGGAAAGATGGAAGGAAATAAGAGAGGCGTCAGACAACAACGGGCACTGAGCCCATGGTTGTTGATGATGAACTTCTGTTGGTTGGAGAGACAAGCTTTTGAACTACGCTGTTCTTGAGGTTTGGGAAAGGTACTGGAGTGCCATAGCTAATATAAAATTGGACAGGTTGTTCAGATAAGGAAACACATATCCCATTGGCCTCTTGACATGTATGCAGTCATAGGAGGATTACTGGGTTATAAATTCTTGTAATGAACCATAAATCCAAGGTCTTTGCTAAAACCATCAGGGCGGGGGGTCAATTGTCATTGTCATTTGGTGCACTGGAAGAGGCATGCCATTTGTCATAATAGACCTGTAGTACTCCCAGGATCTTTAAAGATGTGTTGATCATCATAGCATTGGAAATATGTTTACAGGTTTGCATGTGTTGTTATGACAGTGCTGGGTACCACTTTGGATTGGTGAGCCCTGACCTGCTTCTGATGACAGTTTTGGTGAAATTGACTGATTGTTTAAAAGCCGGAATAGGGGAACAGTAAAGATTGTTTTTTGGGCTGTTGCATAACTTGTAATTGTTTGATACCTTGTACGGATTCCCATGTGAAGTGATAGCTAACAGCCAGGCATGTGTGGCTGGAGGGACTTTATCATTCTAAGGAGATTTTATTGGGGTATTTGGGAAGCCATTTTGTGATGTGATCTACTTCTTTTGTGGAATATCCTGGTTGGTTTTAAATGTATGAGAATGTATATTCCAGACTTTTACCTCAGCATATTCTGTGGTATCTGAGGGCCTGGCTATAAATAACAGGTTTCTTGATGTGTTTGTTATGGATACCAGATCTGTGAAGGTAAGTGTGGCGATTTATGGGTTTCTTTATGTACACCTGTCTGAGCTGGTGATCATAGTGTCCTGGAAGTAGGTGCTTCCAGAAGAGTATTGTAAAGACAGTGTGATGGATGGATAGAGGTTGCTGAAGTTGTGATGGAAATCTTTGATGGAATTTAGGTCATCTGTCCAGAGGATGAAAATAGCAGCAGCATATCTCAGCTAAATCCTTGGTGTTGTGGTGCCTTTGTCTTGAAATTCTTTGTCGAGGAGTGCCATTAAGCATGTGGGTCTGGAAGACACTGTGGGCCCCAGGGCAAGGTGGAAGAGGGAGCCTGGCTTTTTGCCCTGGAAGAGACAGGGCTAAGGGTGGAAGAAGTGGGGCCTAAGGAAGACAGGCTCCAGTGCCACCCGGACAGCAGCGCTGCCCCTTCTCTCTAGCCCTGCACCATGGCAGAGCAGAACTACTGTGGTGTTTCAAAGGGCCCCAGAGCTCCAGCCACCAGTGCTGGCGAAGTAGTAGTGGCAGTGGCCAGAGTACCGGGCCCCCTGCAAATGCTGGGTCCCTGTGCACCTGCCCACTTTGCCCCTACCCCCATCAGCAGGCCTGCATTAAGATGTTGGCATATTGAAGAATCATCCCTCTATCCTGATTGTTCCCATGGTTTAGACAAAGTGTTTGTTGTTAAGTGTGAAATGTTCTGGGTGAGGATGAAATGGATGAGGTGTGGTGAGCTCCACAAGGCCTTCCCAAGTGTGGAGCTCGGGGTGATTGGACAAACCATGCATAGTATAGGATGGCTCTGCCCACCAGCTGCTGGCTCCTTGCCTCTCCTCCCAAAAGCATTTGGGGAGGGGGGGCATGTGATCTTTCATGGCTCTCACACATTGCCCCTCTTTAATGGGGTGAGTGAAGACCCTGCTAAATCGATCGCAGAGCACTCTCCATTTCTATTCCAGTACTCCACTGGAATGAGAAGATTAAGGTAAGTCTACAGAAGAGCATCTTCCATCAGTGCAGCATGATACAGACACCTCAGTAAGTTGACCTAAGCTGTGTCAACTCCAACCGTGTTATTCACATAGCTGGAATAGCATAACTTAAAGGCATTTTACTGTAGTAGTATAGACAAGGCCTGAATAGTCATACAAAGATTCAAGGCTGTGTCACGCTTTGGGAACACAGTTAAAATGTAGCTTAGTTTCATTTATGCTGCCAAGACAAACTGTCTTAACTGTAAAAGCGAGATAGCCGTGTTAGTCTATATACTATCAAAACAAAAAAGCAGTCCAGTAGCACAGTTTGGAAAGAGAGGCTGCTGAACTCTCTTTTATATTCAAATTTGACACATTAACATGTGGTTTGAACCGGGATGGGAATTTTCTCACTCATTATAGGGGCTCTTCTGCATATGTGGCTTTATCTAATTCTTGACTCCCCTCCCTCCTGCTCTCTGATTTGCTCACCTTGATTATATTTTTCTGATTTGTCAACCTTGATTACTATGTTTGGTTCTCTGTGGCTTAAATATTGAGTCTGTTCTGGTGTGGATATGATCTGAAGAAGTGGGTCCCACAAAAGCTCATCACCTAATAAATTATTTTGTTAGTCTTGAAAGTACTACTGGACTGCTTTTTTGTCTTAATTGTGTTTGGAGAATGACTGTGTTATAACCAAAAGTTTCAGTGTCAGATGGATTCCAATGGGTCAAAGTAAAAGCTTTGTTATCTGGCATGTTGGGAAAATGGGGGTCGGGAGGGTGCCAGTGAGTCAAAATTCTGGTTAATTAAGACAGAGGACTTTGAGTGCAGGATGGGGCTTATGGCTGGGGAATTGAAGCATGGGAGGGGTAAGAGGCTGTGGGCTCTGGGAGGGAGTTTGACAGTGGGAGAATGCTCATGGTAGGGGATTGCGGCATGTTAGAGGTTTTGGGGTTCCTGATTTGGGCAGTGCTTATCCTGCGTGTCTGCCCACAAGTAGCGTCATGTCCCAGCTGTGCCTAGACTGAGGTATATCCAGATGGCTGTGCACAGTGCCCTTGCCTGCAGTCACTGCCCCTACAGCTCCTATTGGCTGTAGTTACCAGGCAATGGGAGCTATGGAACCAGCTCTCAAGACAGTGCACGACAATGCACAGAGCTCCCATGGCCATTCCTCCACCTAGGAGCAACAGGGACATGTCACCACTTCCAGGGAGCCACACAGAGCCAGATAGGGAGCCTGCTGATCTTGCGCCAACTGGATCCTCCTGAAGATCAGAAATGCTGGTTTCTAGAGCTTTCCAGTGGTTAAATGCCAGAAAACACAGCACTTATGTATATACAATTGAGGTCTTGGTAAAATAGGAGAGTGGTAGCCTGTTTCCTAATACCCTCAGGGCAGCCTAGTTGCTTTCTCAGTGGAACAAGTTTGCAGGCAGGTAGCTCTCCCCAGGGCCAGGAGGCTAACTGTACTGTTCTCTGGTGGGACAGTACAGGGAGCACACAAGCTGCCCTTCAGTATTGCACATCCTAGTGGAATAGGATTGCTAATGGAGTGCTTTCTGATGGGAGTGGAGAGTGCATTGGCTGATCCCAAAGGGACAAGTGAGGCGAAAGGCTGCTCCCTGTTGAAATAGAAAAGTAAGAGAAAGACATAGACTGGAGAGACAGCATAGAAAATATGCAGGCTCTCACTTTACCTGTGTGTAACACAGACATAACAATAATACTTACCTAACTCACAAGAGTGTTACATAGCTTAATTAATGTTTGGAAAGTGCTTTTTAATTTTGAAATAAAACATACAACTACAACATATTATGACCATAATATTTCCTTTTCCACAGCCCTGTCTTTACATCACTGCTTTCTGGATCAATGTTATAGGGATAGGTTTAATACATGGCAGAGAAATTCACAATGTTTGAAGCAGGAAGGGCTCCTGCCGCCACGGCTGTTGAGTCGCCTTAGCTTTGCATATTTGTAATTCCTTGTAACTAGTTCAGTTACACCACTTTGGCAGCTGTAGGTGGGCGGCTAATTGCCTCATAGTGGCAATGAATAAAACCCACACTAATGTTTAAGCTTTCATGTCCTTGGATGTACAGTTATCATGGAACAAAGCTGCTCCTGTGACTCTGAGTGGCGTACAGTACCACAGCTCAACAATTACACCTTCAAGTTAAAATATAACACTTCCTTCTTTTTTTTACTTTCATTTTGATAATGAGATCTCCAGCAAGAAGGTGGGTTGGGGTGCATCACCAGATTCGCGTCACAGGCATGTTAATACCAATGTACTTGATGCTATGACATACCCCCAACACCTGTCTGTTGCATGTGACTTGTTTGCTGTCTGCTATGACACTATGTTGGGATTCAGCCAGGAACTGAGTACAGAAACTGCATGTAGAGAGAAATAACTCACAAACACAAAACAAAATGTTCTCAATTATATCTAAAACAAATGAAAAAAACCTCAAACCAACTAATTTATGGGAGTCTGGCCTGTCTGACTCTGGATTTCTTTGGAATAAAGCCCCGACCCAACTGAAGTTAATGGCAAAACTCCCATTGACGTCAGTGGAACCAGGATTTCACCCGTAAAATAAATACTTTAAAGAGCATTGTTAAGGAGCCAGACCAGGCAACAGAATTTGTTCTGTTGAGTGTAATTAGTATTTATTGCAAGAAGAAATTAAGATGAGTACGGATATGGTGTGGCGGTAAGAAAAAGAAAGTATTGTTGTCAACCTCCAGTGTGCAAAAATCAGCAGTCAGGTTACAAAATCCATGAGATTGTCATAAAACCCCTAAATTTTCAAACAATAATATATTTTCCATTTTTATTTGACTTCTGGGCTTAAGCCTGGATCACTTTTCAATATTTCCTCTGTAAAGCTCTGCCAATTCAAGGCCAAAAAGCAAATCCTAGCAAAGTGAAGTAACAGATTGTATCTACTGTGTGCTGACAACTCAGTATTTATTACCCTTTCCAAGAATGATCAGCAGCATTTGCTGAATTCTTTTGCCCATACTATATCCCTTTTGGCTTCGGTATATTCATCTAAAGACAACAGAAATCCTGTACCAACTATTTCCTGGCAGAAACCCATCACTTCCCTCACCACCAGAAATAAAATTGAACATCTGCCATTTAAACAATGTCTGTTTCTGCTTCAGAGGTAGCACTGGTACCGATGACACCAATATTGATAAAGAACTTTCAGCATGGTGAAAGTCAGCTGCCTTAGTTTTCGGTCATCTACACAAAAGGTTAAAGGACAAGACCGGGAGTCAAAGTATCCTCAAAATGCTAAGTTTGCAGAGCTATTGTGCTTCCTTGTCTTTTGTACTCATTAGACACCTGCTCCCTTTATCATCACCATATCAAAAACTTAACTGCCTGCAATGCAACATAATGAGAATCAGCTGGTCTGACAAAATCTCCAGCAGTGCAGTACTATGGGTAGCGGCCATGTTAGCACAGAGGTAAATGATCTGGGTTGTTCATGTTATACATATGGGTACATTCAGCTGCCTATGAGAGTTCTATGCAGCAAGTCTGAAATAGGTTGTTGTAGGAAAGATGGCTGCCCCAAACTCTACTACAAGGGAGTGGTGCACAATGTCAGCTGGGCTGGACTTAATGACATGGGAAGACATAGCCCATGACAGGTGAGCTTGGTAGTCCACTACAAAGTAAACAGAATGAGCAATAGAATATTGTTGTGCCACCTTGGCCAACAGTAGGAGGGAATGTAGACACCAGTGTGCGTGGCACTTCTTTTGAACCGTGTGTGGAAGTTGATTTCCAATTGTAGTCATTTGAAAACAAATGGTAGTTTTAAAAAAGGAGCATTAATAACTTATTGTTTTAAATGATCAGCGTTTCAGGTAATGTCATAACACCAGGATTTCAGACTTTAAGAAAATTATCAGATATCACAGGCTACTAAAAGGGGAATCTTGAAATAACATTTGTTCTCAGGTCTGGGAGTTACAAGAAACCCGTCTTCACTTTTCACTTGTTTTGGTTTTCTTCCTTTTGATTTGTTTTCCCACTCTCTTTTAATAAAAGTGATTAAAGCTTTCTGTGTTGGAAATAGATCTTAATCATCTTTTTGCTTACTACTTTACGGTCCACAACACATTCTCTGGATTCACTAATTTACGTGTGTACATATTTTATAAATATTCTCTTATCTGTTCTTTCTCAATAGCTGTCTTTACAGGATCGTTTTTACATCCTAACTGACAAACACTGTTATTAACTGTCCTTTTTACTGACAGGTTTTAAAAGACCAACTCAGTGTCTCCACCATTTAAGTGCAGTCAATGATATAACTTCCCTTCTTCATTTATTAGTGCACCTACTTTCTTTTTTCTTTCTTTTACCTGGATAAGCTTGATAAAATTCATCCAGTTTTCTCTTTTTCTGTATTTGGTTGTACTAATTCACTCTTTTCCCAGTTCTCCATTCCAGATGAGCTGAGTGTAGTGAAGAAATGGTAGCAGGAAGAAAAATAGCTTTGGCATACATTTCTGGAGCATGCTGGGGATTTGCAGCTGTGGACATAATTTAGAGCAACCTCTAACTTATGATCAATTTGTAACAGATACCTGTGGGCTCCAGATTCTTTTTCTTTACATACAAATAGCCTCCAACTGAAAAGGACCCCATAAGCACTAATTTACTGTTCTAAAATAATATGTGTTTAGAACCCATGTTCTTGTTAACCCACTTTCAGACTACATGTGTCTGTGTCTCATATTGGTGTTGGAAGCTGTTTTTCAAACACCAACCTACAAGAGTTACAAGTTTTCTGTGTCTTAAATATTGAGTCTGTTCTGGTCTGGCTATGGTCTGAAGAAGTGGGTCTGTCCCACAAAAGCTCACCTAATAAACTATTTTGCTAATCTTTAAAGTGCTACTTGACTGCCTTTTGTTTTGATAGTTTATAGAGTAGCACGGCTTACTCTCTGTTACTATTCAACCTGGAAGAAAGTACCTGTAGCATGGCACAACTGAGCCCTTGAAAAACACAGCCAGGAGCTATGACGCTGGCTTCACTTCCTTTTGGAACAATGCTGTTGTGAAACTGAAGAATCTGGTGATAGAAGAGAACAGTCAGAGAAGCACATCTACTAGCTTTATGTTGCGAACGCACCACCATCAGTTCTCCAGTCCCCAAAGAAGCTGAAAATCCAGGCTGCAAATTCCACAGTAGTTTTGAAGGATTATCAGGTAAGGTAGATTTTAGTTGTTTGTGTGGCCATTTTGTGGACTGCAGACCACAAACAATTATGAATCACTGATACATAGCACCATGGGCAGAGGATTTAAACATTTTGACTCATGGCTTAGATCTGGCCTGCTTGATGTACTTAGGTGGCCCACATGGAATATTCAGAATCTGCTTTACCTAATATTGCATTTTTTAAAAAGAGAGATAAGAACAAGGTTTCAGTCTCAGTTATCCCAGTGTTATACTGTTGTAAAAACATTGACTTCATTAAAGCTGCCATGATGCTATGCTACTGTAGGAATTCTGGGAAGGAATTGGAGGATTTGTGCTCATTGATTGTTATGTCCTGGTGCTATTCTGCATTTACAGCAGAGAGCACTTGAGTGAGCAGCATTCAAAGGAAGCTCCCTCGAGGTGTGCCCTGTACGCCCTGACACAGGGCCATCTACCTTGAGTGATGCCACTAGCAACATGTAATTGGGGGGGGGGGGAATTGCATCTGAAGATGGAGTGAGTTCATCGGAACAACTGAGGTATAACTCTAGTCAAATTACTAATGAAGACAATCCCATTGAGATTAGAATGTGACCTGAAATTTTTAGCCTTCATGGTTGCAAAAATAATCTTTAAAATGTCAGCAGAAGATAAACCAATACTGTGATATTTGCCTAAGTCTGTAAACAGCTGGAAAGAATTAACTGGAAAGTGTGAATAACTTCCCTGCTTTCATTTATTCATGAGAGATCTAAAGCACCTGTCTCCCCACCCCAATTAAATGTAAACATTAACTTCTTCCTTGCTTAGCTTCACAGTGAAAAGCAGTTGGGAGTGTAGCTCATGGATGGAGGCTGGGGAAGCAAACTGGAAGTTGCTGCGGGGAAGCAAACACAGAAAGTAGGAGAAGAGACTTGGAGGGTAAGTGTATGCTTCAAGCTTGGGGTGGGGTTCCCAGCTCAAAGAGACATACCTGCACTAGCTCTGATCAAGTATAACTAAAACCAGAATGTAACTAGAGTTGGGAAAGAGGCTAGCCATCCTGATCGCATGCCAGCCAGAGGTGTTACTAATACATATTTGTGGCAGTTTCCATTCCCATCATTTGTGCGGCCACAGCTACATATTATTTTTTGTGTGCTAGCTTGATCAGAGCTAGCCTGGGTACATCTCCTCAAACTGGGAATCTCACTCCCAGCTCAAAGTGCAGGCAGACCTGGAAACAGAAAGAAGTGAGAGAAAGGAAGATGGGAAAGAAACAAAAGTCAGGGATAATGAATGACCCAAAGGAGAGCAGATTCACTTACCATGTGATAATGCAATAATGCTAAGATATTGATTAAATAATAAATAATAAGTAAAAGATTAGCGATTATACAAAGGCCCTGGTCTCTCCTTGATCTTTGTGCAAATCTTCCATTAACCTCTGTGAAAGTTCTGCTATGGATTAAGGGATGTACTGAATTCCATATATCAGAGGGATAGCCATGTTAGTCTGTATCCACTAAAACAAAGAGAAGTCCTGTGGCCTTATAGACTAACAGATTTTTTGGAGCGTAAGCTTTTGTGGACAAAGGCCTGCTTTGTCAGATGCATGTGAATTCCATATTTTTACCGTGATCAACAGACTGTAATAAAATATGTAATTTGGTCCTCTCTGCAGAATGAGTTTAACGCCTCTGACCTAGGGTATTTAGATGTCCAACAGGAGGTTGGCTGGACCTGCTTTTCCAGCAAGACAATCTGCTTTGTGTCTGTCCTGTGGTAGGACAGTCAATGCCCTACTTATTGACATTGACAACCTACTTTTCCAGTTCCTAGCTAGAGAAAGCGAGGCAGTGCTTAGGCCCGTTACAAAGGCAGGAAATCATTAGCATCACAAATTCTGCAGATGTCTAAGATGCATGCTAAGAATGTGCAGATTTTTTCCTTCCATTAAATCTCAAACTTCACATTACTATGTCATGCCCTTTTGTTCTATGTAAACATCACTTATGGGATACACATGATTCAAACGGCTAGTATTAATTTTTTCATAGTGTTCAGCTTTGCACTGAAGTGATGAAGCAATCCGCCAGAGATGAAACTCTTAATTATTAGCTTTTCTTAATAATTTATTACTAGGCCAAGTCCTGGATTATCCTGATTACCTGAAGCTCCCAATGTCTTCAGTGGACCTAGCCTATTAGTTATTAGTAATATTTATTAATTATAGATTCTAGATCACCATAGATGCATATAGATCTGAATTATTCAAGAGCTGTGCAAAACAGGCAATATACTCTTTTACAAAGTGTTTACTGCAAGAGGTAGAAGCTGAAATAGTACTGTACAAGGTAGGACTATGCAGTACAAAAGCCTGGTGGTACACGCACGTTTTTAGGTGGCCTGCCTCAACAGCAAGTGACCTGAATTTTTGCATGTTTTGCATATGGTAAATGAAAGTCTATTTTCAGGTATAGCAGAAGATGGGAATTAAAGATTGAGTGACTTAGCCATTCTGATTTTTTGGCTCTAGAGTTCTGTTCATCCTTGTCTTGAGTCAATAGCCTATCTCTATCCAAGTCCAGCACTTAAACGCATGTTGAAATACTGGCATGTGTTTACAAATAGGATTCTCTCATGTGTTTAAAGTTAAGAATGTATGACTTCTTGTAGAAGCAGTAACACTAAGTTCTCTTGGAAGTCATCTCCCTGAATGAGTTTTCATAAGTTTATATTCATTTTCAAATGGTTGACTATGAAACTAATCCAGCATCAGAGTAGGCAAGGATAACTCCTTTGGATTGTGTGTGTTTTCAGACAGGTATCCTTGGTTGGATGATTTATCATCACAAGTATTTAGCTTCAGAAAACAGGAAAAAAGGAGATTCCTGTGGTTTTAGGAGAAGTTTTGTCTACAGAGTTTTCCTACGGGGAATTTTGCTGTAACAAGGCTAAATAAGAGTTTGGCACAATTCAAGTCCCTTTTCTGGGGAGTATGGGGTCTCTCTGACGGTTTCTAAGATTTGTTTCCACTGTATGTTCAACATTTGTTGGCATTTTAGGCTTGGGTTCAGTACAAATTCCATCCATTTTATCAATCATGGGAACCAATGGTAGGTTCTGTAATAATGAAAAAAAATTAAATTTAGTGAGGGTGATGTAGGCTGCCATTTTGCAAAAGGTTGAGTTTATTTGCATCTGACCGTTAGCCTGTAACACGTAGTCACACAGTGAAACAGGGCTGCTCTGCTTTCAGTGCTTGGAATAAAATGGAAAGCATGTGGTGATTTATTCTCATTTTGATATACATGGCACAACAATAAATTCCTAAGACATGAGATGAGAAGATGACGCAAGTTTCAAATTTTGCTTGGTGCAGCCTGTGCAATCCAACTTTGTTAGAGTAGGATCTTTCACACAAACTGAATCTGTGACTATTTCACTGAAGTAAATATAGCGTTTGATCTGCTCCCACTGAAATCATTGACAAATTTCCCATTAGCTTCAGTGGGATCATGAGCAAGGCAATA
This sequence comes from Carettochelys insculpta, assembly GCF_033958435.1. Classification (NCBI taxonomy): domain Eukaryota; kingdom Metazoa; phylum Chordata; order Testudines; family Carettochelyidae; genus Carettochelys; species Carettochelys insculpta. The sequence continues at coordinate 22,312,875 of NC_134151.1, forward strand.
AATACAGACTCACCAACTGTAATAAATGAGTGAACCTACAGGCAAGACAAAAAAGGCATATATTGTCAGATGAGACCTGAAAATAGATGGAGAGTAAGGGAGTGAGTAAGGGAGGTTAATGAAAGCTATACTCCAGAAGCCAAGGGCCAAGTACATAAATGTGTCTAAAACCACTTTAATCTCAAAACTGGATGTGTGATTTTTATTACAGTAGCGTCCACCATCTCTAACCAAGAGTGAAGCTCCTTTGTGCTGGGCATTTTACAAACACAAAGGAGTATGTAGTCTAAGATAAAGGGTCTAATTGAAAACCTGTTACCTAAAATATATTACCATTCTCCTGTAGTCAGAGCAAGCTTCATTTTAACACATTAACTACTGGAAATGTATCCCTAGGCATAGAACACGGAAGAAGCTCTCCCAAGATCACACAGATCAGCAGCAGTGTCAAGAGTAGAATGCAGATCTCCTAACTTTTAGAATAGGACCTGCCAGTGCTTTTTTTTTTTTCAAGGAGCTGATACTAAGCCAATTGCCTCTCTCCCCCCATTCCACCCCATTTCCTGCATCTGGGCTGCAGGTAGGGAAGTGTGGGCTTGGATTCCTGGGCTGTGCTGCTATAGGGTGGTGGGGACTCCAGCTCCCAACCCTGCTCTGCTGCAGAGCATGGGAGATTTGGCTCCAGCCCCGAGCTGCTGTGTGGCATGGGGGCTCCGGCAGCCCCGTGACTGGGAGCTGGCTGGGGCACATAGCCTCACCGGCAGCCCCAACCACAGGAGCCCTGGCTGGGGATGGGAAGAACCTCACTGGGGTGATGAGCAGGATCCCCAGCTGGAAGGGCAACATTAATGTGGAGATGCCAGTACTCAGAACCTGCACATACTGCCACATAAAAAAGCCCTGGTACCTACTTACTACACTGTTATTTTTCACAGTGCATTTGATTACATACAAACATAGATTTGCAAAGATACGGTATATTATAAGAGCTTATGCTATAGTATTTTGCTTATGAATACATAAAATATGATGTAGATACCAATATCTGGCACCTTCATACTTGTCTTATGTAGGAACTCATATTGGGCCAAATTCCGAAATCCCCAGTATTTTTACTCAAGTTCTTATTTATGTGGTTGTTTCACTGACATCTAATTTTGCCATTGTGCAGACAGCCTGAAAGCCTAAGGTCTGGGTTGTTTTTCCAATTTCTAATTGCTTATATAACATTGACCTTTTCAATCCATATTTCCATTTGAGAAACATAACTTCATATTTATGGCATTTACTTGAGCTGGAGGAGAAGTGCAATTTTTCTTTCTTCTTCATGCATAAATACACAACAGTTTAGATACATCTGAATGGAGTTAAATCAACGTGACCATGAATTTCAAATATACATAGAATTTTTGTGACAGATGTGGAACAACTCTGTAATCATTTATAAACCTTATATTTTGATCTGAATAGTGGGATAACTACTGTGTGACTATATGGGAGCAGTTCAGCACCAGATTGTAAGAAAAATCAGGCAGAAGGACCCAGTGGTTTAAGACAAGACACTTCCCAAAACACACTTGAGGGTGTGGTCATGGCACAAACAATAAGAGAGCCATTAGCATCAATGGATCTTAGAGTATGTCTTCCCTATGCTGGGGATTGACCCAGCAGGGATCAATCCAACAGGCATCAATTTATCATATCATTAAAGAAACAGTAAATATAACTTCAAAATAGGGATGTTAACGGTTAACCAGTTAATCCCCTGAGGACAGTGACAAAGAAGTAGCTGTGTTAGTCTGTATTCTAACCGAACAAACCAACAGTAATGTAGCACTTTGAAGACTAACAGAATAATTTATTAGGTGATGAGCTTTTGTGGACCCACTTCTTCAGATCAATAGCATTTCCAGTCCAGACTCAGTTATATAGCACAGAGGTCCAAAAAATTGCAATAAAAACGGACAAACCAAATACATGGAACTGAAGGAGGAAGGTGAAGGGTGGGGGATGTTGTGTCTTGCCTGAGATAATTACAAACATCAAAGGAAGGGAGACAGTCCTTGTAATGCATGAGATAACTGCTGTCCCTGTTTACGCCAAGTGTTAATGTGTCAAATTTGAGTATGAACCCCAGTTCACAAATCTCCCTATGTAATCTGTTTTTGAAGGCTCTTGTTGTAGGATGCGTCATAGCTCAGTGGTTAGAGCATTGGCCTGCTAAACCCAGGGTTATGAGCTCAGTCCCTGAGGGGACTATTTAGGGACCTGTGGTAAATAGATTAACAAAAAATGGGAGGGTGCTTGGTCCTGCCAACAGGGTAGGGGACTGGACTTGATGACCTCCTGAGGTCCCTTGCAGCTCTATGAGATGTGTATCTCCATATACTCCGGTCTTTAACATAATGGCCCACTCTATTGAAATGCTTACTGACAGACTTATGTGTATTGAAATTCCTAATGTCCTCTGTGTCCATTCATTCTTTAGTGAAACTAAGGGCGGGGGTTGCTCCAGCCCCATGGGGCCACCACAAGTAGGGGTGCTCAGCATAGCTGGAGTCCCTTGCAGCTGCTGGGGAGGGGGCTACTAGGGAGGCTGCTTCAGCCCATGGCACACTGCAGATGAGGGCTACTTCCCTGCCTTCCAGCAGTCCCAGACCACTGGGCTAGACCCTTTGCAGAGCCTACCAAAGTGTTTTTTGACAGGCATAGTGAAAAACCCAGGAACCAAGTTGATAATCCCTTGATGAAGAGAAAGTTACTGTCTGTCTTTCAGACTGCAACAAAGGTAATTGCTGCTGGGTAGCTGCTCAGACTGTTAAGTCTGTGAAAGATAAACCCTGCTTGTCCCATCATAACAGGATGGTATGGCTCTAGGTAAGATAGAAGTGAATATAGACTAGGGGAGGGCAAGATATGGCCCGTAGGCTGGATCCAGCCTGTAAAGCCTTTTAATCCATCCCAGGGCAATTCCCTATGGCTGCAGATGTGGGGAAGAGTGTCACATGCTGCCCCCACGCCAGCAAATTCTTTCCGCCCCCGCTGGCCTGTTTCACATGTTGCCCCTGGCCCCAGCAAAATGTCTCAGCTCCTACTGGCCAGAAACTGGCCAGTGGGAGCTGAGAAATTTTCCTGGGGTGGGGCAGCATATGAAACTGGCCAGTGGGGACTGATATGTGTTACTGGGGGTGGCCACAATACAGCACAGTTTTTCAGCTCCCATTGACTAGAAGTTGAGAAATTTTGCTTGGGGCAGTAGTTTCCAGTAGATCAGCCAGTGACCTGGAGCTGCTAGAAGGCAGGGAAGCCTTCCTGAGAGTGCTGCTGATCAGTAACTGCTTAGGAAAGCACCTCCTGGCCACAGCCTGTTTCTGGCACCAGACCTCACAGAATCGTAGAATCATAGAACAGTAGAGCTGGAAGAGACCTAAAAAAGCCATCGAGTCCAGTCCCCTGCTCTAAGCAGGACCAAACCCATCAGACCAGCCCCGCCAGGGCTTTGTCGGGGCGAGACTGAAACACCTCCAGGTATGGAGACTCCACTGCTTCCTTGGTTAGACCATTCCAATGCTTCACCACGCTCCTAGTGAAAAAGTTTTTCCTAATGTTCAACCTGGACCTTTCCAACCACAACTTGAGACCATTGTTCCATGTTCTGCCATCCGTGACCATTGTGAACAGCCTCTCTTCAGCCTCCTTGCAGCCTCCCTTCAGTAAGTTGAAGGCTGTTATCAAGTCTCCCCCTCAGTCTTCTCTTCTGCAGACTAAACAGTCCCAATTCCCTCAACCTTTCTTCATAAGTCGTATGCTCCAGCCCCCTAACTATTTTGGTCGCCCTCCGCTGGACCCTCTCCAGTCTATCCACATCCTTCCTATAAATGGGAGCCCAGAACTGGACACAGTACTCCAGATGCAGCCTCACTGAAGCCAAATAAAGAGGAATAATCACTTCTTTGGATCTACTGGCAATGCTCCTCTTGATGCAACCTAATATGCCATTAGCTTTCTTGGCTACAACGGCACACTGTTGACTCATGTCCAGCTTCTCGTCCACTACAACTCCCAGATCCTTTTCTGCAAAACTACTACCGAGCCAGTCGGACTCCAGCCTGTAACAATGCTTGGGATTCTTCCGGCCCAAGTGCAGGACTCTGCACTTGCCCTTACTGAACCTCATCAGATTTCTTGCAGCCTAGTCTTCCAATTTGTCTAAGTCAGTCTGGACCCTGTCCCTACCCTCCAGCATCTCTACCCCTCTCCCTAGCTTAATGTCTGCAATCCAACCCCTCATAAAGGTCATTGATAAATATGTTGAACAGAACAGGACCCAGAACCAAACCTTGGGGCACTCCACTAGAAACTGACCGCCATCCCGACATCGAGCTGTTGATCACTACCCTCTGGGCCCAAACTTCTAGCCAGCTTTCTATCCATCTTACTGTCCATTTATCCAATCCACATTCCTTTAACTTGCTGATGAATATTGTGGGAGACCATATCAAAAGCTTTGCTAACGTCAAGATAAATCACATCCATTCATTTTCCCCTATCCACAGACCCAGTTATCTCATTGTAGAAACTAATCAGTTCCCTCTCACACCCTGCACCTCCTCTTACATGCCTCCCCCAGATCAGAATCCTCTCCTGCACCCCTCCTGGACCCTGCACCCCAATTATAGATAGAGATTTAAAAGAGATAGCAAACAAAACACAAAGGCCTCAAAAGTTGGTACAGTAAACTCTTTCATATCTTGCAGCCCAGGGACTGGGAGGTTGCCAGATATTCAAATATTCTCGATAATAGAGAGGTATACTAGCAAAGCATAATACTAAAGAAAAACAAGATTAAATATTAAGAAACAAACAAAAAAAGTAAGTACTTTACTTACCAATGTCAGTAGTATTGTACACTGTAAACATATACCGTATTTGCTGTATTTATTTGTATTTACTTTCACTGTACTGTACTTATGGAAAACACAACTAAAATTTCCTCATGATTTAAAATGCCAGTTATATGGGAGTTCCGGATGATAGAATGACAGATATGAAAGAGTGTACAGTAACTATATACACAATATATGTTCTAAAGCCATGGTGTCCAACATGTGACTCTTTGGCCAGTTGGCTTGAACAATAAAAATTCAAAAATCATTGCATTAAAAATTTTTTTTTAAATCAAAACATAAAAATTTTCAGAGTTAAAAAAAAAAAAGTCAGAAGATCTTTCTGAATTTTAAAGCCACTTTCAGTTAATTTGACCCATCCTCTGAATGGAGACATCTGTCAGTTTGCAGAATAGTTTAAATATGTCACTTAGGCCTGAAATCATCATGCATCATTGTAAACCACAGCTTACAGTTTGAATTTAAACCTCTTTTTGAAAATTTAAAAGAATCTTTCACAAGTATAACACTTGCAGATACTAAATTTTTAAAAATAGAATACTTTTTTCTCCTCCTCAGCTATATTGCTTATATGTGCTTTGTCCTGAAACTGAACAATATGATGATTTCTGTTGATTAAAACCAATTTTGAAGCCTTCTGTTGTCATTAAAAGACAAGAATTGGTATATCTGGAGAGTCTCACAAAAGTATTTACATTTGGAGAACCATGTAGCTAGTTCACCATAGCAGTAGGTCCTGCTTCAGAACTGGTTGGACACCACAGTTCTAAAGATTCAGTCAGTTCAATTAATGAACCACTGCTTTTACATTCAAGCAAATGTAAGATGGACAATGTATTAAAACATGGTGTGACATTCTTTAGGAAACCCCATAGACTGAAACTCATGGCTATTTCCTGCCAAAGAGACAATTTGACCCTAAATGCCTCTGAGCTGTTTACATGCTGGATATCACCTCATTGCTTTAACTTGCAAGTAATTCATCTAGGTAATAATCCCAGGCATGAAAATCCATTGCTGACAAACAGTAAGTGAAGCAAGAGCAGAGAACCTACTCATCTGACATAGTCTGTACACAGTACTAGAGATAAATATGTATCTCGCAACAAACAACTGTTCTGTCTGCCAATCTCTAGAGAGTTAAGGATGATTTTGTGACTAAAACTGTGGGCTGGAATTCAAAAGATAGAGGTTCTCTCTCTCCAGTTTTCCATTTTAAAATTGGCACTTCCTTTCTTTCACCTTTGTCTGTCTTGTCTATTTACACTCTAAATTATTTGGGGAAGAGACTCTCTTACAACCACCACAATGGAACCTTGATCTCTCTTGGGCCCACTTGGTTGTACTGTAATAAAAGTAGTAAATAATGTTGGTAAGAACTGCATACTCTACTGTGTGACCACTCAGGACATGGTCCTCGGGGTATGCATATATAATCAGAGGATTCATCGCACAATGCTTAGGCTATGTCTACACTAAAGCATAAAGTCAATTTTAAGGGAGTTAGGTCAGTTTTTTTAATGCACCCGTCTTCACTACAAATATCATTAGGTCAGTTTTAAGGGATCTTAAGGATGACTTTTCTACTCCAACTTTTTCATACAGCATACTGCCAAATTTGAATTTACAAGGTTGACTTAATGCTAGTGTTGACACAGTGTTACTTAATTCAATTTTATTGGCGTTCAGAAGTATCCCATAGTGCCTCCAATGTGTCTGTTCTGACCATTGCTTTTACCTCCACTGCACTCCAGGGCTGTTTCTACACACGCCACTTTCGACATGCTAATAAACGACCTGATGTAAATTCCCAGTGCCTCATTAGCATAGGGTCACATGATTTGGAGTGCAGAAGAAGCTCTTCCGGACTCCAAAACAGTGTGTAGAAGCGCGGCCCCTGCAAGATCTTCCGGAAGTCCCTTCTTCCCAAAAATTGCAGGAAGAAGGGGACTCCGGAAGGAGGACTTTCTTCTGGAAGATCCCCCAGGGTCTACACGCTCTTTTGGAGTCCAGAAGAGCTTCTTCTGGACTCTAGATCAAGTGACCCTATGCTAATGAGGCACTGGGAATTTACATCCATGCCTCATTAGTATATTTCAGGCTGTTTATTAGCATGCCACTCGGAGAAAGTGGCATGTGTAGAAATGGCCCAGGTGAGCAGGAAGTAGGAATCCGCCTGGGCTTTCCGGCTCCCCCCTGCACCATGTGGCTGCTGGGCTTTCCAGTTGCCCCCTGTATCATGTGGCTTGTGGGCTCTCTGGCTACCTGCCCCCACTATGCACCTGCACCCACCACCATGCAATTGTTGGTCAAAATTATATGAATCAAAATAATACCGTCAAAGCATTTCAACAGTATCGGAAAAAAACAACTGTTCAATAGCTCCAACTTGAAACTTTTCAGATTTTTTTTCCACATTTTACATTTCTCAGGACTGGCTAACTAGCCTTGTAACAGCATGTGCCGGGGCAGGCTGTAGAAAAGTGGCGCAAATATGCACGCAGCAATTTGTTTTCAATAGGAGCAGGGAGTGGTGGTAATGTACTCTGAGATGATGACATCAGACATCCACAACCACTTGCAGTGCATTATTTTCCTGTAACACACTGGCACAGAAACCCAGAATGCAATGGGAATGGAGGAACTGTGGGATAGGTTCCCCCAATGCACTGCTGATACAGTTGAACTTAGCAAAGGTAATGGGGACACGCTATGTCAACTTTCTAAACCTGTGTGGCCACTCACTATCGACTTTATAAAATCTAGTGGTATAAAGTCAACTAATAAATTCAATTTAAATACATTTCCTAGTGTAGACATAGTCTTAGAAGCTGACAGCATGCCACATAAACTCTTAGAAAGATATAAATATGCGGACTTTTACTGAAATCTATATTTTCTTGTCACTGACTATATCAGTGGGTCCAACAGCCACAAGAGATAATATATACATTTTGTAAAAATAGATCATAGTAGAAAGTTGAACAGCATATTTAATCTTAAATTCATAATTATTTTGTGTTAGATACATATTGCCAATTAAATTATAGAAGCTTCGCTCATGAATATTGTGTGTGCGAGAGAGGTAGAAGAATAGGTATCCAAAGTGCTAGAGGGTATTGGTGGACACAAATAAATTCACATGCCAAAGGGTAAAGGGAATATTTACAACTGACCGAGGGGAGAGGGAGGAAGGCTACTGGAGGAAGGGAGGCGTAGCCCCAGAGCTTGGCCCTCCCTGACAGCCTGTAGGCCATGGGGACACTGGAGGCTGGGACAGCCCCCAGAGCCTGGCTAGCTGGCAGAGTGCCCTGACAAACAAGGGGCCATTGGAAGCCAGGGGTAGTCCCCAAAGCATCACCCCCGCAATCAGCTGCAGGGCAGGGCAACCACTGCCCCCAGGCAAAACCCTCTTGGAGCAGCTGCAGGCTGGAGGTTTCCCCCAGAGTGCTGGCCCTACCCCAGACAAGCTGCAGACTCTGGCGGGGGAGGGGGGCAGCTAGAGCCGGGAGCCAACCTACAGAGTCCCAGCCCCTGCAGCCCTAAGTACACAAACCTGGACCCAGCAACCTGGAGGAGCCGCTGGCTGGGGAGCACTGCCTTGGACCCCTCAGGAGGAGCCACAGCTGGAGCAACACCACCTTTGCTGCCACAGGTAGCCCCAGTGACCCACTACCACCTCACAGCCCCCTGTCCTGCAGCCCCTGCCATCACTTCAGCACCTTCCACCTGCCTCAGCTTCTATAGCCCCAGGACCTGTCTTCAGCTGCTCCACCTGACTTCAGCCACTTCGGACCACTCAACTTTCCTAAGCCAGCCTCTCCCTGCCCCTCCGCACCCCTGAGGCCTCACTCCAGTCTTCATTTTTTCTTCATTTTTGAAAAATACTGTCATTGGAAAAAATCAATGCCAAGTACATCTGCTAGTATTTATACATTGCAAATCTGCCTCTGTCACTTGTTTGCAGTGACATGCCCTGCAATTCACTAATGGAGGCCAAACATGAAAATCAATATGTCCTTAAAATAAGTCATAGCTAATATTGGTCACAGACAATCCTTGTACTGCTATAAATAGACTATAAATAGTCTAAGCGTGTCATCTAAGGTATAGTTCATAGTGTTATTCTGGGACATTGAAACACAAGGGGAGTTTGCAATCTCCTGAACTCTGGGTATCTGATGTATCATGTTTCTTCACACTCTTATATGAATCATAGTGCGTATAACAGTACTCAGAACATCCCCACTGTGATATAAAAAGTTACATGGAAGTTTTTTTTCATTCAGTGCAAGAATCTCAAGTATTTGTAGGTAAAGAAAAGCTCTTTTCTGTTCTGGAAACATATGTTTTCTCTTATCCTCATCTCAGTAAATCTCCTTCATACTTAAAAGATGGTTTATTGAGAGCTTACAAAGGATGTTTTCATATTTCATGAAGTATCAAGATCAGATGACCCAAAAGAGAGAAAGAGGCTTTGTCTAAACTGCAAGCTTCTGTCGGGAGCCCAGAGGTCCCCTGACAGAAGTCTGCCACATCAGGAGTGTTCTGCTGACATCCCTTCTTCCTCGGAGAACAAGGAATACAAGGATGTCTCAGCAGAGGGCTTTTTCCCAACATTTGGCTCTGTGTGGCTGGGACAAATGTCAAGAAATCCTGTCCCTACCGAACTGTCGGCAGGGGATACGCAAATGCATTGCTCAATCTGTGTATCTTTTGCTGACAGTTCTCGGCAATCTAGATGTAGCCAGAGAGGGAGAGACGGAAACTGTAAAATAGTGGGTATTGAAACAATAACTCACAGATGCAACAGGTACTTGAGTACTTCTAAGATGCCTGTTCTGCTTCTTGATATTTGCTTGTTGAATAAATCAATTGTGTGTTGATGGTGTAAGTCCAACTCATCGCCCGGGGCACCAGAATAACTCTCAACACCAACAAAATTTCAGTCCCTTTCTTCCTAGACACATTTATTTTTCAAAACTAAAACAGTCCAACATCCTCCCTACCCCAACTAAAAGTTCTGCTCCAACCTACATAGCAAATGTCTTCCACCTCTGTGGCACTGAGAATCCACTTCCAAATCCTTACCCCCCTAAACCTGGTTTCTTTCAGGTTTCTCCCCTAAATAAGCTGCTTTTTCATGACCCTGGTCTCAGGCCTATCACCAAACAACTAATCAGGCACAAGGAGGGCTAAACCCATTTCCCTAAATCAGGGATTTCAAACTCCATTTATCTTAGGGCCAGTGACAGTCCTTAAATCCTGGTAGCAGGCCAATAATCTCCTTGAAGGTGGTGTTTGGGGGGAAAAAGTGTTTTGTATTTTTTTAATTTTGAACTTCTTAGAAATAAGAAAAACTCTTACCATTTTGTACAATTCCTTGTCTGCCAAACAGTAGTTTGTGTTTGCCAGACTATGACTGAGGAAACCATTCTCTTTTTGGGGTGTGGAATGGCTTTGTGGCTGATAATACACTACATGTACGTTGATCGTGTCTGCCCCTGTGTCCAGGAGCCCAGACAGAGACCAGGATCATATGAAAGCCATGAAACTGAGTCTTCATCCTGACAACCCCATGTCTTCAGACTGAGATGTCCCACCCTCACCCCCATTACCATCCACTCCCTTGCCCTGGGATCCCACCTGTTTCTCCCCACCCCTGCTAATATCCACCGACTTGCATTAGGAACCCTTACCCCACCTGGGGTAACTGAAAGAAAAGTCCTGCCCCACTGGCTAAAGAAGCACATCACCTCAGGGTGCTCTCTAGCCAGCACAGTTCACATCATGGCAGAGGCAACCAGTGCAGCTTCCCAGATCAAGCAGTGCCTTTTTCAGCCAGGACACTGTGGGTCCTGGGAGCCTGGGTTCTGCTGGGAGTCATACAAGCAGGTGAAACCCCATGTCCCTCCTTCCTCCTCCTCTTTCTTCCCACCTCCAACCCAGGCTGGCAGCTGCCCTGGCCTGATTAAATAACTTTTTCAAAGATTTTGTGGCATGGATTGGGGAAGTGTTTAGGCTTTAGGTGGCCTGTGGGCTGGGAATTTGAGACCCCTGCCTTGAATGTCCCGTTCCTCCTCACAACACATGGCTTTGCTGTGACTTACTGATCAGTAAAGAGATTGGAAGGCAGATGAAATGGGCAGTGTTAAGGCAGTTATAGAGACTGCACTGTTATTGTACAGTAGTTAGGCATTTGCTTATATCTTCTTTTTAACTGAATATATATTAAGCAAATGCAAGGGAAACATACACAACTCATCCAGCTGTGGATAATGCTTTCTGTAGATTATTGTCCATCCAGTCAAGTGACAATGTTCTCTATTATTTGTTAACATATTCATTTTAAGGCTTATGAAGACAACTCTGGAGAATCAGTTTCTCTTTCTGGCCTAGGCTGAGTAGTCGGACTGTGTCCTTGGCAGATACCATTCAATGGTTTAAGGTGGGGGAAGAGTCCTTCCTCCTGTGACTTCCCATGAAAATTCATTTCATATTGCCTGTGCGCTGCGATATGCAGTGGTCCAATAAGCCTACATGTGAAGGGACTGTGTGTTGGGACAAGAGGAGAAGTCAGCCCCTTTACCCATCCAGTCCTTGCCTTCTGCTGAGACTGCCAACCAGCTTTCCAAATGTAACAGTGGTTTCTGTGGGGTAGGGATCTGTCCAACTGGGAATGAGAGGAAATCCATCATACTAATTTCACCTGGGCTGTCCAGCAGCCACTGGTAACAGCCAGGGCTGGATCTGAACTAATGGATAACAAATGAAAGGTTTTGCATCCAGCTACCAAGCCCTGGCCTGAAACCTGGAGTAGCCCACTCAGATGCTTTTCATGTATTATGTTGTGCTGGCTTTATTCCAGGATAGAAATGCTTGTAAACTCAGTTTAAACCAATTCGATAAATTCCAGTGATATAGTTAATGATGTAAGCTGCCAGACAAACTGCCTATATTACGTCCTTGCTACACTGACATTCTTCACACTCCAGCGGGAGACATTTATGAACTGTTGATACACAAAGATACTTAGTGTTCACTGAAATGTGAACTCAGGGTCTAAAAATATCACAGAGTTTTTATAGGCTGATGCTTGAAACACTCACCACATAGGCACTTAGAGAGGAAACAGTTAGAATGGCAACAATACGTTGGCATGGGAACATTACACCAGTGATGCCCTCTCTAGAAAATGATACAGTGTCAAGTTCACAGGCCCAGTGCGGGAGAGATTTGAAACCTTTGAAAAGATAGACACAGGCAAGTGTATAAAATTCATTTATTTACCAAATGAAAAATCAGCTTTCCTTTTTAAAGTAGCCTGCCAGGTCTCAGAATTTTCAGCTGTTGGTTTCTGAAGTAATGACAAAAAATCCATATTTGGCCACCTTTGTAAAAGACCCTGATATTCAGAGATGCAGAAACCCATTCAGCAGAAGCTTTAGGTGCTCAAAACCTCTGAAAATCTGTCTACTTTCATTTAAATTGTATACTTTTTGTGGCAGGGACTATAATTTTCAACACATTTGTACAGTGCCTAGTATAATGAAGTACCAACTTAGTTGGAGTGTTACTGAAGTACAACTATTAAATAATTTAGGTAGCTAATTTTAGACATACAAAGTTTAAGTTATTGCAGGTAATTTCTCACCAAGTTTTCTTTCCATGTTTATCTATCAAGAGCGTGTCTGTCTGCCTGTGCTACATTTGTTCAAGAATTCCTCTTAAAATGTAAGAGGTAAAACCACGAAATTTGGTATGCAGCTTCCTCTTACCCTTACTTAAACCAAGGTCAGGGTTTGGTTGTGCCTGGAAAATGGGAAGTGCTGTGAAGGGGCTGTTCCCCCAAACACGGAAAGGGAAGAGACCAAAGGAGGCAAAAAGGAGGGGCACAAACAAGAGGGAAGTTATACTGAGAGTGGCAACTGGGGGCAGTGGGCTGGGAAGTGGGCGTGCAGGAGTCAGGGTTGGGGTATATTAGCTGCTCAGGGTATGGAACTGTAATGTGTAGGGGGTGCAGAAGTTAGGGCAGGGGGCTAGAGACATGGAGGTGCAGGAACCAGGGTCAGGGTGAATGAGAGGCTCAGGACGGGGTTGCTGTGTGTGTGGTGCAGAAATTAGGGTAGGGTGCTGGGGATGTCAGGGGTTCAGGAGTATAGTTGGGGCATGTGAGAGGCCCAGAGAAAAGCATCAGGGTTTATGAGGTACTCAGGGCAAGCTGTTAGGGTTGGGGGGTAAGTAGAGTGTGTGGGGGGAAGGAGGATGTCCCTAGGGTCAGATTATCTCACCTGTTTGCTGGAGCCCAGAACTCTGTGGCTGGGCCAGGGCCCAGTTTGGAGCTATGCTGCCATCGCAGCTGGGACTGCTGGAGCCATGGCCGCTGGAGTCACAGCTGCTGGAGCTGCAGATGTTGGGGCAGGGTCACCCTGGGTCAGCCCTCCACACAACAGTTCCCCCCACTCCATCCCCTACTTGGCCCAAACACCCCATTCCTGGCTTGGCCCAAGTACCCCCCATTCCACCCCCACTCAGCCTGAACACCCCACTGCACCTCTCACTCAGCCCAAGGAGCATTCCCCCCGCCCCAGTTGGCCCAAGGACCTCCATCCCACTCTGCCTGGGAGGGGAAGCATTATCTGGGGCAAGGACCCAGTGTCAGGTCTATGAGGTTTTTGGGCAGGCCTGACTTACTGTGGCTGTCATGATAGCACACCTTGCCATGCCAGGCAACTGGATCGCAATCTGCTGTCATGGTGCCACACAGCATTTTGGCAAAGTTTGCAGGCAGGAGGGAGCTTGGGGAAAGGGACTGGGAATCAGGAGGGGGTGTGGGATCTGGGAGGATGTTTGGGTGAAGGAGGGGGTTGTGACTGGGGGCAGGAATCTGGGGGTGTAGCATCCAGTAGAGAGTATGAGTGCAGAAAGGATCTGACCTGGAGGAGGAAGCTGTAAGAGGGGGTGCAGGGTCTAGGTGGGGGTTGTGACCTGAGGTGGGGTGCAGGAGGGTGTGCAGGGGTTTGGGTTGTGGTCTGTGGCGGAGGATTGGGAGCAGGTTCTGGGGGGCAGTATGGATGCAGGAGAGGAAGAGAGTGCAGGAGGGAGTGCAGGATTTGGGAGGGGATTGTGATCTGGGGCAGAAGAGCAGGAGGGGGTACAGGGATTTGGGTTGTGATCAGGGATAGGGGACTGGGTTGCAAGGTCTGGAAGTGGGTTGTAACCTGCAGGAGTGTACGTGGGGGTGCAGGGTCTCAGAACGGGTATGGGTGCAGGAGCAGGGGTGCAGAGGGTTTTGGTTACATGGGGTAGGGCTATAGGAGGGTGCAGAGGGTTGGTCAGGAGGGAGGGGCTGGGGTGCCAGATGCCGGGTCCAGCCAGGAGGCACTTAACTAGATGGGTCCCAGCTAAAAACCCAGCAGGTTCCTTTTTTGAGCACCGAACAGGGGCGGGGCAGGCAGAGAGGCTCCATTGGGCAAGATCCAGTGTCTTGGCAGGCCAGATCTGGCCCGTGGGCTATATTTTGCTTGGCCCTGGTCTATGGAGGCTTAACCTCGCTGGTAGATTTGGTTCCATTGCACGCTGTGATGGGACACTTGGACTGCTGCTGCCCAGACTGATAAACAGAACACTCCAGTGTCCGTGCCATTAATTTGATATCTTGGTTTTATGAGGAATAAATATGCAGGGAAAACAGGTCAGTTTTTTAGAGGAAAGTATGCTAAATCTTAGAATGGGAAACACAGCTGGAAGATCTGCGTGTTTCTTCTGATGAACTGACATGGAGAAGCTCAATGTTCATGTGATTGGTAGCCAAAGACACTTTCCCTAGTCTTTTTCCCCATGCTATGTTCAGTCTCATCATCCCACATGAAGGGTACAGTATCTTTAAAACCAATTTTGTTGCCAGACCCAAGTCAAAGCAGTATTGTTAGCTGATAGTAACCTAACATGCTTAGCAGGATTGATGTGCACCGCCTGTTCATTGAATAGAAGAACCTCCCTTGAGCCATCCTCTTCATTTTAAATGGCTTTGTAAGGATGCTGCATGTTTAGTCTGGGGTTTGGATGATGCTTGTAATCAGATTATTGTATATTTGAGTGCATTACTGCTGGTTTTATTGTTCAAGAGGCACCTGCAGACCCTGAATCCACGGCTCTTGGTGGAATAAGTAGGTAAAGTAGATCATCCTCCTAGAAGCTGAATAATTGAAGCCTCGACACAAGTAAAACCCCACCACACCATGGTAACAAATAACTTACTATGGAACATCTCAGCCTCTGAGTTTCTTATACAAAGCCCAAACCCAAAATCAGAGGCCCTTTCTACATTCCCAGTTGTAGGGAAATCACCCACTGTTGCATCAGCAGTGATGCATGTCCACTGGTAGTAGTTACAATGGGAACATTAGAAGAACCACAGGACAGGTGCTTTTACCACTCTGTTGTTAAGGCCTCTGAACAGTATTAGATGAAACTGGCGTAAGAAAGGGTAGCAGACAAATTATAAATCATGGACTGTTACAAAGGTATGTTGTTAGCTACCTTGTCTTGAGATTTATTAGTTCCATCCTGGGATAGGAAGTTCTTCTTCCTTACTTTCAGTCTCTGAAGGGGATACCACCAAGGCACAGAAAATGCACCTGTGACTGCAGAAGGGGTGGATGGCTCAGGCAATTTTATTTGGTAAGATCACATAGATCCTTTCACTGCAATTTAGTTTCAGAATAACTTGAAGATTCAAGTCAATTTTCCAGTGTGGCTTTGTGTTCAATTCTTGGATTATGCACACTATAGGGGAATATTTTGATTAAAAACACCTTTTTATGGAAATTGTTTTTAAAAACTTTTCTTTTTCTTGATTTACAAATCTGCTGTTTGACCACAATGTGAGTTGACTGTGTCTTTTAAGAAGTTAAATTCCTTTTTAAAAATAATAATTAAAATGCAATCCAGACAAAGTGGACTCATATTCACATCAATACAGTACATGGGATCTCTTCCCACCTTGAGATTTCAATTGTCACAATAGAGTCAGAGTGAGTGCCCATAATAAAAATAGTTTTTAATAATTGTGTCCTAAACTAAACCTGTGTCAAAATCTGGATTTCTAATATCTATGACACTTGGCAGCTTTTCTTATATACTGCCAGAAGGGAAAACTATAACTTGTAGTGGTGTTCTTCAGAATAATTGCAGTGGGGATGTATTGCTAGTTTTGACTGTGGCAATATGTATTTTTATGTATTGCTATAGATCCATGTTTCTTAAACTTTTGAAGACCACAGAACACCAAACAATAATATTTTTATGGGGAACACCTATGAAAATTTTCTTCAAAAATTGTTGTCAGATACCTTCCCCCAACCCACAAACAAAAAAACCAAAAAGGAAAGCCCAAACAATAACATATACAGCAAAACCAAAATGAAGTAATTTAATCAGGTATCATAGCAGTGAAGACATAACATTGGATGTGGTTTTCATAACAGGTCAAAAAGATGTAAAGAGCAGAGATAAGACAAAGAAGATTAATCTTATACCATAACACGTTTAGCATAATATTACACCAAAACATTATACCCCTGCAGGGCTGCCCCAGCCCTGGGGTCCCCTTGGCTGCAGGGCTGCTGGTGCAGCTGTGAACCCCAACCAGCTTCCCACTGTGGGGCTGATGGGGTTCCCCAGCTGGGGTCCCTCTAGCTGTGGGGCTCTGTGTCCCCACTGGCTCCTCATCATAGTAGTAGTAGTAGTAGTAGGCATCCTTCAGTCTGCGTAGACTATGGATCGCGCCCATTAAAGTTTCAATTGAGGACTTCATTTACAGCATCTGTTGTGACTATGAAGACCCATACGAGAGTGACAGTCCTTGCTGCATCTCTTGCAGATGTAGTGGGTGTCTGGCAAGTCCTTATTGTGCTTTCTGTGCGCTCGCTTCTCCTCAGCTAGCTGTCTGATCTTCATCTCGCCCTTCTGAAGGCCCTTGTGTAACCCCTGCCTCCATCTGCCGCAGTCGTCTGCTCATTCTTCCCAGTTGTCCAGCTCGATGTCTACCTCTCTGAGGTCTCTCTTGCAGACATCTTTGTAGCGCAACTGGGGGCGTCCAGGAGTTCTTTTGCCAGAGGCTAGCTCACCATACAGGATATCTTTTGGAATCCTTCCATCACTCATCCTGTGGATGTGGCCAAGCCAGCGGAGCCGACGCTGCCTGAGGAGGGTGTGCATAGTTGGGATTCCAGCTTGCTCGAGGACGGCGGTATTGGTCACTCTGTCCTTCCATGATATTCCAAGGATGTGCCTGAGGCAGCGCAAGTGGAAGACGTTCAGCCTCTTTTCCTGGCGGGCATACAGGGTCCAAGTCTCGCTGCCATAAAGGAGGGTGCTGAGGATGCAGGCTCTGTAGACTTGCATTTTGGTGTGAGTGTACAGCTTGTTATTCCACACTCTCTTGCTGAGTCTGGACAGAGTTGTGGCCGCTTTTCCGATCCTCCTATTTAGCTCAGTGTCCAATGACAGGGTGTCAGTGATGGTGGACCCGAGGTAAATGAACTCGTGGACGACCTCTAACGTATAGTTGTCACTGTTGATTGATGGGGATTCAGCAACATCCTGATCGAGTACGTTTGTCTTCTTTAGGCTGATGGTAAGCCCAAAGTCCTTGCATGCTTTGGAGAACTGATCCAACAGTTTTTGAAGCTGGTCTTCTGTGTGAGACACTACAGCAGCATCGTCTGCGAACAGCATGTCTCTGATGAGGACTTCTCGCACCTTAGACTTAGCTTTCAGCCTTGCAAGGTTAAACAGTTTCCCATCAGATCTTGTGTGCAGCAAGATGCCCTCTGTTGAAGATCCAAAGGCATGCTTCAGGCGGATGTGAAGAAGATCCCAAAAAGTGTCGGAGCAAGCACGCATCCTTGTTTGACGCCGCTCCTGATTCTGAAAGCATCCGATAATGCGCCGTCATATTGGATGGTTCCTCTCATGTCTTCGTGGAACGACTGGATCATCTTGAGTAACTGTGGAGGACAACCTACCTTGTGGAGCAGTTTGAACAGACCATCCCTGCTGACCAAGTCAAAGGCCTTGGTCAGGTCAATGAAGGCTATGTAGAGTGGCTTTCTCTGCTCCCTGCACTTCTCCTGCAGCTGCCTTAGAGAGAAGACCATGTCAACGGTAGACCTCTCTGCGCGGAATCCGCACTGTGATTCGGGGTACACCCTCTCAGCAATCTTTTGGAGTCTGCCGAGGATGACGTGAGCGAACAGTTTACCAGTGATGCTTAGGAGGGAGATTCCACGGTAGTTGTTGCAGTCGCTTCTGTCTCCTTTGTTCTTATACAACGTTACAATGTTAGCGTCGTGCATATCCTGTGGAACCTCACCCTCTTTCCAGCACAGGCACAGTAGCTCATGTAGGGGTTCGAGGAGTGTGTCCGCGGCACATTTGATTACCTCTGGTGGTATACCATCCTGACCAGGGGCCTTTCCTGCTGCAGTGCTGTCGATGGCTCTCTTCAGTTCATCCACAGTCGGTTCTTGATCCAGTTCGTCCGTTACTGGTAGGAGCTCGACGGCATCGAGGGCTGCGTCAACCACAACATTCTCGCATGAGTACAGCTCGGAGTAGTGCTCAACCCAGCGCTCCATCTGTTTGGCTTTGTCAGCGATGACTTCACCAGATTTGGATTTCAGAGGTGCCATCTTGTTCTGGGTGGGTCCTAATGCCTTCTTCATACCCTCGTACATTCCTCTGAGATTACCAAAGTCGGCACAGGTCTGGATGCTGCTGCATAGCTGGAGCCAGTGGTTGTTGGCACAGTGCCTGGCTGTCTGCTGTACAGTTCTTCTGGCCTCTCTAAGTGCTTGCTGGGTACTCTGGCTCGGTGAGCGTTTGTACTCCAGGAGTGCAGCGTGCTTCTTTTCAATGACTGGAATCATCTCATCGGAGTTAGCTTCGAACCAGTCGTTTGTGTTTCTAGCTCTTCTTCCAAACACTGACAAGGACGTGTTGTAAACTGTATCCCTCAGATGTTGCCATTTGGATGTCACATCGGCGCCCCCAGAGCCGCTGCGCAGATTTTCCTGGAGGGTCTCTCTGAACTTTTCAGCTTTCTGCGAGTTTGCCGTCTTTCTGGCGTCCATGTGGGGCCTTCCAGCAGGTTTAGAGCGGTATAGCTTCTTGGGTCTCAGCTTGAGCTTGGAGCAAACTAGCGAGTGATCTGTATCACAGTCAGCACTATGATAGCTGCGTGTCAGAAGGATGTTTTTGAGGTTATTACGCCTAGTGATGACCACATCTAGTTGATGCCAGTGCTTCCAGTGTGGGTGTCTCCATGACACTCTGTGCTGTGGCTTCATTCGGAAGAATGTGTTTGTGATGCACAGATTGTGGTACGTGCACAGTTCAAGGAGACACTGTCCATTGTCATTCATTTTGCCCACACCGAAGTGTCCTAAGCAGGAAGGCCATGAGGCCCAATCAGCTCCAACTCTTGCATTGAAGTCACCCAAGATGTACAGTTGTTCACGAGCAGGTATTTGTGCTACAGCAGCACTAAGCACGTCATAGAACTTGTCTTTTACTTCTGGTGTGGCGTACAGGGTTGGAGCATAAGCGCTGATCAGGTGGACAGGACCGGCGCAAGTTTGAAGCGTGATCCGAAGAAGTCTTTCTGATCCGCCGCTGCCAAAGTTCAAGTGGTTAGACTTCATGAAATGCTTATGAATTGCTGCATAACACTGCTGGCAGAGCTACGAGTTGTTCACAGAACACCATAGTGGAACACAGTGTACAAAACACTGCTGTAGATTGCCTGTGGTATGAACTGTTTAGGATATAGACATCACAATAAAACGAAAAGATGTGCATGTGATCTTTCCCTACATTAACATCCCCTGGTAAAAGTGCTGTGTGACTATTAGAACCACAAATGAAGGAATTTTACTGGTTCATTGCATTGAATATCAGCTCAAGACAAATAGACAATTATCCCAATACACTTGATTTTGAAGGAAAGTACTGTGTATTCTTAACCTGTTCATCAAATGCCTGTAATTTTATCAGTTTCTTCATGGGTTTTCTGCAGACTAAGTACAATATAAATTACATGTCATGGCTCATACAATTTTTATGGGGGAGGAATAGCTCAGTGGTTAGCGCATTGGCCTTGTAAACCCAGGATGTTGTGAGCCCAGTCCTGTGGGGGAGGCTTTCAAGGCTCTACAGCAGATCAGAATTTAAAAAAAAAAAACTCTCAGGGATGGCAGTAGATCCTGCTGTGAGTGCAGGGGACTGGACTCAATGACTCCACAAAGTCCCTTCCATGTATATCTGTTTCCAATATTTTCATAGATCAATTCTTGCACAATGTTCCAATTAAGACAGAGCTCTGTATGTCAGGATCTGTAAGTCAGAGGACATATTCAATACAGCTGTGCAGGAACTGCAATTTTCACAGAACTTCTGTGATTTTTGAATTTTTTTCATTCAACAGAACAAAATTAAAGAATTTTGAAGTTTCCTGCAAAACTAAATGTTTGAAACTTTTCTAATTTCAGACCAATCAAAACATTTTGATAATTAGTCCATCCTTTCTTATTTTATACTAGACAATTTACCCAGAGGGGTTCTGGTCCTTGTGGGGCATCAGAGCAGGAGGCAGAGGGTGGAAGAGTTAGGGCAGGTGGTTGGAAGATGTGTGCATGAAGAGGTCAGGGCAGCTCCAACCAGCCAGTTCCTCCTCAAGGCCACCCTGGGTTACACTGTCCAGCCCAGCTGGCATCTGCTCCCTAAGGCTGCTTGGGGGCTGCACTGTCTGGCAGCTTGTGGCTGCTCCCCAAGGCCTGGCTGGGCTCCCTTCTGGTGTCCCACACTGGGGCTGAGGGTTTGAGCTTTGACTGTTGGATTTAGGGGCTACTTACCCTTGGATGGGGGCTGTTAACATGCAAAGCCCTGCCCCCAGCCAGCCAATGTCTTGCAGGTGTGCCTACCTCCCTGTGGTCAGGCTGCAGTATAACATTCCTGAATGTTTGCTCCCCCCCGCCCCCCCGTGATCATTCTGGAGCATAATCGTCCCTGCTATCAGATCCCTCCCTTTCGTCTTAATTACACACAGACTCCAGGAACTTCCTATTGTCCTGGCACAATCAAACCCTGACCTTGTTTTAAGTTATTGTAAGAGGAAGCTGCATACCAAATTTGGTGGTCTTAGCTTTTACTGTTTAGGAGAAGTTCTTGAAAAAATGGACTCAGACAGACACACAAAGTTTCTAACAGATGTAGCAGATTACACTTTTTAGCATAATTTTATGAATATTCAAAATAATATGTGATTTCAAAACAACATAGCATGGAATGTTGTATCAGAATGTTGACTACATCAGCATGTTTTGTTTAAGTTTTTTAAATAAAATAAACCATTTTCCATGTTCTGCCTCCTTGAATAATGAAACTGTTAACACAGTCTCTAGCATTTGCTATTTGGGTTCTATATCACCAGTTCTTACAATACTTCACACAGAAGTTCTCCACTGATTGGCATCACAGCATCTGCCATGGGTCATTTACAACAAATGTGGAATCAACATCATCTCAGTACGACAGACACATTCTGAAATTTGGGACATTATGCTGCTCAGACTGGGCAGAGTTGGAGGCTTTACACATAAAAGGCTGACATTGTATATTGGTCATACAGTGGAGTGACCTCATTTGAAATGCCAATGTTTATCGTTACTGCAGTTTACAGGTTACCGGGGCCATTATCCATAGATGGTGTCTTATGTTTTTCAGACATGTCTCCAGAATAACACAAGACATTCCAGCCAACACTGTTCTCCCAGTGGCTTGTAACAGCTGGGATAAAATTCTACAAACTAAGTGGTGGAGGCAAGCCAGATGGTGCATCAAGTCTGCTCAGAGCTTGGACTCTGTCTGTTCAGTCCTTGTGGCTGCACAGGAATGGACTAAATAGCAAACAATTGGTTAAGCATTGAAGAAAAAAAGAGACGTTACCATAGAAAATTTCATTTTTGATTAAATGGCATTTTCACATGTGAAAATGTTTGGCCAGTTCTAATATTGTGCACTTTAGGCCACAGTCCAGTAAAATGATCTGCCTGTATGGATTTTTGTATCCACACACTGCCTCAGGGAGACTGCACAGATCTGTCCACAAAGATCAATTTGCGGGATGGAAGCCCTAATTTGCTGCATGTAGCTTGTGGGCTACATGTTGGCTAATCTCTATGCAGAACCCAGGGACACCTCATACTGTAGTCATCTGCCTTCTGGGGAAAGAGAGTTATGTTATTATCTAAAATTCCACTTACCAAATGCAAACTCCTGGCAGATCTGCTTTGCAAAGAAACAAACACCCATCATGAATAGTAACAAAGAGGAAGCCATGCTAATCTATACACTATCAAAACAAAAAGCAGTCAAGTAGCACTTTAAAGACTAGCAAATTGGTTTATTAGGTGAGCTTTCGTGGGACAGACCCACTTCTTCAGACCATAGCCAGACCAGAACAGACTCAATATTTAAGGCACAGAGAACCAAAAACAGTAAGCAAGGGTCCTTTCCACTAGTATCCAACCAAACCTTCCCTAGTTGCAATTTAAACACAAGCTACTTCCCATTTCTCCAAGTTTATGAAAGCTGTGTGTGTGCTTTCTGGTATTTGTTACATGCTAACAGGGTATCACAATCATTGTACATCTTGCTCCCTAGATAAGTAATATAACTTGCTATTTCTAGTGGGTCCACTCCAACGTTTACTTTTGGAACATTGATAGCATAGCTATATATTTTGTCTTATGGATGGAACACCAGCTTGTTTTGTGGTATCTTCCAAATGCTGTTTCATAAGAACTATCAACAAAAACAAGGTAATTCAATTTTACCGTATTGGTCCATAAAATTCCTTGGTTGCCTTTTTTTGTTACTTTCTTTGTGACATAGTCCGTTGCATGTGTAAGTAATAGTAAGGACATAATTTGCCCTGTCTTTACTTCAATTATCACTGCAAACTCTTGGCTGGTGTAGTCATTCCCTCAGATTGCGCTTTTGGCATTACCATAATACAGATCCTTGTTTAGTCTAATTATTTTTGCTGGTTTTCCATAATATGCCCTAATTCTTCAAAGACTGTCTGTGTGTGCTGTCAAGCAGCTTCTGGAAACTTATGAGGTTTACCAGGAGGTGCTTGCCACTCTACACATTTTGTTCTGCAGTGCGAGAGCAATTTGATCTGTACATGATTCTGTCCTTTAAATCCCAAATGCCCAAAGTCCATTTCTCTCTGAACCTCTGTGCTTTATATACTGAGACTGTTCTGGTAGGGTTATGATCTGAAGAAGTGGGTCTGTCCCATGAAAGCTATCACCTAATACATTATTTTGTTAGTCTTTGAAGTGCTACATGACTGCTTTTTTGTTTTGATAGAATATAGACTAACACAGCTGTCTCTCTGTCACTATTCAACAATCAATGTCAAGGGTAAAAGGTTTTCAGGGCACAACTTTGTTTTTAAACATGATGGATGTTTCAAAACAAAAAGCAGTCAAGTAGCACTTTAAAGACTAGCAAAATGGTTTATTAGGTGAGCTTTCGTGGGACAGACCCACTTCTTCAGACCAAAGTCAGACCAGAAAAGACTCAATATTTAAGGCACAGAGAACCAAAAACAGTAAGCAAGGAGGACAAATCAGAAAAAGATAATCAAGGTGAGCAAATCAGAGAGTGGAGGGGGGAGGTCAAGAATTAGACTGAGCCAAGTATGCAGACGAGCCCCTATAGTGACTCAGAAAGTTCCCATTTCCCTGCAACAAAGCCCGCTGCCAGCTTTGTCCACATATCTTCTCTGGAAATACCATCACTGGACCTAACCAGGTTACTCACAGAATCACGGGCACTTTCTCATGCTCCTCTACTAACATCATATATGCCATCATGTGCCAACACTGCCCAGCTGCTTTGTATATTGGACAGACTTCTAACTCCCTTAGACAAAGGGTCAACAGGCACAAAACAGACATCAAAACGCTCCAGATCCACAAACCAGTTAGTCAACATTTTAATGGAATGGGGCATTCTGTTAATGACCTAAAGGTATGTGTGTTATTGAAGAAGAATTATCGCACCGTTCTGGAAAGGGAAACAACCGAGCTGGCTTTTATATTCAAATTCGGCACATTAACACATGGTTTAAATCGTGATCGGAACTTTCTGAGTCACTATAGGGGCTCATCTGCATACTTGGCTCAGTGTAATTCTTGACCTTCCTCCCCACCCCTCCACTCTCTGCTTTGCTCACCTTGGCCGTGTCTACATGTGCACGCTACTTTGAAGTAGCGGCGCCAACTTTGAAATAGTGCCCGTCACGGCTACACGTGTTGGGCGCTATTTCGAAGTTGAACTCAACGTTAGGTGGCGAGACTTCAAAGTCGCTAACCCCATGAGGGGATGGGAATAGCGCCCTACTTCGAAGTTGAACGTTGAAGTAGGGCACGTGTAGACGATCCGCGTCCCGCAACATCGAAATAGCGGGGGCTGCCATGGTGGCCATCAGCTGAGGGGTTGAGAGACGCTCTCTCTCCAGCCACTGCGGGGCTCTATGGTCACCATGTGTAGCAGCCCTTAGCCCAGGGCTTCTGGCTGCTGCTGCGGCAGCTGGGGATCCATGCTGCATGCACAGGGTCTGCAACCAGTTGTCGGCTCTGTGGATCTTGTGTTGTTTAGTGCAACTGTGTCTCGGAGGGGCCCTTTAAGGGAGCAGCTTGCTGTTGAGTCCGCCCTGTGACCCTGTCTGCAGCTGTTCCTGGCACCCTTATTTCGATGTGTGCTACTTTGGCGTGTAGACGTTCCCTCGCAGTGCCTATTTCGATGTGGTGCTGCGCAACGTCGGAGTTGAACGTCAACGTTGCCAGCCCTGGAGAACGTGTAGACGTTATTCATCGAAATAGACTATTTCGATGTAGCGTGCACGTGTAGACGTAGCCCTTGATTATCTTTTTCTGATTTGTCCTCCTTACTTACTGTTTTTGGTTCTCTGTGTCTTAAATATTGAGTCTGTTCTGGTCTGGCTATGGTCTGAAGTGGGTCTGTCCCACGAAAGCTCACCTAATAGACCATTTTGCTAGTCTTTAAAGTGCTACTTGACTGCTTTTTGTTTTGATAGTGTATAGACTAGCACGGCTTCCTCTCTGTTACTATGCATCATAAGTGTGAGGCTCAGAAGCCTAAAGAGACCAGCTGAAGGGCGACACAAGGGGGCAGGTAGGGCCTAAGCCTCCAGAGACAGAGAGGCCCATAGCCCCAGGGAGGGGGGAGGAGCAGGCAGCAGTAGAGCGCGCCAGAGGCAAAGCAAGGGGACAGGCATTGGACCATCTGCTTCACAGGAAGCTGCCGCGCCCCACCCAGAGAAGTAGAGACCACGCGAAGGAGCAGCCCCGAAAAGCGACTTTTCTAGCCCTCGTCCGCCTCGCTCTCTGTGGCCGCAGCTGCCGGCTTCTCCCCCAATGGGGAAGGCGGAGGAGGGCGGAATTGCCCGGCATGCAGCGCGGCGGACCCGTTTCTACCCTCCTCACTTCCGGGCTAGTGGCTAAGATGGCGACTCCCATGCACCGACTCATCGCTCGGCGGCAGGCGTGAGTGCGCCGGGCCGGGGGCTAAGGGCGGGGCCCTGGAGACAGCCGCTCCCCCAGGGGCTTGTCCTCAGGTGGCAGCCCGAGTGAGGCGGGGGCTGGTAGCAGGGGAGGGCTCTCCGGAGAGGCAAGTCGATAGTGCCTGTGCGCGTGAGGCGGAGAATCGCTGCCTCGGTACATCCCGGAGAGCCTGCAGGTTGGGTGTGGAGCCAGCCCGTGGGGGCGGGGGCAGCGGTGGCCGGCCAGGCTTGCCGCGTATTGTAGGGGTAGACGGCGAGGGGTAGCGAGTGAAGCTCTGCGTGTGTACGAGACTCCCATCCCCACAGCTCCTCAGGTGTCTGAAAGCACCTTGTAGCACTGGAGTGGACCTCCACCGCCCCCGGGATGATCCTGTGTTTAAAGGGTCGCAGCGGGAGAGCACATTTTTCTTTTTTAAAGTGGCAAATCTTTCTTGGGGCTCTTTGTGCTTTCTGCCAGCGCTCTTGTGTTCCCGTGGGCACGCTGCCCTACTAAACACTGCGCTAGCTGCACTTTAACACGCGGAGACAGCCTCTAATTGTTTGAACTCTAATTTTGAGTAGTTAACACAAATGTCTAATTCAGGGGTGAGCAAAGTGTGGGGTGGGCCCCCTCGTGTGCTGCCTGAAATTTCCTGAGGAGGCACACCATGATTGGCAGCTGGGTCTCAGTCTCATCTCTCAAATAAAAATGTTAAAAATATGTTATTGTATTTATGTATACGTATTCCTCTATATGTATAAATTAATAAAGTTTTTACTTTCTGCAAACTTATTTCCTTACATATGATGAACTTTTTTTTTCCATACGAATAAAGTCAAAATTTCCAAAATTGAATTACATTTGACAAGTTGGGGAAGGGGAAGGCTGCTAATTGCAGGGATGAAAACTGGCGTGTGACGCAAAGAGTTTGCTCACCCTAGTCTAATTCATCAGTCAGTCTTTTCACAAAACATTAAAGGTTGTACACCTAGATTTTTCAGTTAAAATGTGAGAGGTCATAATGCACCACTGTGAGAAATTCATGAGGTTCACAAGTAAACCAGGGAGAAAACAGGTATTTTCTTAAGTCCTTTTTTTTTCAAAAAAATAAAAAGACAGAAAAATAATTTCAGATATCTTTTATTAACGCATCTACATAAGTGCACACACAAAAGCACGTTTTTGTGTTGAAGTAAAACAAAGTAATGAAGTAACCTGGCCAAAGTAATTTCAAACTAATTTTTTTCTTGTTGTCGGCTAGATAGGCCAACTTGAGTGAGCAAAAGACAACCTTGAGGCGGCAGTGGATAAAGTTCATCAAACATCTGTTCAGGGTTTCATTGTAGTACTTGAAAATTTATTCTCTGTAGCAGTTTGTCATGTTTTGGCTTTTTCAGATGTGATGGTAGGGGCTGGATAGTGTTCTTTAATTTCTTCTTTTTTCTTAGGATTATATAGTTTTTCCTTGTTTTTCATTGGAAAGTTTAATTTTTAATGCTTTTGGGAATAATTATTTACCTTTTTTTGGAACAGTCTTTCCATTGAAATTTATGCTTTCACATGTTGGTTGTATGTGTTTTGCATTCTGCTATGTATCACTTAGCTTCCCATCCATTTGTCACTGATTTCATGTTTACTATGACTGTGGCCACACTAGCCCCACCCCTTTTCAGAGGGGGCATGGTAATGAGGGATTTCAGCAGATGCTAATGAGCCACTACCGTGAATATGCGGCACCTCATTAGCATAATGTGAGTTGTGATGGATTCAAAAGTGCCGCTTTCAAAATGCATGCTGCCTGTGTAGCTGGGGGCCTTTCAAAAGGATCCCATGATTTTGAAAACCCTTCTTCCCATTTGGTTTTGAGTTTGCCTAAGTTTTGTCCATTCTCTATGGCCATGGCTACACTAGCACCCCCCTACTGAAAGGGAGATGCTAATGAGCCACTTTGGCAGATGCTAATGAGGTGCTGCTGTGGATATGCAGCGCCTCATTAGCAAAATGGAGTCCGTGTGTGTTTTGAAAGTGCCGCTTTCAAAATGCACGCTGGCGGTGTAGATGGGAGCTTTTTGAAAGGACCCCTGGACTTGAAAAGCCCCCTCTTCCCATTTGGTTTTGGGAAGAAGGGGCTTTTGAAATCTGGGGGTCCTTTCGAAAGGCCCCTGTCTACACTGGTGGCATGTGTTAGAAAGTGGCACTTTTGAAACATGCGTGGCTGCCATTATGCTAATGAGGTGCTGCACATACATGGTGGTGCCTCACTAGCATCTGCCAAAGTGGCTCATTAGCATCCCCCTTTCAACAGGGGGGTGCTAGTGTAGCCATGGCCTATGAGAATTACCATTCGGGTTGTGCTTAGAAATCTGTAGTAGTCTAATTTGTTTGATCTGTTTTTTCCTGATGATTAGCTTGCTTTTAGATTTTGATTTTCTTTTCGCTTGGATCAGATTGTTGGTTGGGAGATGAGTAGTGTTGAGGCTTGGCAGTGGTTATCTTTTTGTTTGCTTGTACTGTCTAGTTCTCTGTGCAGGACTGAGTGAGTTACCACCAAAAGCTGAATGTTTGTGTGTTCATTAAGTGGGAAAATTGTGTTTCGTTCTGCTCCCATGTGACATTTGTGGTTGTGCCAGAAGTCTGAGGCCTGGTTTATGCTTAAAAATTAGATGAAACTAGCTATGTTGCTCGGAGCTGTGAAAAGTTTTGCACCGAGTGCCATCGTTAGCACAGCCTAAGCCCCAGTATAGATTTGACTAGGGTGACAAAACAATTCCTTCATCAACCTAGTTACCTTCTTTGGAGATTAACTATATTGACAGAAATGCCCCCTTCCTTCACTGTATTCAAAGTACCAAACTTCCTCTGAGCTTCCGTTGAGACAAGGCTGATTTCTGTAGGAGTTGGCAGAGAGTTAATGCAGCAGAATAATCTTCTCTCTGCTAATCTTGAAAGAATAGACAGGCACCATCAGAATCTTCATCCGTCTCTAAGTATGTCTAAAACATCTGTTGCTACAGTAAGTAGGTGTTGTAGCTCTCTTCTCTGTGGGGACTGGAAGCAGAATCTTTTCAGTTAGTTTGGATACTCTGACACATGGAAGGCTATTATGTCCAAAACTATATGGTAATAGTTTAGGAGCAAGAGCGTTTTTTTAATATCTGTTTCTTAGGTGCCATCCATTGCATACACTGTATCAGTGACTGTTTACTGGGTGTTGGGGGCCCCATTTTGTTTACAGCTCCTGGTATTCTCTAGTCAAAATACACCAAGATAGCTTTTTTTTTTTTTTTTTTTTTTTTTTAATCTTTGTAAAAGTTCAAGATGAGGTTCAAGTAGGCTACTGGGGTTGACCATTGAGTGCAATATACATCACAAGGCAGTTCAGTGTTCACAGTTTTTTTTCTTGGTGCAATCAAGAAATGGAGTTTTAGAAAATATTTTTTTTTAAATCTTCAGTAACCCTAGAATCTTATTCAGCCTACTTAGTAAAAGTAGTGTGTACTGTTTCCTACTGAAATTAACTTCTCAGAGTTAATTGTGAAATTAATTGTGAGTCTTATTTTGTTCCCTATTGAATCAAAATTAGCACCATTTCTCCTTAGAGCTACGAGAAGAAACCAGAGAAGTTAAGATTTGAAAATGTGTTGGATGTTATAGAAAGGATGAGTGACTATTAGAAACTTGATAGACCTGTAAGCCTGAGTAAGTGATGACAAAGGCCAATGAACCATACCCTTCTTCTGTATCCGAGTAGGTGACTTTTATTTCCACACCAAACCGAAACATCCATCAGTGCTAATAGCCTCTCTCTCCTCCTCCTCCTCCTCCTCCTCCCTTCTTTCTCCTTCCTATTCACTGTCTGTAAATGCTAAGTATACAGCTAGGCATTTTCTTCTTTCCAGTAACATATGGCTATAGAGTAACTTTTAGTAGACTGAATTTTCTGAAAGAAGTGTTTTAGTGAGGAGAGAGGGGTAAAAGAGAGGCAGCTTGGCGCAATGAACGTGGCAGAATACAGTGTTGGGAAAGCCTGTCTTTAATCTCTGGCACTGATTTGTGATGTGACGTTGGATAAGTCACTTAATCTCTCTGTTTTAATTTCTTCATTTGTGAAATGAGGCCAACGCCTATCTCGCAACAGTGTAAATATGAATCACAGTAGAAATGCTAAATATTTTATTAGCAAACTTAATGAGGTGTGGGAGGGAAAAAAATAAAATAGAGGAAACAACTCTACCTCACTTCCTGTGTCAGTGAAAAGTTGTTGGTAAGAACTTCCTTCTTCAGGATGACTATGTCATCAGTCTCCTTTAACCTTTGCTTCTCTGTGAATTCTATTGCAGAATATTGCAAAAATTTGTGACTATTAACCAATGTGGGCTCAACATTAATAGCTTACTCTCCCTCAGGAAGCAGCTGAGTAAAATTCTGAATGGATCACTCTAGTGAATTGTGGACCCAAGACAGGTGGAAACAGGTTATACTTGGGATGGACCGATTAAAATATTACCTTTGAACGAGACATGCTTCAGTTGCACCTTTAGTAATAGCACTTGTTAATTGGCTGCTGAAATTGTAGGACTGCTTGGTTTCCTACAAGGAACAACACAGTGTCCTGTTTAGTCTGACACACTATTCTGCATCTAATCACTACACTCATACGATTTAAAAATTAGGCTGCCCAAAATAATGCAAGAAGCTGCCTGTTGGAATGGATTTCAGGTGCTTGTTTGAAGAAAAGAAGAAAAAAAAACTGTGGAGGCAGGTGCAAATTTTGGGGAAATTGTAACATAAGGTTACAATTTACTAACATTTCTCTATATTTATGTAACCATATTTCCAGCAATTGCTGCAGGAATGTAAAATACGCTGTCAAAATATTTCCAGTTATGTTGGGATAAGAACTGTGCTTTTATTAATTGACAAGTAGCAGAGGGGTACCTGTACTAGTCTGTATCTGCAAAAACAACAACATGTCCCGTGGCACCTTCTTGACTAACTGATTTATTGGAGCATAAGCTTTCGTGGATAAAGATTCATCTGACGAAGTGGGTCTTTGCCAACGAAAGCTTATGCTCCAATAAATCTATTCGTCTATAAGATACCACAAGACTTCTTTTTGTTTTCTCATTAGTTGAGTTACCTTTGTTCATTGGTTGAAATGTAGTAATTGCTTTACTTCCATTTTTCTTCAAATTCTTTAATAGTTCCTTGCTTATGAATTTTAAATTCTGAAAGGAATGGGAAATTATGAACTCCCAGAAGAGTGAGGAAAGATTGACAGGCCAGTCACTAAGAGTTGCTAAACTAAAATGCTTTCCACACACCACTTGCCAGTGTCTCAGCCAGGCCCCAAATGTAGTTTAGTCTTTACCACTTCAGCCTGAGAGCTCCAATTCTGGAATAGAAAAATATAATTGTATTCATTCTGTTAAATAACTGATACATGAACATTCCAGTAATCACAAAGAACCCAATTTTGTGTGTACACAAGCATATGCATTTGCTTGTCTGGAGCCCCATCGAAATGCAATGTTGTTCTGACTTGAGACAAAGTTGAAGTACCAAAAACACAGGCAGATGCTCAAGTTAAGCAAGACATCTATTTTGTCTTAAGGCAGGTATGCTAATATGCAACTTGTAATTTTCAACAGATAGTATTAATTGTGCTTAAATAGCCCAACATTAAATCCAGACTTGCTCTCAAGCAAATTCTGTATTTTTGTAGGGAAGCAAACAAGCAGCATGTGAGATGTCAGAAGTGTTTAGAGTTTGGACATTGGACCTATGAATGTACAGGGAAAAGA
Organism: Carettochelys insculpta; assembly: GCF_033958435.1. NCBI lineage: Eukaryota > Metazoa > Chordata > Testudines > Carettochelyidae > Carettochelys > Carettochelys insculpta. The sequence goes on from NC_134151.1 coordinate 22,344,228, forward strand.
AAATATCTACACAGACCATCCAGGACAGTGGAATTAGCAAAAGCTCTGAAAGAAAAAGAAAACAGACTATTATTGCAACAAAGGTAAGCTCAGCTGGGCTAACATTTAAAAGCCATTATCAGATGTATATCTAAACTGTGTTTGGGAGATTGTAATGGGGGTGTCAGTTTTCCTTTGTGTGTTTTTTGTGTTCATGCTCTGTAGTCTGTATGTGTAACTCCTATTAACATTAATGATTACTGTATGTACGTCAATGGGTGTGTGTGTGTGTGTGTGTGTATATATATATATATATATATATATCTGTATTCCATACTATACACTGCTTATTTGGTCAGGCTCTCACCGTTATAACTTAGGTCAAACAAGGTTTTTAAATAAAAATGTAGCATTTATGTAACGGTATTTTTTTCTGCTCACTTACCTTATTATATGTTTACATAGGACTTAGAAAACAATTTGGCCGTTTCTACACAGGCCACTTTCTTCGAAAGTGGCATGGTAATACACGGCCCAAAATATGCTAATGAGGCACAGATGCAAATTCCCTGCACCTCATTAGCATATGGTTGTGTGATTTGGAGTCCGGAAGAACTATCCAAAAAAAAAATTTTTTGGGAAGAAGTGGCCTCCGGAAGAAGGACTTCCTTCCGGAAGCTCCCCCATGGCCGTGCTTCTACACAGCGTTTTGGAGTCTGGAAGAACGATCTTCAGGACTCCAAATCACGTGACCGTATGCTAATGAGGCGCAGGGAATTTTCATCCATGCCTCATTAGCATATTTCGGGCCATGTATTACTATACCACTTTCGAAGAAAGTGGCCTCTGTAGAAACGGCCTTTGTGTACAACTTCCCTAGTGTATGGACAATAAGCATAATTAGAAAAATATCTGATGTTATTTTTCAGTCTAAACATGAATGTGTCCACAAACAAAAACATAGTGAGTACATTAACAATATATCAGGAGCATAGATATTTCTTGTATTTAGTTTTGAAGAGTAAAAAGCAAATAGGGGGCAAAACATGGATTCATCTGTATTGCTGATTCTTTATTACTAGAAATATTGGGTATACGTCTCATTGGATTAAAAGGTCTACGTGTTTTGTGCTTTTGATATCTGACGCACCTGGGCAGATGATATCTGAAGCCAAGAAGAAATATCCAAATTGGACTTTGCCTTAACCTGAAGTGTTACTTGACTTAATTCTTGAGGCTCCTAGGTAGAATTTTGTTGTTTCTCCCAGTGAAGAAAAATTCAGCACTCAAACATTTCACCCTGTTAATCAAAATTGTCTTCAAAGAGAGAATGAAGTCATTTAGTGAATTTAGACACTTCACAAAATCATGAACGTAAAGGGATATTTCATACAATTTTTCTGCCAACCATCTCCTTTATACGCTAAAGTAGCAATGGTAGGAACACTAGCAAATGCAAGATCTAATAATGGCCGTTGATGTGTTGAACCTTGTAATGTGTACACTTGTTTTAAGTATGGTTAGACAAGTGCAATTGGCCAAATGGAGACCAGGGATTTAAGGTGTCTTAAGCATTTTCATTTGAACCCTGTCTTTCCCTTGTCAGTTGCTTACAATTTCCTTTGCAGCTGCAATGTTCTATGAACATTCCCCAACTAAGGGTTAAGGGTTAAAAGAAAATCCAGGCAAAATAAGTTTCAGCCATTTTTTAAAATATGGGCAGTATGGGGAAAATACTTTATTATAAGAATAGTTTTCATCTAATTCTAAAAGGTTTAATGTGAAAATAGTGTGGTTTTAGAAAGGTGAAACTTGGTACAAGACTAAATCCTTGATGAGGTTCACTTTTGAGTGGGAATGCAGTGAAAACTGAGTTTCAATGGCAATTGTGAGTCTTAGAAAAGCACGGGCAGTGCATTCACAATTTTTCTTTTTTTAGCTCAAGCACGTCTACAATTATTTCCAGTTTCTGGAGAAAAGGGAGATGTGCTGGGCGTGAGAGGTTTCTTTTTTTTTAAACAAACATGATTAATATATATGTAATTTCACCATAATGAGATATAAAATCTATTCCATGCATGTTATGACCTATACACATGGTGAATATTTTGGACTTCTATTTAAAAACAAAAAAAACAACAAAAACCTAGAACATTCTGTATGTAAAACAATATGGATGTAAAAGCAAAACACATTTACAGAGGTCAAAATTAAAGCCATTGTGTCAGTCCGGAACCAGCTGAGTGGAGATGGCTTCCCAGCCACGGCTGGCTGCTGCAGTGCGGTCCCCTGGGCCGGTGGTGCTGCGCAGCGCGGTGGCTCTACGGCCAGTCCTAGGGCACTGTGTGCCCTCCACCACCAGGGTCAGCTAAGCAGCCCCATGGACCCAGTCAGCTGACTGGCAAATTTGATTATTCAGCAGTCTCTGTTCCCCAGGGTGCCAGATAATCAAGTTTTTACTGTATAGGAGGTGGTATGAAGGAAGGAAGTTAAGTTAATGTCCTCTGTAAAGACAGTGGGAAAAGAATTGTAAAGATGTCTAAAATTTAAGAGAAAAAGTTTTAAGATTCTAATAAAAGTAAATCTGAATAATTCCTTGTTCAAAAATTTTGTACTTCCTCAGCATTCTGAAGGCAAACACCCTGGCTTCTCTGTAGGGAATCATGACATACGTACAGTACAAAATTAAGGTTTGAAAGGTTTCATTCCAATAGCTGCTAGGTTTTGTGCAACTGTGTGTGACATAGGCAAATTACTTAATTTTTCATATGCTAATTTCCATACCAGCGCAGACTCCAACTATGTGATTCTGTTTAGGGAAGGAGTGTGAGATTTAATGTTCATGCTCAGCAGCAGGACAATAATAAAACAACACAAATAATTGCTTAATTTTCAGATTTATGCCATACTCTCTTACCATGTTAGCTACAGGGAAAAGCTCACTGTTAGTTCCTTTATGGAGCAGATTGTGGAGGGAGAGACAGCACACTCTCATACTGGGTTAGACAACTGGTTGTGAATCCAGGGTCTGAGGATTCCTGATGATATTGCTAGCTCTGGGAGCCAAGAATGTAAAAGATTGCATAAATAACTCTATTTGAATCATCTGCAGAGTTTGAACCTGGGAGTTCTGGATTTAAAAGTATGACTTTCTACCATTCAAGCTCTAGTACAATAAACACAAATGTATGAGTCTACTGCTGCGTCCAAACTTCTGTCTTGTTTGGCCATGAGAGTGGGACGGAGAAGCCACCATCTGTTATCCTGGGTTAGGGCTAGCACATAATCTAGGTCTTTTCCTCTGGCATATTAGAGGCAGGAGTTCTGTTCCCAGCTTTGCCTGCTATAAAATGGATGAATGGTAAGTGCGTCCCCTAAGATGGAAACTTAGCACCCTGATTCATAAAGGTTGTGGAGGGCACAGGAGAACAACTGGTAAAAGTTTTGGAGTTAGAAATTGTGAACTCCTGCTTTGTAGTTTAGCAAACCCTATGAGTGGCAACTGGGGAATATGTGAGGAAAGCCCTCCTTTTACTCACAGACCCATGATATTTTACCTGTCGTGTGAGAGCACACAATATGCTCATGCATGTTGCCAGTCTACATTGCTGTAGGCAAGTCTTCTTTCTCCCTGATGTTTCCTACCACAATTTCATTAAAATATTACATTAACCTACCACCCACTTTTTTGGAATCTCTGTGGATTCCGAAATCCTTTGTGGCTGATCTTTTAAGTAAAACGTGAACAACTAAATTGTTTTTTAAAAAAAAAATGTAGGAATAGTTTTTGCTTCTGTTTGTCTGGGTTGGCTCCCAGTGTTAGGCCTTGATTAAGGAAAACAATCTCTTTTTGGGAAAGGACTTAAGTCCAGTGGATGTTAAATGAGATGTAAATTTCAAGCTTAAAGTTAAACATATGCTTACATATTTTCCTGATTAGTCAAGTCAAAGTTCCCTGGAGCTCAGTATGGTTATGGCTCATCTGTTTAATTGGCAACAGTATACGAGGGAGTGATGTGGCCAGCATCACGTCAGAGATGGTTAGTTGGATGACTAGAGGTAACCTTTCAGTGTGAAATCGAGTGAGACTCAAACCCAGGATTGCAGTTTGGGGCCTGTACGACTCACACACCGCACCTCCTGGAATAGGGATGGAATTAATTATGTATTTAAATACTATGCAGAATAGAGACCTTATGTGACTTACTTCTGCTGTTGGCTGAGAAGGCAATATGACCATATGAATTGAAAGGGGAACAGTGAGGGCAAATTTGGCCTCATACTGATCTGTTGTAAAAATGCTTTCACAAAAATCGCTCCATGGGATTTTTTTTTTAATTATGAAGGCAAGTACTTTGTTAAATAGGCATTTCCCTGCAGCGTTTGCAACCCAGACTTTATCTGTGTGTGAATGCATTGAAACCTGAAAGTGGAATAGCTAGATACCATTTATAAAAATTGACTGTTTTCTTTTGTATAGGAGAGAAACTGATCAAGAGCGCAAGTCAGGAAAACTAGCTTAGATTTTGAAAACACAGTTTTAATGATTTCAGATATTAGATAAAGAAAACTTGTGCATGTCTTTTCATACTGATAATGTCACTTTAATGTATAGAACCCTTAGCACAAGGTAACTGAAGCTGCAGGTACACTACCCCTCCGTTTTGGAAGGGGCATGTAAATACGGCTGAACAAAAATGCAAATGAGGCACAACTTTAAATATCTCATCTCATTTGCATACTCCCATGCAATCTTGCTTCCAGAAGGGACGGCTTTCGAAACAGCCATGAGGATGGGGTTCCTTCAATAGCACCGTTCTTCCCAATTTTTTAGATATTTAAATGTGCCCCCATTTGCATTTTTGATTGGCTACATTTAAATTCCCCTTCCAAAAAGGAGGGGTACTGTGGACACAACCTGAGAGTATGGCATGCTTAATACAAAAATTGTAAATATACAAAAGATTTGTTTTTAAGTTATTGGGAATGTCTTCCTCTTGGGTTGAAAAATGGCTGAAAGTGAATAACATCAAACGTCCCATGAAAAATAAGACTATGAGGGAAAAACAGTTGAAGACAGTTGTCAGTTTGCAAAGGGACATTACTAAGAGTGCAAAAACAAGCTAGTCTTCTATGTAGAAAAGATAGGAAGTGTGGCAAGAGACCAGCTTGGCTTAACCAGGAGATTTTGAATGACCTAAAAATCAAAAAGGAATTGTACAAAGAGTGGAAACTAAGTCAAAGTATGAAGGAAGAATATAAACAAATAAGACAGAAATGTAGGGACAAAATTAGAAAGGCAAAAGCACAGAATGACCTCAGTCTAACTTGAGACACAGTGAAACAAGAAAACATTCTACAAGTATCTTAGACGCAAGAGGAAGACCAAGGACAGGGTAGGCCTGTTGCTCTATGAAGAGGGAAAAATAAAAACAGAAAACATGGAAATGGCAGAGGTACTTAGTGATTTCTTTGTTTCAATTTTTTACCAAGCAGCTTGATGGAGACTGGATTCTTAACATAGAGAATGCTAGTGGAAATAGGGTAGGACAAGAAGTTAAAATAAGGCAAGAAAAAGTTAAAAACTACTAGAAAAGTTAGATGTCTTCAAGTCACCAGTGCCTAATGAAATGAGTCCTAGAACACTCAAGGAACTGATTTAGGAATTATCCAAGTCACTAGCTATCATCTTGGAAAAGTCATGGAAGTCAGGAGAGATTCCAGAAGGCTGGAAGAGGGCAAATATACTGCCCATCTATAAAAAGGAAAATAAAGAAATTACTCAGGAAATTACAGACTAGTCAGCTTCAGTGCCAGGAAAGATAATAAAGTATAGAATTAAGGAATCCATCTGCAAACATCTGGAAGATAATTAGGTGATAGGTAATAATTACATGGATTTGTGAGGAACAAATCATGTCAAGCCAAACTGATGGCTTTCTTCGATAGGATAACAAGCCTTGTGGGTAAAGGAGAAGTGGGAGATGTGGTATACCTAGAGTTTAGTAAAACATTTAACAACAGTAGTGCATGACCACCTTATCGGTAAACTAGGGAAATGCAACCTAGATGGGACTACTATCTGGTTGGGTATCTGTTCCCAGAGAGTAGCTATGAATGATTCACAGTCGTGCTGGAAGGGAATAACAAGTGGGGTTACTCAGAGGTCAGTTTTGGGGCCAGTTCTGTTAAATATCTTCTTTAATGATTTAGATAATGGTATAGATAGTATGCTTATCAAGTTTGCAGATGATACCAAGGTGGGAGGAGTTGCAAATTCTTCGGGGGATGGGGTCAGAATTCAAAATGAGTTGGAGAAATAATCTGAGGCAAATAGGATGAAGTTCAGTGAGGACAAATACAAAGTAGTCCGCTTAGGCAAGAACAATCAGTTTCACACATACAAAATGGGAAGTGATTTCCTAGGAAGGAGTTCTGCAGGAAGGGGTCTAGGAGTCAACTGTATGACACTTGTATAAAAATAAAAAAAAAAAAAAAAAAAGCAAACATGATTCTGGAATGCATTGACGGGTGTTGTGAGCAAGACATGAGAAGTAATTCTTTACTCTACTCTGTGCTGATTAGGCCTTAATTGGAGTACTGTGTCCAGTTCTGGGAACCACATTTCAGGAAGGTTGTGGAGAAATTGGAGAGCATCCAGAGAAGAGCAACTAAAATGGTTAAAGATTTAGAAAATATGACCTAATGAGAGAAGATTAAAAGAATGGGGTTCGTTTAGTTTGGAAAACAGAAGGCTGAGAGGTGATGTGATTGTAGCTTTCAAGTACCTAAAAGGGGGTTACAGGATGAAGGAAGAAAAATTATTCTCCTTAAGCCTCTGATGAGTGGGCAAGACACAGTGTGCTTAAATAGTGAGTTAGGTTTAGTTTGGAGATTAGGAAAAATTTCCGAACTGACAGTGCGGTTAAGTACTGGACTAAATTGGCCCAGGTGGTGGTAGACTCTCCATTATTGGAGATTTCTAAGAACAGATTAGATAGATATCAACCAAGATGATATAGATGGTGCTTGGTCCTGCTGTGAAGGTAGGAGACTGGACCTGATGACCTTTCGAGGTCCCTTCCAGTTCCAGAATTCCACTATTCTAATTTTAGTCATTACAACCCATTGTTTACTTTTCGGCCAATGGGATGATGATTATCTATTATAAAATTCAACTCCACTATGCACCTGTTTACTTAATTTTTCCCACTGCATTAATCAAAGCCATTGTTTTTCCCCCCTCCTTAATTAGAACTGGAGAAAGTACTGCAGAAAGGAAGACCAAGAAAAAAAGGTATGTGGGAAAAGATTAAAACTATGGCAGAGGGTAATTTGGAAGAGCACGTGGGATATAGAAAGTAGAGACTGAAAATGAAAGATTTGTTTATTGCCTTTGGCCTCCTTTAAGTAATCATGCTATGAATATTTGAAGTTTCTCCAACCCCTTCACCTTCTGATACTTTGTTTTCACTTCTTCCTCTGATCTTCCGTTCACTACATACTGCTCCCTTTAGTAGTAAAAAAATATTCCTTCTTTTGGCTAGAATGGAATGATTTGTATTTCAAATAACCGCAATAATGGACTATGGTTTTCCCGTTAATAATAGTGCATTCCCCTCATCTTCCTCTTTCCAAACTGCCATCTCCCACTAAAAGCTTTTCTAGTGACTATAAACAAAACATCCAAACTGAACTGTCATTGACACTAATATCTTCGTTGCTGCTGCTGACACTCATACTGGATCTTATGAAACTGTGTTAGGAGAGCTGGGAGACCACAGTTAGACCACATTAATTATTGTGTTAGCATAAAAAACTCTAAAAGCAGTATATTATTATTATAAGACCACTCTTGGTGCTGTGATGTGTTCAGTATCTGCAAGACACATTTTTGTCTGGCAATCTCTAATGGAAATATGGTCCAACTGTCTTGTCCCATTTGTAGCTAATTGCCTTCCTTGTTGCTGCTCTGCTGATTGGAACAGCCACTCACATTACACTTCAGAGAATGCCCTCTTCCTCAGAATCCCTCCTTTAAAGGAGACCAGCAAAGGATTTATAAATATTGGTCTACTGCTCTTTTCTTTGCATCTTTATCATATATAAATAGGCCAGAGAAAGGTAGGGTTTTTTGTTTTGTTTTTGTTTCTGTTTTAAACTATGTTTACCACATGAATCAAGAATGTCAAGACTGGTTTTACTGGTGGACTTCTTGGTGAACTTCTCAGTTCAGCTGAACTGGCAGTGTTTTTATTAAATACACCCTTTTATTTTGGCAAAAAGCATTTAGACTTTATTTTTATATTGAAAGATTCATTTTTTTATCTTACCCATCACATTTAAAACATCACATTTTCTTGGGCTGAATGGTTTTCTCACGTGCTCTAGTCAACCTCCAGTCGAGCCATAATTTTAATATATTTGCATATAAGGCATCAAGTAAACTCACTATGCGCTAATAAGAATTAAATGCAAAAATATTTCACACGGGATATTATATACATGCTGAAGTTAAGAGATGAAGCAGCTCAGGACCCAGTAGAATTGCTACAGGCTTAACCGGAAAATTATTAAACCACATAACTCTTTCTACTATATCCCATAATGTTCAGGTTACACTGGGTTTTCTTGTGCCCACATAAGTCCTTACCTCCCTTCCACTTCCCCATGGTACTCTTTTGGAAGGTAGATTGCAAATTCAAAGACACTTGATCTTGTATTCTGTCTTATTCTGCCTCCTCTGATCATGAGTGTACTGCTTTTTCTCAGGCATGTATCTGTAGTTGTACTGTGTGCATTATCAGAAATCCGATTTGGGTTGTCATATATAAAAACTTCATTTTTCTCATATATTATTGAAAGAAAATTTCAAAGTGAATGAATCTATTCAGATACTGCAGATGGCTTCATATGGCAGTGAGAAAGCTTGTATTACAAAATATGGAAAAAAGTCTAAAGCATAATCTAATAGCTACTTTTCTTACACTGCCTAAACCATGCGTGTATCTCTCTTCCTGTTTCAAGTAAGTGAATTTCTACATCTTTACTAACATTTCATCACCCTTGTGTAACCAAACCAACAGATAATATATAATGGCATTTTCTGAAACCTATTACAGCAGAAGCTCAGAATTATGATCACCTTGGGAATGGGACTTGTACATAACTTTGAAATGTTCATAACAGAACAAAATGTTTTTTTTTCAAAAGTGTACAACTGAACAGTTCAGCTTTGAAACTTTATGATGCAGAAGAAAAATGCTGTTTGCCCTTTATTTTAGTAGTTCATGTTTAACACAGTACTGTACTGAATTTGCTGTTTGTTGGGGTGGGGGTTGGTCTCTGCTGCTGTCAGATTGCATACTTCTGCTTCCAGATGAGTTGTGCAGTTGACTAGTCAGTTTGTAACTCCAGTGTTTTATAACTGAGGTTCTACTATAGATGATTTTCTGCTTTCTATCCCAGGCCCTATCTCCTCCAAAATCCTTTCCATCAAAGGAATAGCTATAGGCATTTTCAAGTACCTGTCCCACTGTCTATAGAGTGATGGGTCTTAAGGATTCCAAACACCACCTTAAGATGGAGCTTCTGTTAGCTTATTTCCTGGAGGGTCCTTCCTGAGCAGCTGTAAATAAACTGACTGTCATAGGAAAAAACAGCAGTTTAGGGAAAAATTCAAATAACAGATGTGTATTAAGGGGTTAATGGCTCAGACCATTTTAATGCATGGATCCATCTATGTCAGTTTGACACTACTACAGGTGCCCAGTGACTCAGCGTTAATGTAGTTGTTATATCTTTAGCTTGTTAATTTCCTAACTTTAGTGATTTTCAGATGAGCACCCTTAATCTTATGATAGTATTTTATTTTCTCTTTTCTGGAGAAAAGCAAACCTGTGCTCATGATGGATTGATTTTAAACCAAGGCGATTTAGACCATTGATTTAAGTCACCAACACCCCTTCCCTAACATTGATTAAAATCAAGTTACCAAAAATGCTAAGACCATTCTTAAAGTGCACTTAATTTTGGAGTAAGCCCTATTAAACTCATTGGCACTTCTGTTTTTGGAAAAAATAAGGTTAGGATAGTGTTCCCTTGGAAAGCTGAGTAGTGCGTAAGTAAAATAGGGAAAATTCTTATGGCATCACCACTACAGTCTGTGGCCATGATTTTCCAAAATAAGGGGGCATGTATTATGTAATATAAAATGAGAAAGACACTCAGTGGCGATTGGCAACTGTAGATTTTTCTTATGTCCACTTTTTGTATTGTATGCTTGAGTGATAAATTCTAAACCTAGTTAACTAATTAAATAAGCCATACAGATTAGCAGAGTAAAACTTTTTTTCTGAGCAGAATCCAGCACAGCAAACAGCTAAAAGGCACAAGGAGAGTCATGAAGAATGATGCATTGCAAAGTGAATTATTGACGTTACTAATGAGTTGATCCAGTCAGCCATAGCCACATTTTCATCCACATCATTTTCTCCCAATAAACAGTTTTCGTTATGATGTTTCTTTCTTGCAACAAGGCCATCATCATCTTGCACTACTTAAATTGGAAACTTTTCCCTCTTTCACCCAGGGAATGAATTTCTTCAAAATATTCCCAGATAGGGTCTCTTTTACACCCAGAAGCCATGGCAGATTTTCTCTGGTGAAAATTTCAAGGAAATAGAGGAGCTGTGTGTGTGTCCACTCCACTGTTCCTTTCTGTGCTTCCTCCTTTCCTATATGTCTCTCTGTCATTAAGATGTCTTAACTGACTCCTCTGCTGTGCTTGGCCAAGGCCCACTACCACATAAGCACAGAACAAAAAGAATCCTTTGCAGCTTGTGTGTGTCATTGTACGTGTTAGTTTTCAGTCTGCTGAGAAACAAATCATAAACCCAGAACTTTCAAGACCCAAGAGCTAGTAGATGTGCTGGACAGACAAGATCCATTAGTTCACTTTTATGAGACTGTAAGTGTATGTGTAGCATGTTTGTGGTGTGATTTAATTGTAACTTATTTTTAAATGGGAAATTTAATATTTTACTGATTTTAAAAAATAAAAAATTCCATTTAAATAACAACTAGTTTTTAATTAAGAAAAATCAATTTTACCCTTCCTGTCTGTACTTAATATGTTTAACATTTTAGATATATTAGGACATTTAGTTAACTGAATGGACTGGGAGAAAGGTGAACTAGCACCTTCAATTTTTGACTGAGGTATATTTGGAAACTATGTGTGGTTCAGTTTTGGCATCTACATAACCTTGTCCATACCAAAATCTCAACTGCTTAGGAGCAGTAACGCATCTGGAATAGCTGTATCTTAATGGGAAAACTACAGATTTTTCAAAATCAAAATGAAAGCTTAGAATTTGCAGAATATTGATTTTTAAAAAAATGGCAGAACATTCAGGGCTTCATGATAGTTTTCCCCCATATTCATGTGTTTTTGTTACCCTTGATAAAGCTATTTTTAAAGGATTGGTTTTCTGAAAATTAAAATCTGCATCCCACAAATTGTCACTGTATTGGTTGGATTCCTTCTCCATCATTAACATAGGAGCAGCATCCTTAGGTAAATTTCTGGTCCAACTGAAGTCAGTGGCAAAACTCCCTTTGACTTCAGGGAGGCCATAATTTCACCCATGGAGCATGTACAGTGAAGTGTAAAAGAAACAGATCTTCCTTAATGTTTTATAAAATCTTAGCTGTCTACAGTAATTTTTTCCTATCATTTAAATCTTTCATTGCCCCTTTCCAACTAACGAAGCAAAGACCCTAGTACTTAGTAAGGACGATACCTGCACCAAGTTTCAAACCTTTACTTTTTCTCCTGTAGTTTTCTTTTGTTTTACAGTGGGGAAGTGTGTATCCCGTCTCCCACTATTTAAATGGCTGAAGGTTATTTGTTCAAAATAGAAGCAAGAAAGTGGGAAAATACCACTTCCCTACAGAGTGACATCTGGAAAGTTTGAGCCTAAATAGAGAATGTTTTAAGCTTGTAAAAGCAAGATTGTAATGAATGTTGTAGTCAGACCTCCAGCAGGTCCATTCAGTCACCACTGTGCTGGGAAGAGAATCTCTCATCTGGCTTTTTTATGTTTCGTACAGGTCTAAGAGTGTGACAAGCTCCAGCAGCAACAGCAGCATCACTTCAGCTAGTGATTCTTCATCTGAGAGTGAAGATTCCTCTACCTCTTCTTCCTCTGATGACAGTGACAGTGATGAGAGCTCCTCTACTTCCTCATCATCCCCATCTTCAAGTAGCTCCTCTTCTTCCTCCTCTGATTTTGAGTCAGATTCTAGTTCCTCCACTAGCAGCAGCACCAGCACAGACAGCAGCTCTGATGAAGAACCACCAAAGAAAAGGAAGAAGAAATAGCGTGGGGCCATGTTGGGTGACAATGTAGGACTGATATTGTTAAATAATAGCGTTATTCTCTAAGGAGGGTTTGAATACATTATTGCCAAATAGTTTAACTGGTTAAAATTTCTACAGTTTAAAACTTTCTAAGTGTTTTACATATTTGCACGTAGGTCGTAAAAGGGTATTACATGGCACGTGAGACAGATTGAAAGAGTATTTTTGTGGTTAATCCTTAATGGGGAATTTTACTTTTTTAGTTTAAAAATCTGTCATCAGATTTGTTTATACGAAAGTCCAGTAACCCTAATGTTTACATGCCAGAGAGCAAAACCTTCTTTTCTGAGATTGTGGTGTATACATCATATACTGACCCTATGTTTACAGCAGCCTCATTTATGTTTTAGAAAATCCTGTAGACTACTTAGGAAGAGGAATAAGATTCTAACACCATTGACTGTGTAGTACAGAGATAGCATTAGTGTTATCTGGCTAATCAGAATGTGCTGTTTTGCTCAGAGCGTGACTTCCATACCTTTGCTGAGAATTATACTACATTGTGCTGCTGAGCTTTTCTCAAATGGCTTTTCTGAGATTTCCAGATCAAAGATGAATTGCAACATAAAACTTTTATCAGTGCTAATTTGTTGGAGATCCATATGCTGTTTGCACTGTACAAAGGCTTTAGCTCATCTTTCAACTTGGCCTGTCTCCTGAGCTCATAGACCTGTAACATTTTTTGAGAAAAAGAATGTCTCTTGCAGCAGGAGTTGGGGGATGAATCATAATAACTGTTACTGCTTCGGAGTTTCATCTTTGTGCCTTTTTTATAAAATTAAATGTATTCCAAAAGAAGAGGAGCAAAAGTAGTTTTTCCCTCTTCCCCCACCCCCGCCCCCAACTCATTTAGACTGACACAGAATATAAGTCAGAGAACATGGAGAAATGGTAGTAATATAAATATAATTGAGGCATTATTTTCAAAGCAAGGACAGAAAAATATTTTCATTGAAAGCTGGGTAAGAAAAAATTAGCCACCTTTAAATACAGTTCCCAAAAGGAACATACTACTTTTGCTATTTTTGCAAAATTATTGTATAGTGTAAGATTGCCAGTGTACGTTTGTTGGGCACGTGATAGCTGGCATTATAGTCTGCAGTATAAAATGATTATTAGGCTCAGGCCATTATTAGCCAAAAACCCCAGCAAGCAAACATCACAACCCCGCAAACTGCAAGATTTCTCTTGCAAGTTGCTAAATAGAGCTAATTTACTGTTATGGTGAATTTAAGCAGATGGCATTAGTCATTTAACTTTGTGATGCAATTTTCTTTTCAATTTCTTATGGATGGAGTTCCCTTTTTTTGGGAGGGGGCATCATATGTGAAAGAAAATTCATAGATATCCTGGTTTAGGTAAAATATAGTATTAAACTATTTTTTATATTTTTATGGAAAAGTAGTGTGTAGAATTACTTTTGAATAAAATGTGCTTCTATTTAAATGTTTGAAAATATGTATGTTGTGTGTTTTAGTCTGTAATCATTACTGAGTTTTACAGAACATGCTGAAGACTGTAAATAAAACTACCAGGAAATTGTCATCTTAGAGAATGTACCATTTAATGGGAAAAGTTAATAAATTATTAAACTCTTTGCTAAGTTGATATTAATTTCAAGTCCACTGTAATGCAAATGTATTGATATTGTAGAGATTGAGGAAAATAACTTTAGAAAAAAGGGGACACTTGTCCGTCTAAGATGTTGTCTGTGGGAGATACGAAAAAAACAATGCAACTGCTAAAGAGATTAAGGAAATGGATGTTTAGCTTTTGATATGTTGCTCCCTGAACTGGAAGGTCTAAAGAGAGTGTATGATTCTGTGCCAGGGTGAGGCCAGGGGAGGAAAGACTAGAGTGAAAACAGGAAAGATTGGGAGCTGGCAATCAGAGTGAGAGCGGTTGAAGAGTAGGCTGCCTAAAATCAGTTAGGGCCAGCTGATCCCACTCAGGGCTACCTTTATAAACCTTCTCCCATGCAGGGCAGGGGGGAGTGTGAGAGGTGATTGAAGAGAGCATAGGAAGTGAGTGGAGAGAAGCAAGAAGAGTTTTCTAGGAACAGCAGAGGAGGGGAGGAGTTCTCAGCAGCAAGGAGCTGAGGCCCCTTCCAGGTGGCCCTGAGATTCTATGTGAGGCTGAAAAGAATTGATTGCCTGGTGGGGGAGCTGATCCAAGAGGGGGGACGTGCTGTGGCTGCCACTACCTGGAGGAGGTACGTGGGGTGGGGGTGGGGAGTGTCATCTGGAGAAGTGGCCCAGGGAGAAGAGCTGCGGTGTCCATGGCGAGGGGAGCCCTTCCCCACTGTTACCAGCCACACAGGGTCCCTGGGCTGGAACCTGGAACAAGTGGGCTGGACCCAGGTTGCTCCCAGACCACCATCCACCCCTGTCCCAAGAAGGGCAACAGTGCCCTTACCATGGGGCCAGTGGACTGAATAGAGGCCTAGAGCCTAGGAAAGAGGTTATCCTTACCACAATACCTTTCATGACTGTTTATATCATCCACTAGTGATTAAGTGATAGGCAGTGAAACTCCTTCCAGTGCTTTTATAGCCAGAAGCTTACTGACTTGTTTTGTAGTTCTTTATTTTAGATCACGTGCTCTGAGATGTGATGATTCTGCTTAATTTTAATTCCATGATCTCTCCATTCTGTTTCATTTATTACCTAGTTGTTTTTTGTCTTACAGCCTGACCAGCATAGTTAGCCATCTAACTCTTACTAGCTCAAATCTTGATTTGCTATTGAAATCATCCTTTATTTCACTTTGATTTTACAGAGAAAGGTATTTCTTTAATCACTGTCTTCCCAAAGCTCTAAATTAGGCATAATTGATCATTAACTTGTAAAGATTACTGACTACAAATTGTACCATTTACTGCAGAATTATTGGAACATGCACTGCTTTAAACAGGCTCAATTTAATGCCTTTCCATTATGAGTAAAACTGCCACTGCTAATTGAACTGAAGCAATTGATGCAGTCTAGTGGAAAAAAGGCCTCAGGAGAAGTGTCATATTTCAAGGAGAAACATTGCTGACTGATGCGGGGGGTGCGGAATACAAGGCACATGCAACTTGATTTTCTAGTTTTGAGTTTTATTAAATCAAATTTAATTTAGATTTGCAGTGCCCCAAGATCATGTAAGAGGGCTGTATATGAGATGGATATTTAAGATGGGGATTTCTCTAATTTAAGGAGTTTACTTTACAAAGAAATTATACTGAGCATCTTGCTCTTATTCAGAAGTCAAACTGAGTTTATCAAAAAATTCTGTCAAATCCTTTTCTCCAGTCACTTGAGATGCCAGTGCTTTTAAATACGTAAAGTAAGCAATCTTCAAAAACATTTTGGTTTTGCAAACACTTAAGTTAGAGGTATCTGAGGGGTTACATTTAACTAAAGATATTACAGAATTTTCAGGCTATTAGGATTTTGTTTCCTCTTTGATATTTAAATTATAATAAAGCCTCAACTTCAATACTGTGTTGAAATGTAGTTTGCATGTCTTAGTTATTGTGCAAGGCTTGCAGTAGGATTGGGCTGATATTCTTGTCTTTTTATCCTCTTCTCGCAGTTTGAGGGGCCTTTGCAACAGTATGGGATAGAAACATAATTTTACATTAAAAGTTAGATTCTGGAACTTAAGGTAACTTATCAAAAACTACTGTTCTGTTGGACTGTTGCCATTGGATCGCTGGAGGGAGAACTGTTATATATTTTAAATGAAGAAATAAATGTCGGATCATGCTAATTGGCAGAGGTCTTAATCTCACTAACATGAAGTCTAAGGCTTGGTAGTCTGCTTCAGGAGTAGTGACTGTTAAAAGACTTTATTCAGTAAGAAAGAGATCTCTGAAAGAGCCTCTTTTTGCACTCTGTGTTAGGAAGATACAATACTAGTAAATCCACACAGCTCAAATGTTGAGGATAAGTACAAAAACGCTTTAAAAAAACCTAAAGCCACATTCTAATCAACCTTACCGTGAGTATGAAAGGAGAAAGGAAAATGAAGGGTCCATACACACAGTCATAATTGTAAGGCTAAGTTTGTGGGAGATTTTGAGATGCAACAGAGACTGAATCCCTGCCATCTGCAAGATATTGAGTAGTACAGGTTGCATCTCTGCTCCAGCACCCTCAGGATCTGACCGGTCCCAAATGAGCGGAGGTCCCCTGCATCTGGCCCCCCCACAGTTTATTGCTGGCTCTACTTCCCCCGCTAATCCCCCAACCTCTAGCCCCACCATTCTTCCCTTAACTTCTGCTGGGCCATGGGCCCTGTTGGGAAGACACTAGCCCCAGCCATCACCATGATGTGGCCTGGCTTTGTGGAGGCTGCCGCTGGCTGGAAACATAAGTTCCACACCCTGCCCAGGGCTGCCAGCTCCCTCCGGCCTGCCCCCAACCTTGGGCTGTCTCATACAGTAACATCCTTGGTCCTGCCAGACAGTGGATGTTGCCAGACCACAGAATCCTGGTCTTGGGAGGTGCAACTAGTATTACAGATGTTTCATAGCCTGAATGTGGCATTAACCACTGTGGTTAACATGCACCTCTTATTATTAAAAGTTTACTGTTATGTTTGTTCTGAACAATTGCAGAATCTTCTGCAGGCCACAGTTACCTTCTGTGCAGGTGGTATAGGCCTAAGCATTTAGTGTCTAAATAAAGACTGCTCTTTAGCGTACCGTAATTGGCTGGTGAATATGTATTTGTACTTTTGTCCTCTATTGGGTGGAATCAGACATGCATTGCTGTATTGCTAATTCCCAACTGATTGTCTGTTAGCCCAAAGTGTCAGGGCCTGTGTTTTTTCAGCAGGACCA
Source organism: Carettochelys insculpta (assembly GCF_033958435.1). Lineage (NCBI taxonomy): Eukaryota > Metazoa > Chordata > Testudines > Carettochelyidae > Carettochelys > Carettochelys insculpta. The sequence continues at coordinate 22,361,459 of NC_134151.1, forward strand.
CTGAATTCTCTCTCTGCTGGTGCTATAAAATTCTTCAAGGCTCTAATATCTAGAGTACAAACAATCATGTGACATTCTAGATGGATTTGCTGTAATATGCATGTAATAAAATGTCATAGAAACAAAACACTTCATTTGCTGAACTGGAAAAATTACAGGAAAAACAGCTTTAAAATAGATTACACAAAAGGATGAGCAGTAGAAGAGCAGATTCATGACAGCAAATACTGAAATCAGCATTGGTAATTAATGCACTGATGATGATTGATGAGCTTTAAATAGTGCCGTTCCTCTGAAGATCTCCATGTGGTTTACAAACGTGTGATTAACAGTTCAGAGGTCAAATGTTTTCTGCATGTTCAGTAATGTAACATTTGAAGTAAATATTTCAACAATAAGATCTCGTCTGTATAAAAGCAGAAGGCAGTTTTAGCAGGTGAGGATTACAAGGACAGCATTGCTAGAAACAGAAAAAAGCTTATATTTAAATCTCATGCTGACAGTCTTTCAAAGGGACAGGGAGGCATGTACCTAGATTATGCTGCTGTCATGAATTTACTCAGTGTCTGAAATGGCATGTATAAGAATAATGCTATAAGCAACTTCCTGTGAACATATGCCAAAAATAAGTTTTACATTTGAGATTTTAAGTGGAAAGAAGCCCAGAGCTGGGATTATCTGAATGACATTCCTCTTGTGCCATATGCCTCCCAGGTGAAATCTACCCGGGGTTGGAAGGCTCGAAGTACCCCTGTGGATATGGACTTTGAATCTGGATGTAAAGGGTTTGGATCTAGGTTTTCACCAATGTTTTAAGTGACTCTGTGTACCCAGTTTTTCACCCATAGAACCTAGCTGATAACTGTCCACATCATTGCTAGAATGTTTCAAGAGAGATGCCAAAACTTGAATGGAACAGAAACCATGACCTACCTTTTCAAGTCTGCAGGTTGTACTTTCAGTGGAACTACAGTTGTGGGCAGGGTGTACTAGAGAGGATGTGCTATCATTGCCTGTGTTGTACATGTTTTGTAGCTAGAGGACTTCACACCTAAGGATGATGAAAACTGCTGATTTATAGCCTGGTGAAACAGTACCAGTTAGGACAGGATGAATATATAGGATGAACACAAATACACATCCGTCTGCTAGCTGACTGTGTATCTCACTGACATGCTGTCATCCTTCTAGTATCTCAGACTGCACTCAATTACAAGCTGTACAAATGTTGGGAACATGTGAAAGGCAACATTTTCTGGGGTTAATATAAAAGGTGACATCTTAGAAAACACTGTCAAAGCCCCCACTTCTCTTGACTCTGTTAACACAAGTAGGTAATGAGGTGGTCCTCTAATGACTTAATTAAAGCATTTTGAGATCTGCTGAAAAAAACTGTGTGATAACTAAGATTAATCTTATTCTGAGGAAGTGGGTTTTGCCCGTAAAATTTGCTGACCTAATTAATTTTTTAGTCTCTAAGATGCCACAAACTGCTTCTTACTTTGAAGTTAAACTTGCACATGTAAGTCTGGAAAAGGAGTTGACAGGCAATCTTTTTAATAACTAATGATGGGGGCGGTAGTCCTTCAATCAAATAATTAACTACATTTTTGATAATTATTGGACAAAGATCAAAGAAAGAAGGAAAGCTAACAGCTGATGTACTTGTCACAAGCTGTCGTTCAGCCATAATTGTATTTCAAGTCAATGTCAGGCATCAGACCAGGAAACACATCTCACAGATGTTCTAGATAAAAAATAGTCCTGCTATGAGCCCAGAGAACTGAACTGGATGACCTCTCGAGGTCCCTTCCAGTCCTATGATTTTATGTTGACAAGCTTCTAATGTCAGTTTAACATTCTCAGCTATTTACTACCCAAAAATGTCATGAATGTACATTCAAGGTTGACTCCTACTCTTGGACAAGGTCATGGCTGTATATAGATATGTCTGCACTAACCCTGCTCTACAAGCTTAACTGTGGCCCCACCAAGTGGTTTTCCCACCTTCCCTGCCTGCTGTAGCACCCTCTGCTTTTGGATGTTATATAGCTTTGACATTGCATTGCATAGGACCAGTAGGAAGAACTGTCTATGTCCTCACTAAAGCAGGAATTGCATTTAGGGTGGTATGTACACATGGCAGCTGTGTACCTTTGTCCTGTCCTTGATCACTTCCTCCACTCTGCATAAATGCTACTAGTTGTTACAGCCCTAGCAATTCCCCTCTGGAACATCACCTGTGCCCCATAACCTTTTTATCCATCAGTGCTGACAGACCTTGTATTGGGAAGGGCAACTGAAGAAAGTACTGAGGACGGTGAGGATGCAATTCTGGGAGACACAATACAACCCATGAAATGACCTGTTTATGAAGGTGAGGAGGAGGACAAGGAGGAGACCAGTACTCCAATATGTGTGCAAGCCAGGAGGTCCCCACTCCTAGCACATCCTCCGTGATCCTGGCCAGGGCACTTCAGATGAGTTAGACATCTTTCCTTACTGCCTAGGGGGCAGGCAGTGGCTGGTTGAGCACACTCCTTGTATGGCCCTGGTGGTGTGGGGGCTGCAGACTTGAAAAGGTAGGTCATGGTCCCTGTTCCCTTCAAGTTTTAGCTTCTCTCTTGAAACATTGTAGTAATAATGTGGACAGTTACCAGCTAGGTTCTGTGGGTGAAAAACTGGGTGCAGGCATTCACTTAAACATTGATGAAAACCTACATCCAAACCCTTCACCAGTTCTGATGTGCACATGGCCCACCAATCTGGAACAACCAGATCCAGGATACTCCCACAAAGGGATCCTGTGGTGCCTCTCACAAGGCTTCTGCAGAGGCCTGCCTTATTCCGACTTCCATAATAGGACACCTTCTTGTGACAGGACATCACCAAGTTGTTTGGCATCAATGACCCACAGAAGTGCTGCTCATGGCCCAGGGTTGGGCCCACACTCAGGCAGCAGTCACTTCAAGTGTAGCACAGTGCTGTGGGGGAAACTGATGTCATACAGAGGAACCTGCTGGGGTGGAGGGGAACCTGGTGCTACTCACACACATTTCCCCCAAATCCTGCCTCCATTGGGCATGGATAGGAATCCTACCTCTGGGGAATGCTGTGAGTGCCGGATGTGGGGCTTGTGGGACTTGGGCAGAAGGTGAATCACCCCGTCCTTCCTCCCGCCTTCAGGCCCATGGCCTGGCTATCACATTCCCATGCATGCTCAGGCTGGGGCCATGGGTGTTGCAATGTTTCCTTAGGACATCTGTGGCCCCACTGGACAGTGCCTGCTGTCTGGGTAACATATGACCACGCTTGAAGCATATCACAGTGTCTGAAGTAAGACTTTTGGTGTTGGTTCATGGATTGGGGCTGAGTATTATGCACAGAGTCTCCTGCGATGGCAGCTCTCATTATTTCTCTTCACACTTGGGCCAGCTGTGAGCATGGCATATCCTCCACCTCCCACACCATCCACACACCTGTGTGGGATCTGTAGGAGAAAGTGCTCCCAGAACAACCTGCGCCAGGAGCAGATGATCTGTCTGCAGACCATCATGGAGGACCTGGAGGAGGTGTGGACAGAGTGCTGAGAGGACCGGGAGCAACACTGGGCTACCTGGCACAACCTGATGTGCCAGCAGGACACCATGGCTATGGTAGTGGAGTGCCTGGTGTCCTGCATGAAGTGGGTCACATCCCTGCCCCCCAAGCCTTCCCCTCCCTGCCTCTACAGGGGCTGCCAGGGCCCAAAAGATTGGGTGGCAGGATCCCCTGGGCAGCAGCAGCCTTCCCACCACCTGGAAGCAGGCAGTGCTTGCAGCCCCATCCTTGGGGCCCTCTCCTTCCTCCTGCATTCTAGGTTCCTGTCCCCTTCTCTCCCCTGTCGTATATCACCCCCCCACCACTAAACACTCCATTTTGTTCCAGAAAGTGTTCTTTATTGTTTCTTCTGAGGGGTGGGGAATGGTGGGAAGGGAGGGCAGAGGAAAGGAAGGGTGGGAGATGACTGGTGCACATGGAACAATAGAAGCCCCTAGGGGAGATGCACATGGGAGCATCTCCTAAGTGGCCCTGCAGAAAATGCTCCTTGAAGGCCTGACTGATGAGCACAGTCGCTTGATGTGCTGTATATATGGTACAGGTGTCTGACTGCTCACAGAGCAGTGTGCATCTTCTGGAAGTGGCATGAGTTCCAGAAGACGTGTGTTTTGTGAGCCTATTCCAGTCATCCCATGTCGATATCTGTGAAGCAGCTCTTGTGGCCCACAAGTGCCTGTAGCACCATGGAAAAGTAGCTGTTGTCGTTGACAGGCTGCAGCCTGATGGGTGGGGACCAAGATGTGGATTTGCATGCTGTCTAGGGATCCCTGCAGTTGAGGAAGCCCATGGTGGCAAAGCCATCCATAATGGTGTCCACATTTCCCAAGGTAGTGACCATGTGCAGCAGCATCTGGTGGATGAGCTGCAGGATTGTGACCCTGATGGTGGATTTCTCCTCACCAAACAGGTTCTTGATGGAGCAGTAGCTGTCCATCCAGGAGAGTTGGCTATGTGCTGCTTCAGGGGATGGCAGGTCTGCAGGGTGTCATGTTGCCTGGAGGCAGGGGTGAGCCACTTACAAAGCTCCTGGGAGGTTGTCGTCTTCATATTGAACTTCCACAGCCACTGCTGGTCGTCCCATCTCTGCAGGACAACATGGTCCCACTAGTTGGAGTTGGTGTCATACCACCAGAAGTGGCAATCCACATTAAGCAGGGACATTGGTGCTGATAGTTGCCATTTATCCCAGGGAAAGGAGGCATGGGGCCCAGCTCCATGCCCTAGAAAGGGCGGAGTCAAGGACAGGGAGCCATCAGCACTACCCAGACCACAGTGTTGCAGTGTTTCAAAGGGGCCCAGAGCTCTGGATACCACCACTGATCCCCTTTGAAATGCTGGGCCTGCGGACAAATACACCCTTCCCCCTCCCCATTGATTGGGCATGGGAAGAGATTGAGGGTACCATACAGCAGCAGCAGAAGTGCCAAGACCTCAGTGAGAAGGAGTCTGGATGGTCTTCCTCATTGTGCTGCTTCATGAACATGTGGGTGACTTGGAAGAAGTGTGCTATGAGAAGCATCACAAAGCCCATGTGCCTGGCAAAGGGTTTGTAGCTGCTCCAGCTTCATGCTGTGAGTGTTATAACATCTATATGGAAAACCAGAGCACAAGGCTGCATGTGCCCAGTGCATCCCCTTTATGTGCTAGGAGGTGGGATACAGTGGTGGAGTGACTTATGAAACAGCTGTTCAAAGCAATTTTTCTGACCAAGCAGCCATGTGTAATACCCACCCTAGTGCCCTCCCCTGAGGGCTTCTGGGGCTCTAATCCAAAGTAGGCTCTATTGTGTGTGGACATGCTGTTTTGGTATAAGTTTAACCTCTGTGGCTCCCTTACAATGGCAACGTGTATGGTAGGGCAGCCCTGGAAGAAACCTAAGAGGCCATCAACAGTGGTTCTTAGCAGCGTAGGGCTATAGCAGAGGCTGGATGGCAGTGCATGCTGCATCGCCCAGTCCTGGGAGAGAGGCACACTCAGTGCCCAGGATGGCAGCAGCTCGTCCACCTCCCACGTACATAGAGATACATATCTCATGGAGCTGGAAGGGCCCTCAGGGGGTTATGGAGCCCAGGTCCAAGGGGGACATAGCACCATCACCGTTTTTTAAATTTATTTGCATGGGACCCCCGCCCCAACGCGCCCCTCCAGGGCTGAGCGCACGACCCTGGGTTTAACAAGCCAGTGCTCAAACCACTGTGCTTTCCCTGCCTCCCAGCTGCTGAGCGTTTGGCAGCCGCCCCAGGGAAGCAGCACGCAAGCAGACACCCCTCCTCCCACAGGGGGCGCCTTCGGCCCCTTCCGGGGGCCGGGCCCCTGTCACGTGGCGGGTTCCTACCCCCCGCTTCGAGAAGGCGGGGCTTATCTCGGTTCCCCTCGCCCGCGTCACGTGCCGGGTTCCCCACGCCGGGCCTGAGTCACGTGGGTCTGTGGGGGCGCGATGTCTGCTGGGTAATCCGAATGCCCGGCTGCGGGAGGAGCTGGGTTGGAGCCGCTGTCTGAGGAACCAGCCAGAGGGGGCCGACGCTGCCGGGCCGCACCGAGACCCAGCCGCACGCCCAGCCCCCGCCTGCCATGGATCGGCGGGACCCCCGGGGAGCCTCTTCCCGCTCCCAGCGCCTGTGAGCCGCTCCCCGAACTCCCCCACTCCTCAGGGTCCTGCCTTCCCTCCGCCCGGGGCCCGAGTCCGCTCCTGGGGCCTGGTCTTTGTGCCCGGCTCCGGGCCCTGCCTTCCCCTACCCCGACTCCCGGCCGCGCCTCGGTCCCCTTCTCCCTCTGGCTGTCGCTCACTCAGTGGCGGCTCCTCCGTCCCCTTTGGGCCTCCTCGTCTCCCGCCCGACAGGCCGGCGGCGGCACCCGGGAAATGATCCGAGCCTAGCGGAGCAGCGAACGGAGGTAAGGGGGGAGGGGGAGCGCGAGCGCTCCGACTCGGTCTCGCTCCCGCTCCCGGGTGTCTGGGGGGGGGCTGTGTCCTCTTGCTCTTCCCGCCGGAAGTAGCCGGGCTTGGGCGGAGGGAGGGGGAACAGTTGCCTCCGTTCCTCCCCCGAGCGTGAGCTGGGGAAGAGTGCCCCGCAGTGCGTCCTGCCCCCCCACCCCCGGAGGATCACGTCTCCCCGAGTGCTGGGGAGGGCACAGTCCAGTTCCTCGGATCCGTCCCCGCTTATCCTCGATGTTGCCGGCCCCCTAGTCCCTTTGCCGGCCCCTCGGCCTTTTCCAGCTGCTTTCGGCTGCTAGAAGCCCTTTTTGCTGCTCCTCCGTTTTAGTCACCTCCCTCCTGGCCTGTGCCTCGGAGCTTCCTCTTGGTTTCTTTGTAAACTTCCACCCACTCCTTGCCTCCCCCGCCCTCCGTCGCCTGCTGCGCTGGATGGCCTCTTTCGTATTAAAGGTGGCCGGGTAGGGGTATCGGCTCCTATGGTGTCCAGATAAATACACGGAGATGAGCAACCCCCCCCGCCCCCGGAAGGGTGGGTTTGTAGCTATACACGTAATCACTACTGAGAAGTGTTGGTCTTCCCGTCTTTTGAGAAAATAAAACTAACATTTTTCTGGATAAATGTGACTCTAGGTGGTTAGGATTTTCTTGGTGGTGGTTTTACCTCCTCTTACTCTCTCAGCTTTAATCCACCACTAATTGACATCAGTGCTTTGTTTCTTCCACTTCGTTGTGTGTTTTAGGTACTGAGCAGTTCTAGGGATGGATCAGCCAGAGGAGTGGTGGGGAGGCCTAGTTGGTGGCTTTGTTCATGCAAAACTAGAGATTTTTTTGGTGATGTCAGTGGTGATAGGTGAGGCAGGAAGAAGGCAGAGTTTCTGGCTTCTTAGTTAAGCCATAATCAAATCTTCCTCCCTGAACAAGGAAGCGGTGTTTGTTGTGCAGAGCCACTTGGTGATAATTGAATTGCCCTTTGGTTAAGCAAAGTACAATAACTTAATGTACCTAGAAGGAACAGTCATGTTCTTTTTTTTCTATTACCCACCATGTTTTAGTAACAATAATAAAATGGTTGTTTTCAGTTCCTATATCCAGTTTTACAAGTGAAAAGATGACTGATTTTAACATGCAGTTTTAAGAACATAAGAATGGCCATACTGGGTCAGACCAAAGGTCCATCCAGCCCAGCATCCCATCTGCCAACGGTGGCCAATGCCAGGTGCCCCAGAGAAGGAGAACAGAAGACAATGATCAAGTGATTTATCTCCTGCCATCCATCTCCTGCCCTTGTTCTGAAGGCTAGGGCACCATACTTTATCCCTGGCTAATAGCCATTTATGGACCTAACCTGCAAAAATTTATCAAGCTCTTTTTTAAACCCTAATAGAGTCCTGGCCTTCACAGCCTCCTCGGGCAAGGAGTTCCACAGGTTGACTGTGCGCTGTGTGAAGAAAAATTTCCTTTTATTAGTTTTGAACCTACTACCCATCAATTTCATTTGTTTTGAACCAATATAGTGAATTAAAAAGCAATAAAACAGCAGTGCCTCTGATCCTTAGTGAAAAAGTGCTCTTCCACAAATGTGTGTATCCTTTAAATTTCCCAGGCTCACTCTCATTAACATCTGTACCCATCAGTCCTTTGGTTTATCATGAAAATGTTTGACTGTAACTTTCAGGTGGTGACATGCCTTGTCTTGCTTCTATTGATGTGCAGGATTGTTCCTGTAATGCAGTCCTGTCCAGTTTCTCTTAAATAGGCAAAATGATAGAGGTTTCACCACTACTTATATATAATTCTTCAGGCTAATAGTTCTCTCTATCAGGAAGCTTTTTCTCTTGATTTGCTGAATTATTTAGCCTGTGTTATTCTTTATTTTCATAAAATATACTGCTGTACCCTTCTACTGTATGCTTCCTCAACACTTTGAGTGTTTTTCTTTGGGTAAGTGGCATGGAAAGTACCCACTGCTAAGGGCTTGCCTCCTGGAAGCAATGGGGTCTAGTTCCTTTTAGTGGTCTTGTTCACGTTGCAGCCCCTCTTGCTCCAGGAGCCGCACCTTTGTTTCTGTGACTTGATCCTTTGGCTGGGTTGCTAGGTCCTCCCCTTCTAGGGTGTGAAAATCTTTCAAAGTGAACTGTTCAAGCAGTCTGCTCTTCACTGTCTGGTTTGTGCCACTTCCTTAGTTGCTGGAAGAATCATAGAAGAGTAGGACTGGAAGGGACCTCGAGAGACCATCGAGTCCAGCCCCCTGTCCTCATGGCAGGACCAAGCACTTTCTAGACCATCCCTGAAAGCCATCTATCTAACCTCTTCTTAGATAGCTCCAGTGATGGAGATTCTTCCACCTCCCTTGGCAATTCGTTCCAGTGTTTGATCACCCTGACAGTTAGGAACTTTTTCCTGATGTCCAGCCTGAACCTCCCCTGCTGCAATTTCAGTCCATTGCCTCTTGTTCTATCCTCAGAGGCAAGGAAGAACAAGTTTCCTCCCTCTGCCTTATGACACCCTTTTAGATACCTGAAAACTGCTATCATGTCCCCCCTCAATCTTCTCTTTTCCAAACTAAACAAGCCCAATTCTTTCAGCCTTTCTTCATAGGTCATGTTCTCTAGACCTTTGATCATTCTTGTTGCTCTCCTCTGGACCCTCTCCAATTTCTCCACATCCTTCCTGAACTGCGGTGCCCAGAACTGGACACAATACTCCGGCTGAGGCCTAACCAGCGCAGAGTAGAGCGGGAGAATGACTTCTCGTGTCTTGTTCACAACACACCTGTTAATGCATCCTAGAATCATGTTTGCTTTTTTTTGCAACAGCATCACACTGTTAACTCGTATTTAGCTTGTGGTCCACTATAACCCCTAGAAAGAACGAAACCTATCCTCTAGTCCAGATTCCAGCTCAGGAGCCTCATCTTCAGCAGTCCGTCCCCCCCCCCCCCGCAACCTTCTCTCACCTTCTGGGATAAACACAGGCCCCTCCTATTCCTGTCTAGCTGACCCTCATCCAATCAATCCCTGCTCCCTGGCTCCTCCTCTGGGTACAATCTGGGCACTTAGTTTAGCTAGCTATCTAATACTCTCAGGGGAACTCTCTGCCAAAACATTACAATTCCTGCATTAAATATATTAAAAATCTGCAAAATTCTGTTTGTTACTTTGGAAATTCATTTTGAAGTATGTCAGCACGTGTCTGTAACAATAGAGAGACAAACAGAAAAGGCCCCCAGCAGTAGAGAATTAAATAAACTCCTCTGACAACCCACTTTCTGTTTCTTTGACTCCTCCTCTCCAGAGTCCAGCCTAGGGTGACCTCCAGCCCAAACATCTGCTCCAAGAGTTCAGTTGCAGGACTGTCTGTCCCAGACACCTCAACCCTCCCCCCTCAGAGCACAGGCATGGACCTCTTCCCTCCCCAACCCAGACACCTGCACCTCCTTTCCCTCACAGCCAGAGGGAGAAATAACCTGATATTGAGTTTGGGTTTGTATGAAGTTTCCTGCACACTACTACTTTCCTTTAGGGTGTGCTGGTAACCACAATGGCTGGATCCTTTCCAGATTCTACCTCCTCCTTCCAGTCGTTCTACTTGTGAACTGGGCTCTGTTGGGTCCAGAGACCCCTAATTGTGGCAAACAGCACTGCAGCCCATTGTGTGGCCAGAAAAGGGAAATTCTTAATTTGCAACATTGATTTTGTTCAAATGTGCTGTTGTGCATTGGTGCAGAATTTCTCCAGGAATTACCTTAAGCCCTGCAGGGCTTGTATGGGGAGGATACTTCATCGCAGCATGTGTGCACTTTGAATGGGGAGTGTGATTCCCTGCTCTAGCCCATTAGACTGTTTGCCACAAAGAGTGGGTGGTAAGAGGCTAGCCATCCTGAGTATGTGCTCGGCACTTCTGATGGACATATTTTTGGAGCTGGTAAATTAGCTTGGTGAGAGCTAGTCTGAGTATATATCCTCAACTTGGGACTCTCATCTTCAGCTTGAAATGTAGATGTTAATAAGTGTATTCAGACTAAAACAAAAAAGCAGTCATGTAGCACTTTAAAGACTAACAAAATAATTTATGAAGTGATGAGCTTTTGTGGGACGGACTCACTTCTTAAGATCACAGCCTTACCAGAATACGAAAGCTTATCACCTAATAAATTTTGTTAGTCTTTAAAGTCCTACATGACTGCTTTTTTTGTTTTGCTCGAATACAGATTAACATAGCTTTCTCTCTGTGACTGTATTCAGACTGTTGTTTTCCTCTACCCGCAGCCCAGTTGTTTAAAACAGCTAAAAACATTTTGCTTATTAAGTCTGTCCTTCCATCTCTAATTTTGTTGCTCTTCTCTGAAGTCCTTCTAACTTGTCTTCTGATAATGAGCTAAATGTAATATCTAGGTGTGTAACTTGAGGATTTATTTTCCTGTCTGCTTATGTTACTTTATCATTTGCAATTCTATTAGCCTGTTCCTCCACTGTTTTGTTTGCTATCTGTCTCCTGAGGTGTTCTGATTGTTCTGGGTTTCCAGATTTTTCTCCCACTTTTAATGCATTTTATATCTCTTACCGTGATGTGGTAAATTGCATTTTTCTTCCCAGATATATTTGTTTACAATTTTTCCAATAAAGTAGGAATTTTTTTACCCACATTTTTGTTGCTTGATTTATTCTTGTTGACTTCCCCCCCCCCTCCCCCACCATACAACTTGGGGCCAAGTGAGAATGCAACTCCTTTGTGCTAGGTATTATACAAACAAAATGAGAACCCTGCCTTGAAGAGCTCTCAAATTATTTTCTCTTTTGAATTTCATTAATGCTCTGTTTTGCCTCTTTTCTATTAAGCGATGTGGTGTTTAATATTAACAATACACCCATAGACATGATCCTCCGTGCTTTATCATCAGTTTATGATAATTCATCCAGTTTTTGATTCACAGGGCAGCATTCACACACAAACCAGTTAGAGTTTAGGTTAGAGGAAGACACTGTAACCTCAAAGAGGAGGGAGGAAAATTGTTCTCCTTGGCCTCTGAGGACAGGATAAGGAGCAATGGGCTTAAACTGCAGCCAGGGGGGTTTAGATTAGACGGTAGCAAAAACTTCCTGTCAGGGTTGCTAAACACCGGAATAAGTTACCTAGGGAGGTTGTGGAATCTGCATTGCTGGAGATATTTAAGAGCAGGTTAGTTAGACACCTATCGGGGTTACTCTAGATGGTGCTTGGTCCTGCTGAGAGGGCAGGGGTCTGGACTTGACCTCTTGAGGTACCTTCCAGTTTTAGTGTTCCATGATTCTATGATTGTGTCAGGTGTTTTATTAACCTCCAAGTATCTAGTGCTTTTCTTTCATTAACTTTGTAATTCTGCTGTAGAAATCAGTTTAATCTGACAAGATTTAGGATGCATAATTGCATGTCCTATATTACTTGTGACTGTTTCTATGTACTCGGTAAAATAGAAGAAAAAAATCCTGTTTGAGATGACAGGGGACATTAGACTGTCCCACATAACTTCCAGAATAACACTACTTTTTTCTTAGGCTAGGGCTGTAGCTCTAGCTTGAAATAATTTATGCAACTGTTAGTGCACAAATTGCCTATGTTATTCTGAGCTACCTTATTTTGAACCTGGTGCAGGCTACGCTGCATCTAGGTTCAAAATAGGGGAGGCTATTTCAAACTACTTTGTAACCCTTATCATGGGTTACTGGGAATGAAATACCATGCCTGAAATAGCTCCACTATTTTGATCATGGTGTTTGGCCACAGTGTTTCTATTTTGGGATATAAATGTATCCTGAAATAGAAACTGTAGTGTAGCCTTAGCCTTCAAGACTAGTAAGTACCTTTATAAGCTTTTTGTTCAGTTTACATTTTCTGTGACATTTCAAAAATTGTGAATTGTTCAAAAAAAAAAAAAAAGTGTTGGCTTAAAATGTTGTGATGATTTGAGCTGGCTGACTTGTGTTAGTTTTCCGAGGTTTTCCTCTTTAATTTTATGTTTTTAGTAGTTTTGAGTGATATTTTTATATAAAATGTCAATTTGAAACTTCCTGTAGCATTAAATCAATTATGGTTGCAGGCCAAGTATTAGAATGCATATTAAACCAAAATGGACCCTTGAAACATGGTGGGCTTGAAACCAAATTCAGTAACTTCTAGTGTAGGAAAAAATATTACTCTTATCTTAGTTTTGTCAAGTTATATGATCTGTCTACAATTATAGTAACTATGGTGAAGTATCTCACCATATCTCAAAGTATCTCAAAGTGTATATAAGACATGGTTGCGATAGTTAAAAGGAAAAGGTATCCAGTCTTTGCTGCATTGTAATTTAGTGGGCTGCTGGCAACCGAAGCAAATACTTGACATTGCTCTATAATTTAGCCATACAGTACTTGATATTGCTTCATGTATGCTTTAATTGCTATACATTATAATTCCTATCACTAAATGTTTTGGCAATTTTTTTTCACTTTGTTTATTTTGCAGAATGGCCTTTTGTAACATGAACTCTTTTTTCTGTATTACGACACTTTTTTTTTTAAAGCCAGTGAAAATATTTTAAGTGATAGACCTTAGTTTTAGGCATTGTAACAGCTATATCTTATCACTACTCTGTGTGTGCACTTCATTCTGTGGAACACGTATTTAATGTTAAATAAATAATTGTGTAGCACTTTAAATTGTATATTAAATACAGTTAAAAGCTGTGATTTGTTAGAGGGAAAAATACATTTTCTCAAGCTCTTCATGTTCATGAGTTTTCAAGAATTGACAGAGGTGGTATCTCAATTGTTCTGTTTTTGTCATGCTTACTTTAAAGTCTCTGTTTCAGGAATATTAGCATATGAACTGCAGTACCTGTTTCCTGTCTCGAGTCTTGTTAGCTTTGAATTATTAAGCAAGGGTGTGTGTTTTTAATGGAGGAATGTACCATATCATTGAATAACTTTAATGTAAGCAATAAAGTATTATATTGATCTGGAAAGCGATCAGTAGGGAATAATGGGGCCGGGGAGGAGAGGTCATTCACACAGCTACACCCAGTGTAAAATTGAATGACAGTGGAAGTATTTGAGGCAAACAGAATTGTGGTGATCTGTCCAAAGATCAGTACAGTAGTCCCTCGAGTTATGCAAGGGTTGCATTCCCACACACCTTCTCATAACTCAAATTTCACTTAAGTTGGGGGGGCAGCTTTTTCCCTAGTAGAACGCATGTTCTACAGCTGGGGAAGCAGCAGGAGCACCTGGAGCTCCTTTTGAAAGGTAGGTCCTGGGATGGGGGGGCAGTTGGAGAGGGTTAAGCCTAGCGGTGGGTTGGGGCCATGGGAGGGGAGCCGAGGGGTTAAGCCTGGGGTGGGTTAGGGTGCAGGGGCAGGTGGAGGGAGATTGAGTTGAGCCAGAGCCATGCATGGGGGGAGGGGCGGGTTTGAACTGGGGCAAGGGGTGGAGCCAGAGTCGTGCTTGGGTGGTGAGCTGGCCATGGGGGGCGTGAACCAGGGCCATGATTCTAAACTGTCTTAGTCTTCCTGCGAAAGTGGAGAGAGTACTTCAGGGGTCAGTATTGTGATAAACTAAAACAGGGAGTACGATGCAAGAACTAGTAGATGTTAGTGGTGATGTGATTCAGAAGTACAAGCCAATGGTTAAACTTGAGTTAGAAAAGTGAATTGTCTTTTCCTTCTAGACAGAGCTTATTCCTTTTATAACTAAATACAGTATAGCACTTCAGTACAATGGAGGTAGGTACAGTGAAATGTCTAGCTATAAGTAACATCCTTAAAATAACTCCTGCAGAAGAAGCCAGTATGTGTGTGTCTTGAGTGGTGGTCATCCATTAGCAAATCTGGAAATAGTAAAAAGCTGCTGTATATCACGAAATATTTGTGTAAAACTTGTTTACTATTAAATCAGGAGCATTAAAGTAATTATAATAGTCAGGAAAAACTATGGAAAAATCAGTGCCAAAGGTTGTCATATATTTTCTGGGAAAGCCGCATGCAGTAAACCCTCGACATACGCAGCTGCAAGTTGCACGTAACTTGCTTTAACATGAGTTAAGCACAACTTGACATTGTTCTGCAGCTCCGTCCCCCTGCATTCTGCCAGCTGTGCAGCGGTCAGGTTGACAGCTGTGCCACTGGGAGAAGGCAGCTAGACAAGCTAAATGCCCTTAGCTCCCCGTGGGCAGCTAGGTGAGCTAAAAACATTCCCCCTGACTTTCCCCCAGTGGCACAGCTGTCAGGAGAACAGCCAAGCTGCTGGGGGGAAGGCAGGGAGAAGCAGCCAAGAAACTGACTAGCCCCGGTGGGCTGTTCAGTTTCCCAGGTCCACAGGCGGTGGGGAGCGGGGAGCCAAGCGGCAGCCTGGTTCCCATCGCCCCACACTGACTTGCCTGAAAATTTGAGTTCCACGGGTTGCAGGAACACAACCCCCACGTAATTTGAGGGTTTAGTGTATGTAAAAATGTGGGGGAAGTACATAAAAGGGTGGCGAAGGCAGGATTACTCCATGAAGTTTGACTAATCTTGCCATGTCACGTTTGTATCCATAGAATGGATTTATCTGTAGAGCTGTCCTGATTTAACACTATAGATGAGACAGCTCCACTGATGTAAACCAGTTCCTGAAATGCCATTAGCTATAGTGGCAAAAAGACTTTTACTGACGCAACTGAGTCTACACTAAGGCTTTTGCTGCAGAACTTTGGTTGGAGTGGGGAAATACGTCACCCTGACAGATACAGGCTTGTATGTAAAATATGCTCAAGTAGAACAGATCTTGGTATCCATTTGTATATTTGAGACAGAAATTAAACTCCAAATACAAGTAAGTCCTTTTAGCAAGTCATAAAAATCAAGATTCCCAACATAGGTGCAAGATGCCAAATCATTGTTGGCTCTCTTTCCACTTGATGTCTTTGTTCACTGTTTGCCATTGCTGCACAGTGGAAATACCTCAGTACTAAGCCCACAAAAGCTTATGCCCAAATACACTTGTTAGTCGTTAATGTGCCACAGGATTCATTTATTTTTGTAGGAACAGACTAACACAGCTACCTCTGTAAAACTTAACTCAATACTGTAATTGCAATTTTACCAGTTTCTTACCTGTTTTTCAATACTCTTAAAATGAAGGTTGGTCATACTACTTGCCCCAAATCTTTTGGGTCAGAAATTTGGCATGACATTTTTAGATGTCTCAGACAATGGTAGAATTTTTTTTTTTAAGACCATTTCTCATATTTATTTCGGATATCTGTGAGAACAAGTTTTCTGATTTTGCTGTTATGCTTTAAACATAAAGGTTTAAGATGGTATAAGATTGTTTTGCAACATAGACTTATTCTTTAATTAGAAACTACAGAAAGGAAATATGTGCTCTTATCTAATCTGATTGACACAACTAAACAGAACAGTGATAACCTATTATGTCGTTTGTAGAACCCTGTTGGTTCACTTCCTTACAGCTCTCCTTTCTAGAGTTCCAAATGTGAAGTTACGCCTTGTCCGCATTGCTTGAATAAGTTAAACACATGTTAAAAATATTGATTTAACAGTGCAGAAAATGAGTGTAGTTAATAGGTAACAAAGTATATAAAAAAAGCAGTTCCTCGAACAGTGATTTCTTTGTAGTATCAATACCACATATATTTAAATAGAAGAAATGCCAGTAACGCTGCACTTATACAGACTCCTAGTCAGTACTCTTCTGGAAATATATTTTAGTAGTAGAGAGTTTTAATAATTAGTCCTAAGTGTAAATCACCTTTTCATTAGCAGGTTGCTCATAAGAGTTTTTTTCATTTTTCTTTTCTGGTCAGTTTCTTGCAATATTTTTAACTTAAAAACAAACCAAATACTTGCATTCTATTTTGGCTGAATCAGCATTTAGCAGTAGCCATTTTTTAAGGGTTTTCTTCACTTACCTAAACAGTTTTATTCTGTGTGTGTGTGTGTGTGTGTGTGTGTGTGTTTAGGGGCAAATTATGCTCTTACGTCACCTCCAGGCATAGCGGGCATTGAGTCTGGTGGCATAAGTGTTTCCTCTGTGTAGGGGCGGGTGGGATAGGGGAAGAACGAAAGCCTGGAATAGACTTTGAAATAAAATATCTATGTAACATGAGGCTATAGCAGCTTTGTGTGTATAGCACCTATTAGCAGGACCCCATTCCTGATCAGGAGGCTTTGAATGTTGCCATAATACACAAAATAATTGCAGGCTAATGCATGGAAGCATAAATTATTACTTAGACTGTAAACACCTTTGGACTGGAAACCATCTTTTTGGCTTATTTATAGGCAGCCTACCAGAATGTGGTCTTCCCAGCCCATAACTAGGCTCTTAGGTGTTATGGTAATACAAATCATAGTTGTATTAAGTTCAGGATTTTTAAAGGACTTATGAAAATATGATAGGAATTTGGTGCCCAACTCCATTAAGTTCTTCTGAAAATTCTAGACTAAATATCTAAACAGAAGGTTAAAATAACTTGAAAATTACTTGTCACTATATCAAGCTCCTTAATGAGATGTTATCATGGAATGATCACTGTTGAATATTTATAGAGTACAAAACCAATATTTCAATAAATCTTCACAAACCTTACTTAAAATCTAATTTAACCAAAAACAAGAACATACCAGTCACTTGTATTTCATCTTCTCATAGCTGTGTACTCTAGAAGTTTCAGAATTGTAGTTCTTATTCCTGGAGGAATTCTTTATTAAATAAATAAATAAAATTCTGTGTGCCGTATTTTAAAACACTGCAAAATTCTGTATATTTGTCAAAATAACACTACAGTAGACCCTTGAGTTACGCAAGTGTTCCATTCCACGCACACTCGTGTAACCTGAATTTCACCTTAGTGGGGGTCTGGCTTTTTCCCAACAGAACACGTGTTCTGCAGCTGGGAAAGAAGCAGAAAGGTAAGTCCTGGGATGGGGGGCAGTTAGGGAGGGTTAAGCCTGGTGGTGAGTTGGGGTTGTAGGAGGCGGGTGGGGGAGCTAAGGCTGGGGTGGGTTTGAGCTGCAGAGGGGCAAGGGGTGGAACTCAGCCAGAGCCCTGCTTGGGTGGTGAGCTGGGCTGCAGGGGGTTTGAACTGGGGCTTCATGTGGCGGGGTTTAACTGGAGGGGAAAGATGGAACCAGGGCCTTGTGTGAGGGGTTTGAACCAAGGCGGGGCGGGGGGTAAATGTTGAACCGGAGTCACCTGGTGGGGGGTTGAGCTGGCCCTGTACATGAGGGGTGGTGAGCTGGAGCCGGGCGCGGGGATGAGCTATGAGCCGGAGCCACGTGCAGGTGGTGAGCCAGCAGGGGGGTTGGACTGGAGTCGCGCCTGAGGGGTGGTGAGCTACAGCCAGGGGTGAGCAGAGCTGGGAGGGGAGCTGAGCCGAGGGGGTTGGGCCAGGGCCAGGGGAAGAGAGTTAAGCGCAACTGTAAATTGGGGTCACGTGCTCTGGGTTTGCCTACTCTGAGAGCTTACTGTATATAATAATACCAGTTTAAATTGTTTTGGTAATTTTATTTCAGAAAACCTGTAAGTAGCTCTGCCTGTAACCATATGGACAAAAAAGATTTCTCCAGAAGAGGTGAAGAAACCACAGCCACAAAGCAGTGGCTGTTTCTTTCCCTTCTCCACTCCTGGAGCCCAGCTGTGCTGTAGCTGTTCACAACCCAGGAACCCATGCCTGCATCCTCTCCCAGAGCCCAGCCACAGGGCCATTCTGGGCCAAATCCACGCACACTTCTGCATAGAGCCCAGACCGGATACTTGTAACCATCTCTGAGCCTAGGGATCTAGAGGGACAAACATCCTGATTCTGGTGCCTGGGTTTATATGGCATTTCCTATATAGTATCTCCTTCCTTCAGCACATGCTGGGAACTGTATTGCCTAGAACCCTCCAGCTCCTCCTCTCCCCAGTGTCCTGTATTTTTGGAGCTGGTCTCTGCTAGGTCCAGTAGCCCCTGCTGGCAGCCAGTAGGTCTGCCGCACCAATTCTACAAGAAAACAGAAATTCTGCACAGAACGTTAATTCTGCACCACTGTTGGGTGCAGAATTTGTTCAGAATTCCCCAGGAATAAGTAGTTTTATCTGCTGTAGTATTTAAGAACATAGTGAGTCGGGAGCTGACGGGCATGATCGGCACTCTGCCTAGGAGTGGCTCATTACTAGAATAGTTGGTATGTGTCTGGTCAAGGCCAAAGGTGTATGTGTTTGAACAGTGTGGGAAGGACCTTCCGACATAGTCAGCTTGTACTCTTTCCTGAGGCAGCTTGAAGCTTGGCACTTTGCCTTTCTGAAAGTTCAGACAACATAGGTTGAGTACAATGTGGTTCTTTGGTTTCCCATCCACATATGTCAATATATCTTAGGCGGAGTACCATGAAATGCCTCCAAGGAATTGTTGTGGGCTGGTCCCCATTTTGATTATTGCAATATTCTAAAATTTCACAGGGTGGGAAGTGTTTCTTGTAATGTATTTTATATAATATTAAAGCAATTTTGATCAATCTTACTTTTGAAACTTTGTCAGGTTCTGTCTTACATTAAACTGTTAATTGGTGAATCTTTAAGTGCACTTGCAAACCTCCATAGTTAACCAATCTTAATATTACTTTAAATATTTAAAAATTAACTGAATTTTGTCCAGCTATCGGCTTCAAGGTTTGCTTGTGTTTTTAAACTTGATTCCCAAAATGTTTTTTCTGTGGGATACGTTTAAAAAGTCATTTAAGCTTAACAAATTTAATGAAAGAAGCATTACACAACTCTTCCCTATTAATAGGTAACAAACTGAACATTTCAAAATGTGTTGGATTCTGTGCTCTTGTGAGTTTATATAGATCCCAAAGTTTTAAAACTGTGAAATTTATTTTGCTAGTGCTAAAACAAGTTAAGACTAAGTAGACTGAAGCAGCTGTGTTCACTGGCATCAATATTGGTCAAGCATAAGTTCATCATTCAGCATAGCTTTAGTGGACAGTATATGATAACATCTATGAAGATGAGTTTGAAATACTAACACAAAAGGCTCTGTACACAAAAATAAGTCAGGTAAACTTTAGATGATGTTGTTCGTAAAAATGACCAAGAGCGTTAAACGTAAATGTGAGTACTGTATAATGGGTAATCAGACATTTTTAAATCAACTGTTTTTGAAGGAGCCAGTAATGTATTATGTTGTTGTGATAGAATATCCAAGGACAGCAGTTTCTAATTATGACAGTCAATAGCAGATGGTAGCATGAGGTATCTTTTGGGGAAGGGTCAGAGAAGGAAAATACAGTAGGGTCTTAACGTCTGTGAGGGTTCTGTGTTTGGTACCCTCGCAAATGCTGATTTTTCACAAATGGGGGGGTGCCTGGGATCCCGGGGGAAGTGGCGGCTGCCAGTGCTTGCAAATAATAGAATTCATGAACATTAAGTTCTCAAATCGTGAGACTCGACTGTATGCACATAATGGTTGTAGTTTATGCTTACCTACAAAGAGTCTGAGGTACAGTTGACGTAGAGTTTCTGCTTGAAGTTGTTAGGCTACTGAAAGAGAAATTGGAAGCCCAGAGAATGGACTGCTAATCTCCCTATTTTAATCATATTATTGTTCTCGGGAGAGAATTGCTATGCATCACAAAATATGCAGCATTTGTAGAGAGTTTTGTTGCTGTTCTAGATAGGAAGACAGGATGCTCAGAAAGCAAGGAGTACAGTAACTTTTAGAGCAGTATGAGATATAGCCTGCATGTGTATTGCTGCTTAGACATAGTTTACTGAAAAATGAGTAATATGGTTTTAATTTTTTAACATGTCTATCTCTCTCATACATGGTTTTCATTTGAGAGCCTGATCCAAGTTTGTGTAAAAGATCATAACAGCTTTTACTAAGAGTTAGAAGTTTTGTTGGATCATATTAAACAATCTGAAGCTGTCAGCATCAGGTTTTAAATGATAAGGGAAGATATAACATGAGATGGGATCAATTAGAATTCAGTCGGAAAACTTTTTGAAATACTTGGAGGGCACGTGTGTGAGATAAGGGAATGTATGACCCCTCAAATGGAGATAAAAGGACAGGAAACCAAGATGGGGAGTACTGGCCAATGCAGCACGAGTTCTCTGTTACGGAATCTTTCATACCTGTTCACTGAGAAGGATTGGTATAACAAACTGTACATTTACTAACATTTCTAACAAATATGTTGAATCAAGTACTTGTTACCCGTCTGAATATTGGTACTGAAAGATGTCAGTGTCTCTCTTACTGCTGCAGTTCTATTGCTGTTTCCTAGCAATCTGTTCATAACTTGTGCCCGAATGATGTTTAGTGAAAGTTTTTTTTAATCTTTTTTAATGGCATGTTTGGGAACACCTTCATGTATATAGAGTCTAGTTCTCCTGTCATGCTGCAACCTGCTTTGCAGGCTCATCCCTCCCACTTCTAGCTGACAGGTAGCTGCAGTTCGTATTGCTGGTTCAGCTGTATGCATGCCCTATGTAGCCTGCTGGTTATCCTGCCTCACTCATGCTCCTTCAGTCTACAAGGTCCCCTTTGCTTCTGTTTCTGCATCTCCCCCATGTACAAGCATGGCTGCATCTCCTGTTCCAATAATTCTCTTCTTCCCTATTTCAATGTAGAATTTTCAAAGGTAGCATTCTTCTCCCTTACCAGGGCTCTCCACCATGAATTTCTCCTTCCCTCCCTGCAGCCTTCTTAAATTGACAAGGAAAAGTTCTGGTAACTGATTTTGACTTCATTTATCAAATACTTTTCAAGTTTCCAGTCTTATAAATGTCCAACTTAAACTTCCCTTGCCACAATTTAAACCCATTGCTTCTTGTCCTGTTATCAGAGGTTAAGGAGAATATTTGTCCCTTCTCTTTGTAACACCCTTTTAGGTACTTAAAAGCTATCATATTCCCTCTGTCTTTTCTTTTCCAGACTAAACAAACCCAGTTATTTCAGTCTTCCCTCACAGGTCATATTTTCTAGACCTTTAATAATTTGTTGCTCTTTTCTATACCATCTACAGTTTATCCACATCTTTCCTGAAATGTGGCATCTAAAACTGGACAAAATACTCTATCAAGGTCTAATCAGCACAGAGTAGAGAAGAATTACTCTCTCTTGCTTTCAGTATTCCTATTATTGTGTTCCAGAATGTTTG
Organism: Carettochelys insculpta; assembly: GCF_033958435.1. Taxonomy (NCBI): domain Eukaryota; kingdom Metazoa; phylum Chordata; order Testudines; family Carettochelyidae; genus Carettochelys; species Carettochelys insculpta. The sequence continues at coordinate 22,383,160 of NC_134151.1, forward strand.
ATTTATGTTTAGCTTGTGGTCCACTGTGGCCCCCAGATCTCTTTCCGCAGTACTTCTTCCTAGGCTATCGTTTCCCATTTTGTATGTATGCAACTGATTGTTCCTTCCTAAGTCAAGTTCTTAGAATTTGGTCTGTTTGAATTTCATCCTATTTACCTCACTGTTCCTCCAGTTTGTCTAGATGATTTTGAATTAAAATCCTAACTTCCAAACAGGGTGGATCGATTTAAATCCCATTTTAAATAATAAAAAAATCATTGGTTTAAATTAAGTTACCAAACATCTAAGACGTGACTGTGCCTAGAGCACTTCATTTTGAAGTAAGCTCCACTGAACTCACCATTACTTCTGTGTTTTTTGAGAAAACCAATTGTAGAATGGGGTTCCCTGGGAAAAAGTAAGATATGCTGAGGTAGAATAGGGGTTAGACATACGGCATCATTATGAACTCTGGCCATGATGCCCCAAAACAAGGGTCATTTATTATGTAACATAAAATAAGAAAATGACATTCAGTGGCAGTTGACAACTCTAAATTTCTTTTACTGCCGCTTTCTGTAGTACAGGTTGAACCTCTCTAATCCAGAGCTCTTGTCCAGCAAAATTTTAGTTAGCTGGATGACACTTACATGGATGTGGCCAGGTTTCCCATGATCCCATAAAGTTTTACAGCCACCTGTCCTGGCTCTGTGTTCTGTGCTGTAATTTAGCTGTTACTTCTACATATCTTTTAAGAGCCCAATAAGTGGTGGAAGTGTTGGTGATGTTGCTAGACAATATGACCTCCCGTGGTCCAGCAAATTCTCTCTCCTGGCACTGGCCAGGTCCCGAGGGTGTCAGATTAGAGTGGTTCCACCTGTATATACTTGAGTGGTATACTTGAAGACTAGTTATATAATCTTTATGGCTTGCTTGATTAACAATGATTAGCTTTTAAATTTTTTTTAGCAACAGCCAACACAGGAAACAGCTTGTGAATTTACTTACCCAGTCACACTTACAATAAAAGGTATAGAACACGGGTGTACAACCTTTTGGCTTGCCTAGGCCGCATTGAGTGAAGAGGAATTGTCTTGGGCTGCATATAAAATATATAATATAGTTAAGTATATAAATCACATAATAATGTTAAAAGTTTACGATCTTGTGGGGCCGCATGACTAGCTGTCCAGGGCCGCGGGTTGGACATGCCTGGTATAGAACCTTGAAGAATGATGCATTGCAAAGTTAAGTTAATAACCAGTTGATCCACTCAGCCATATCAACATCATTTTCTCCCAGTAAGCAGTTTTTATTACGATGTTTCATTCTTGCAATTAGGCCCTGCATCATCATCTTGCACTGCTTATTCTTTTTTACCCAGGGAAAGAATTTCTTCCTCATTCCTTGATAGGTTTTCTCTCATGCCCAGCATCTATGAGATTTTCTGTGCCAAAAGTATTGGGGAAGCATGCGCTGAATGTCTTCCCTTTTTCTTTCTAGTCCACTCCACTGTTCCTTTCTATGCTTCCTCCGTCCTTTCATATATATTGTTTGTCTTCAGACATTATCTTAACTAAGTTTTTTGCCATGCTTGGCTGAGTTCCACCACCACATAAACATGGAACAAAAACAATCTGATGCAGGTTGTGTCTTTCTTTGCAAATGTTACTTTTTAGTCTGCTGAGAAACGGAAATTGAAAGCCCAGGACTTTCAAGAAATAAGAGGTAGCAGATAGGATGGACAGGTTACGGTGTAGCATGTTTGTGATGAGATTGAGTTGTAACCATTATTTTAGAATGAGAAATTTTGTGTTTTATTGATTTAAAAATAAGATTAAGTTTAAAAAAAAAAAAAAGTCATGGAATTTTTATCCATCCTGCCTCCAAAACACTTGTAACATCTCCCAGTTTTGTACAGGGGATCCCCTTTAGACGTTATGGTTAAACCATGAAGTCACAATGTAAAGCGAAACAACATATAAAGGGGAATTTTCCTCACAAGAATACATGTACATACGGGGGGATGATAGGGACCTCACATGCAGTAATGGTGCTACTGACTCAGTGGCAATGTCTGAGCCCCCTTGCCTGCGCCATGTTTGTGGTGAGCTGCCTCTCTGCTGGGTGCCCGTGGGGCTGCCCCCAGGTTCACTGGGAGGCTTGTCGGTCTTGCTGGGCAGCAGTGGCACCAGCAGCTCCCCATGCAGCAAGGAGCTGAGCAAGTTTCACAGCGGTTGGGTGGGCAGCTGGTCACTTCCAGGCTAGCCGTGAGCTTGGCCTTGTTGGTGCTGGTAAGCCCCTTAAGGTGGACCAGCAGGTCAGGGTGGTCACGGCTGAAGTGCAGGCTGTGGAAGTGGTGTAGTGGCCCGGTGGCTGAGGAGTCATCTGGTGGGCCTAGCACCACCGTGCGGAAGGTGTATAAATTGAGCCGCTGGATGAAGCGGGTGAAGTTGGAGGTCTTGAAGAGCTCGGCCAAAGCAGCTACAGTCTTGTTGTCCCCCAGCCCTGTCCTGTGACCTGTCTTGATTCCCAGCAGCTTGGCCTTGAAGAGCACACTGGGCAGAAGAAACATACGTGTTGACGTAAGAGTGGGGAATTTTTACATTTTTGCCCTCAGTATGTCCATGACACAAGCGCAAAACAGTGTACATTTGGGCAACGTGCAAAGGGGACTCTGCATCATCTGCAGAGTTTGTAAGTGTACTCTCTATGCCTTGTCTTAATCATTTGAGGAAGATGTTGAACAGAACCAGATGCCAAAACTGATCCCTGTGGAACCTACTAATTATACTCTTCGACCAAGACTGGGAGCCATTGATTGCTACTCTCTGGAAATGGTTATTCAATCAGTTATGCACCCACATTGTAGGACCATTTAGGTTGTATTGAGTATCTTCAAGTTTAGATATATCACATCTACCACTTTCCCATATCCATAAAGCTTGTTATCTTATCAAAGAAAGCTGTCAGGTTGGTTTGACACCATTTGTTCTTTACAAACCCGTGCCAACTCTTCTAGATGTTTGCAAAGAGAGGAGAAGAACTGGAGAACATTCTTTTGTCTAGATTGCATGCTTGGTCTTTATTACTCTGAAAGGAGTTGTTTTAAAATTCAGCTAGACAGGAAAACCAACTTGCGAGTGAGGGAGACAGAAACAATGGCTTCATTCTCAGTGTGGGAAGGTTAGGCCACATCTGTGTAGCCCAAAAGCCAAAGTTCACCCAAGTCAATGGCTCATTTTACTGATGCAAGTAAGGTATGTTAAATTCACAGCCAGCCGTACACAAGGGAATGACATGGCCAGCCACATGTCCAGCTGCTTTTGACAATCTTAATCTGGTGAATCAAGACGCACCCTTCTGTGAGTAAAAGATGAGTCCCCAGTCCCATCTTCCCCTCTCCCACCTCCACAGGCCTGTGTACACACATACACACTCTCTCTCTCCGCTCTCTCTATTTCATAATAAATGACTCTGGAGAATGATGCTCATAGTTGTGGTAAGTGTGCATCACCCACTCCTAAAGTTCTGCCACCTTTTCAGATGCAGCAATATTCTCTTCTAAATTGATACTATTTTAGTGATGCATATGAAATGACTTGAGGATTCAGATTGTGCAAATTGAGATCTTAGCATACGACTTGATGGCTGGGATGACCAAGAGGAGACTTCTTGACCAAACAGCTATCTTGCATGTGAAGGCTAAAAAGGTTTGGTTTGATTACTGCAGTAGGCAGAGACACCTGCAGCATTTCAAAGTTTGATAAAATGAGACTGGATAAATGGCAGAGAGAGAAACCTAGATGTAAACTGTTGACACTGTTTTTCCTCATGCCTAAAGAGGAGCAATTAAGAGCCGACTGATTTATCAAGTCTGTATGTAAACACTAATAAGTCAGTCCATATAACAGTTGAGATGCATTAGCATAACCAGTTTTCAAGTTTTGTTCCAACTTTCCGTTACTGAGAACAGCCTTAAATACGTTTAACATTTCTGTTTTTAAATTAAATATTCTGTTGCAGTGAACACTGATCAATATCATTAGCCTCAGTGTTGAGCTGGAGATTTCACTTGCCCAGGGGAGGGGAAATTTTTGTATAACAGGCCCTACCCTACTAATTTCTTTGCTCTCAATATAGAGGCTCATCACGAAGGAGGGATCGCTGTAGCGTTGGTGTGCTTAGACCCTTGACTATTTTTGCACCAAGGTGTAAGTTGGAGCAGCTCTGAAGCTGTTCCGATTTACTCTGGGAGCTGAGCTGGATGCAGGAAGTGGGAGAATGTAATCACAACTGTCATACGGCTCTTCTAAGCATGTTTTGTGGTAAGCACCGTTTTGGCTGGTCCAAAGGATCCATTGGGATTTCCATAAGAAAGTATATATTTGAGCATCTTATCCCAACAGACTATGAAGAATTATCCTCTGGATCATTTCAGAGTGGGAAGAAATATTTTATGCGACTGGCTCTGGGAAGATAAACATTCTAGTGTAGCCTGGAACTCAGCACATGAGAACCCCCAGGCATGTGTCAGTCAGGGACTGCGTATTTTCAACTCCTGTTTTGAAAGTGTGAAGAAATTGAGACGTGGTGATGAGCAGTGTTATAAAACTTTAGGTAGAGAATAACCAGTATATCATTATTGTTGAGAACCTTTTCCAGCAAGTGGCAGCATGACTCTTTTTTTTTTTTTTTTTTTTTTTAAACAACTGGCTTTATTTGGAGTCTGCCAATGAACCTAATTTCCTTCTATTTGTTTACAGTGGTGAGCTCCTTAATGACATTGTGGCTCAATTCGTTTAGCATGGAAATTCAAATGTCTCATGCTCTCATACATAAAGCACTAGAGACTATATAAACTATATTTATCATCTTTCAGTGTATTGTTTTTTATAGTTTAGGGTGCTTGGGGCACTGGTGGAGTGGAGTGGTAGCACATTTGTGGTGAAATGCCCACCCCTGTTTCAAGTGGTCAAGCTGCACGGGTCCACATACCACATTTGACTCATACACTTGCCTCCTTGTAGCCACTGGGACATGGTTGCAGGTGCACGCTGGTTCCTGATCTTGGCTGATCAGCTGAATACTGCTTGGGTAGCCAGCTGAAGATTTTTGGCTGGTGAGAGAAGTGTCTTTCCCCATGCTTGTGTCAAGCAGCCAGTGGCAGACCCTTGTGGAGAAGGTGGGTGAGCAGCAACCTGAACAGCCAGCATCTTTGGGTGGATGAGCTGTTGAGGACCTATGATTTGGGAATGGCCTCCCAATCATCCTGAACTACTTTGCCATTGGTTCCCAGCCATGCCCTGGTCAAGCATTGTGAGATTGCTGACGTGCAATGGCATCTACATGTAAAACTCTGTATCAACCACAGGCTGTTCCTTGGATAATCACCTCTACATCCTTCTCTTCGCTTCCATTTCATTACCATGACTCAAGCCATTTGGTCATCATGGCAGGCTTGTGTTGCCAGAAGCTTTTAATCACAACCTGGCACAGAGGGGACGTCTGCAAGGTGGTGGTTGTGCACTTGGACGAGACAAAAGTATGCCCTAGCAGCTGTAGCTGTGACTGAGCAGCCCTATTTAGGATCTGTTGTGCTCACCCCAAATGGGGAGGGGAGTAGAAAAGGTGCCCCCCTAAAAAAAAGTCTCTCAACCCAACCTCCCCGGTAACTGCACCCAGGAGCGAACAAGTTTGTTTGCTGGGGCAACAACGGTAAGAGGAAAACACTTACACTTAAATTTGGAACCTGGAATGTTAGAATGCTGGCAGACAGTGACAAGTCTGACCAGCTTGAGTGTTGAGCAGCCCTCATTGCTCGAGAGCAGAAGAGGTTCAACGTTGATGTTGCTGTTCTGAGTGAAGGCCAGGTTAGAGAAACTGGTGTTCTTTGTTTGGAGAGAGAAATGAGAAGATGAGCACTGCATGCATGGTGTTGACTTTGGTATTAGGAATAACCTTATGTGCAATCTCAGCGAAATATCTTTCAGGTGTCAGCTACATCTTAGGCTTGACAACAACCAAGTAATGACGCTTATCAGTGCTTAAACTTCCACTGAGCAAGCTGATGAAAATACCAAGGAATGCTTCTGCACACACCCTGATAGCATCATCTGTGATGTCCCTAGAGAGGACAAGTTTGTATTGTGGAATGACATGATGGGGAGGGAAGACATAGGAAAAATGAACTCCAGTAGTCACCTTCTTCTCACACTCTGTGCTGACCATGGGTTTGTTTATAATGAACATCTTGTTCTGGCAGGGGAATCATTTCAGGACCTCCTGGCAACACCACAGTCATGACACTGGCACCTGCTTGATTATATCCTTGGGTCTCAGGACCATGCTCACATCCATATCACTCACGTGATGATTGATGCTGATGACTGCTGGATTGACCATTGACTTTATAAGTTCCGGTGTGTTGCTCAAACTAGCACCAAGGCATGTTTTTACCCCATAAAAGCCCTCAAGAGGATCAACACAGGGGGACAAGGACAAGGAAATGAGGCTTATCTTCCAGCAGTGCCTCAGCAACAGGCTTCACAGCCAAGACCTTCCAGAGAACTGTCAAAATTTTGGGCAAGAAGGGGCTTCCAGAAGAAGGTTTCCTTCCGGAAGATCCCAACGGGCTACGCGTCTCCACGTGTACTTCTGGACTTTGAACCAGGAGCCGATATGCTAATGAGGCATGGAGAATTTGCATCTGTGCCTCATTAGCATCTTCCACTCATCTCATTAGTGTGCCACTTCCGGAAGAAGTGGCACATGGAAAAGCAGCCTTAGATAGCATTTACTATTTAAAGGAGCACCATTTTTACAGCTGATACGCAGGAAAGAAACTCCTTGGTAAGGCAGCAGTTTATTTTGCAAATATTTGGCTTGCCCATTTTGGGGCATAACATTTGAGAATGTGGTAAATTGTTAAAGGTCTCTCTTGGTTGGAAGGAAAAAGTCAAACTGAAAAACCATGATACATGTTGTATTAGGTAAGGTAGCAACTCAAGTATCTTGCTGAGCATGTAGAAATAAAAATACTTCTATACAAGCAGTTTACTTGTGTGAAGGCAGAGGTGATGTGGGGAAGGGTAGGCATAGGAAATGCAAGGCCTTGAAAAGTGCTGCAAATGTTTAAAATTGAATTTTTTAATCAAAGCCTTTATAGCGAAGTTTATTTCATACAGTAAACTCTTTTAACCAGTATTCAATTAACCGGTACTCTCAAATAACCAGCACCGCCACTAGGCGTTATCTCAGTGCCTAGGTCTCCTCGTCTGGGTGGCTGTGCTACTTGCAGGTGGCAAAGGGATCCCTTCCCACCCCGAGCCATTGATGTTGCTTTCCCTTCTTAAGAAGTGACTGGCACTGGGATGCAGGTGGGGAGCTGAGAGGAAGCTGCTGCATCCGCTGCTCCCCATCTCTCCCCGGCCAGGGCTGTGGAAGCTCCAAGGCTGCTTGACAGCTGCCACAGCCAGTGGGGTGGGGGCGACAGCATCCCTCCACCGTGTGCCAGCCCCCCGCATGGCAAAACCGGACGGGGCTTCAGCCCCTTGGGGCTGCTGAACCGCAGCAGGAGGTGTGGACAGAGCATGGGGAGCCAGCCAGCCTGCCTGTCTGCCCCACCTACCCAACCTCCCCTCCATGGCAGCACAGGCTGGGACTTCAGCTGCTGGGGGCTGCTGAACCCTAGCAGGAGGGCAGTGGTAGCACAGGAAGCCAGCCAGCACCTCTCCCCCCCACAGCCGGCATGGCAGCACAGGCCAGCGCCTGAGTCGCTGGTGGCTCTGAGCCCTGGTGGGAGTGCAGAGGGATGGTGGCTGGAGCAAGGGGTGCCAGCCCCTTTCCCCACCATGCAGCACCATGGGCTGGGCCCTGAGCTGCTGAACCCCATTGGGGAGCACGGAACAGGCTGTGTGGGCAGAGGCAGTGCTCTGGGGACAGGGGATCCCTCTTTATTATCCATAATATTTTCATATCTGGCAATCTCCTGGTCTCAGGGCTGCCAGATATGAAAGAGTGTACTTTATTTTATTGAAAAGTTTATTTAAAATACTTAGTATAAAATTAATATGCTTAGCTGTTCTTCCTTTAAAGCATATTGTTTGTTCCATTTTTGTAGGGTGCATTTCCTTAATCTGTTTCGTGCTTTGTTCTGATAGCTTTATAAAAGATGAGCAATAGGATATCCTAAATAACTGTTGCTTTTCCAGGTTTTCAGATTGCTGTCTTCTCCAGAAAGAGAGGAATAAGTGCACTCTCTTGAATCCACTGTGTGATTATACTTGTGCTTCTCTGCACACTAATCTTGCTATGGTAACAGCAACTTGAAATCTAGATAGCATTTGCAATTTCATGTGTAAACTTCCTCTGAACTAGAAATGGAGCTCTTTTTAAATAGCCAAATAATTTTTTACATCCTGTCAAATATAGCCACGCATCAGTCATAATTAAATGCAAGTTTGTCAGTTGATGTAGACAGAACCAGCGGAGGCACACGAAACACTAGTGCAGAAAGCATATCATGCCAGTCCCTCATTCGCCTAGGTCATTCTGTTTCAGGTTCTGAACATATTTTGGCCCTGACAGAATTAGTGGTCAAACAATATTAAAGCAAATTTGAGGGTATGTCCTGAGAGCGATGCATCTGCTTTTGGAAGCCACACAATTCCTTTTTGCCTGCAGAGGAACATAGGTTTGGATGAGTCCATTTCTTGGGAGAAGAGAGAGCTCCTTGTTAGGTAATCTTACAGCTCCACCACCTTTTTAAGAAAACTCAAGATAATGAATCCTGTGAAGAGCTGAATAAGCTGCATGGCGTTCAGTTAACTTTTTATCAAAACTTAAACAGTGGCCATCAGGATGCTTGATAGTGAAGTACAGGTTGCACCTCACTAATCTGCACTCTCTCCAGCCACATCTGTAGTCCAGCATGATTTTAGTTAGTTGGATATCCATTTATCATTGGTGTGGCCAAGTTTCCCATAGTCCCGTAAAATGTGTTCCCAGCCACGAGGCCTGACTCTCAGTGTTCTGGGCTGTTATTTAACTCTAATGTACCTCCTAAATGTCTTCTAAGAGCCCAGTAATAGTTGATAATGCTGCTAGAGAATATTGACTCTCCTGTGGTTCCACAAATTCTCTCACTGGTCACCAGTCAGGTCCTGAAAATGTTGGACTAGAGAGGTTAAACCTATACAAACTGATATGCAAGACAGATGCATAATGGGGTGTCTCATGAGAACTTGTGAGAAGAGAGAGTTTCTCCATAATTAGAAGGAAATGGCAGTTAAAGCCAAATGTTTTTGGCAGACTTGCTCTGTTCTGGCATTTGCAGTTTTAACTGTTAAATGTAGCACACTCCTTGTGAGTAAGGTCCAGAAAGAAGGTGAACCAGTGGGCCAAAATAAGCCTTTTCTTTTCCTGAAAGAGGATGGGAGTATATGTCTGCAAATGGTTTGACTAGACTGAAAGCTGATATATACTATTCCAGGTCTTGTGGGTGTTCAAAACCCTAACAGCCTATTTGGGATTTTATGAACAGTTAACTCCTTTTCTGTCCCTATAGCCACAGTTTCATAGCCGTAAGTGTGATGCTTTTAACTGAGGTTATACAGGGTGCATCTACACTAGGAACTAACTTCAAAGTTAGGCACTACATTGAAGTAGCCAGCACAGAATCTACACACATTCTCCCTTACTTCAAAGTCCTTACTCCATTTCCAGGAATGGAGTAGGGCCCTACTTCAAAGTTTAACTTTTTTCCATTTTGATCAGTAGCAAATACTGCCTATGCCAGTGGAGCTATACGCAGAATGAGAATCTTTGGGCTTCATGAATAGAGCCCTGGTCTGGGTGCTATAGTAGGCAGAGAAAAAAATGGCAGTTTTAGTAAGTGATGTAAAGTACTGTGATCAGTGTTCCCTGTAAACTGTGTGCTTGGTTGGTTACCCAGGAGAAGATTCAGTTGCTGTCCAGCTAATTAGTGCAGTGCACACTCCCCTCTCCTCCCCCAAACTGGCAACATGTGGTTCTACCATGTGGCAACCTGAACTCCATTGTTGCTGGAGATACCCCATGATTTGAGTGTCTTTACTTAAAAACCACTAAAAATCTGATTTTTGTTTTTAATTTCCCACTACTTGGTTAAAGTCCAGTCTTTAGTGACAGTTTTCCTCGTCTTCAGCATGTTAGAATATGCACCCCTTTTAACACTGAATTTCTGGCTTAGTAAAAATAGTTTTTCATTTATAGTGCCTCTTTCTAAAACATCCAAGAACTGTTTACAAATGAGTTGTATGATGAGAAATTATAGAGAGAGAACTTCGTCCACCACTGAGACTCAGTAGTTTCTAAAGTAAAAAATAGAAGCTATTTAATAGTGCACAGTAATTCTGTATGCTGGTTAAGGGAAGGAAGTGAAAAATACCACGTTTGGTTGAAACTAAAGATTAGGATGCAATAGCCCAACTGAAGTTTTGCTAGGGCACAAGAATGAATACTGTACTCCTGAAACCCTTCCTTGACCAGAATGGTCAGAACCTCTGTCTCATCAAGGAGTGAGCATCTCTAGCACTACAGTGTATGCCCATACCATTCTGGGACAGAATTGACTTGCTGGGAGAACCATCAGCACCACTTGTTTGTTCCTTGGAAGCTTCTCATTCAGATATTGACCAGAACTAACCTTGTTACCTTGTGTGGTGACAGGAACCCAACGTGAGGTAATTCTCAACATGTAGATCAATATGTTTGCCTCCCAACTCCCTATTTATCAGATACCAATCTCCTGGGTAATTCTTTTCAATGAAGGACAAATAGAGGCCTTTTTATGCAGGGTTTCACTATTGATGTAGCCTGTGCTTTAGTTCACTAATATTTTCCCCCCACAGATATTTGTGCGAGGTGATATCCCTCCTTGTTAGAGGTGGAGTTGAAGTGAAAGGAAGAGTGTTCCTCCCCCCTCATCAAAGTGAATTTATGGGCCCAGGTCCTCTTATGACCAAGTGTTAATATGGTGTCTCAGCATATAAATCATAAATTTATTGCAATAATTGAGTTATAACATTAGGAACTTATTTGCCTTCAGTAAATTCTTTCCTTCTTGAGCAAATAAAGCTCATAGTTGGAGGTAACCCAATCCAAACAAGATTTTTCCATTCCTGCATGGGATACAGCTTCTATATTTATCAGAGCCCAGAGAAAACTGCAGCCCTTTTGTTAAAAGGTACTAGGGAAAGGAATGTGGGAATAAAATGAGCTGTTTTTTGTTCTTTGCAGAATTGGCAAGAGTTACTTTTACTGCAGCTTTAACCAGATGTAACAATATTTTTCAGAGGTTTTTGTGTAATTTATTTCTGGCTCTTAGTAACTTGGTCTTGGTGTAATTTTAGTTACCAGTTGTAATAACTTTAATCTTATTTGAGAGGATTGTAATACTTTTAATCAAGCATAGGATCTTCATGTCTAGGATAACTTTGTTTACAACTATCTTAATAGGTATTAAAAAACAAATGGGTTTTGAGGATCCAGAATTTGCTGCTTCTGCCTTTGTGGCTTCCTGTTGACTCTTCTCTGTATAGTTTAGATAAAGTTTTCAATTTGTACACACTACATTGTGCAAAGGTGCTTTATGTATAATAGGACTTCCCTTTCATAATGGAAAGGATTGTTTTACTTTTCTTATTGTTTTGTTTCATGGCCAAGAAAATAGAAATTGTTTCAAACTAAATGTTAATGTCAGTGCCTGTCTAATTAAATCCATCTTGCAGAAATTTGTCAAAGTTTTGGCTTACCTGTGCAACCCTTGTATTTCCAGTGAAATGAATTCATCTGCAGTGGTGCCTCTTTAACCACCTTTTAAAAAAATCACGGCATCTGCCTCAGTTGTTCATTGGAGCCATATACAAAAACCAGATACCTTGAGGACTGTTAAACCAGATGCATCAGACTGAGTTATTTCTATTTCACCCTCCTTTTGGCTTGTTCTTCATCATAATTATTAGGGAAAGGCTACTGTGAAAAAAGCTGATTTGCATCATTATTTGAAAAGTTTCCCGTTGGACTCAGTCACATCTAAGGTTGAGTGCCATCCATTAAAAGTGCTTCAGCTAGGGTACCATAAGCCTCACTTTTCCAGCCAGCGCTGTTGTCTTGGTGGGATGTGGAAGAAGACAAAGTCTCACAGGCTGGGTAGATTAATTTAAATCAAGCTACCAAAAAAACCTAAGACTGACTGACTGTGCTTAGGGTGCACTTACTTAATTTTGAAGTAAGCCCCTTTAATCTTACTGACACTTCTGTTTTTGAAGGGTGGTGGGGGGGAAAAGTACAGGTTGGACCTCTCTGGTCCAGCACCCTTGGAACCTGAAGCAGGGAAACTGTTGGACCAGAGGAGGTCAAGACTTCCCTGTTGGCTGCTGGCTCCTGCTCCCAGGCTCCCCTCTTGGACACTGTCTTGTTTCTCTTGCTGCCACTGAGCTCTGCTTCCAGTCCAGGATTGCTTCTGGCCCCCCTGCTACCAGCCTTGGCTTAGGCCAAGTGTGGCTCCCTGGCCACCACCAGCTCCCCTACTATTGAGCTGGCTGGAATTTCCAGGCTCCTGCTACCAGCCTGGCACTGGTGAGGGCTCCTGACCCCTGCTCCCAACTGTTGTGGCTTTCTAGTCCAGCAACATCTGTGGTCATGCTGGCCCAGTGTGTCCCCGATTTCAAAGGTTCAACCAGTATATTGTGGGGTTCCCTTGGAAAAGCTGAGTTATGCTGAAGTAAAATAGGTAATAGGCTTATGGCATCACCATTGTTTTTTTTTGCCATATTGTTTCAAATTAAGGGGCATGCATTATGTACAGTAGACTCCTAATTTACGTTCAGGTTGTGTTCTTGAGACCCCCATGTAAGTCAAATTTCCTGTACAACTTGGGAGAGCCAGAAAACTGATGAGGGCACCAGCCCTGGTCAGTTTCCTGGCTCCAGCAAGTGGATGGTAGCTGAGGACCAGGCACCAGTCTAGCTCCCAGCTCCCCTCCACTGATGGGAGCCAGGAAATTGACCAGCATATGGGTAGTCAGTTTCCTGTCTGCTGCCACTCTGGAAGCCAGGTGCAGCTTCTCCCCGGCTTTCTCCCAGCTGGCATGGCTGTCTTGCCGCCTCACTTTGCCGAGCTGGGCAGGCAGACAACTACAGAGCATCTTTGAGTTGCACTTAACTCTCATAAACACAAGTTAAGTGCAACTCAGAATCGCGCATTTTGGTGTTTATTGTAACATAAAATGACACTCAATGGCAACTTGCAACTCTAGATTTCTCTTACTGCAGCTTTCTGTATTGTATGCTTGAGTGATAGATTTTAAACCTAGTTAACTAATTTAACAAGCCTTTGGATTAGTTAGGCAAAACTTTTTTTTCCCAGGAATTTCCAGCACAGCAAAACAGCTTGGGAATTTACATGTTTTAAATTAAAAGTCATATTAAAAGTCATAGAGTCTTGAAGAATGATGCATTGCAAAGTAAATTATTTGTTAGTAACCAGTAGATTCACTCAGCCATAGTCACAGCTTCATCCACATCATGTTCTCCCAATAAACAGTTTTCCTCATGATGTTTCATTCTTGTAGCCAGGCCCTACATCATCATCTTGCACTTACTTTACACTTGACACATTTCTTCAAAATATTCTGAGACAGGATTTGTCTTGCCCAGAAGCCATGACAGGGTTTTTTTTTGTGGCAAGAGTGTGGCACTATATAGGATGCCATTTGTAAGCTGAATGTCTACTAAGCTGAATGTCTTTTCTTTCTAGTCCACTCTACTATTCATTTCCTATGTATTGTCTCTCTTTCTTAAGACAATGTGTTAACTCCTTTGCTGTGATTGGACATGGTGATTATTTTAAGGGCTGTTCAAAGGGAAGTGACTGATTTCAGCTGGGAAAAGCTGAAAATCTAGGCTGGGGAGCAGACACCCTGCAGCGCCCTGAAGTGGGAGGGAGTCATTGTGCTGGGTGCGTACCCTGGGCTCAGCATAACCATGGCAAGCTGCACTGTCCCATGCCGTTAGCTCTTGTTTGAGTGTGGCAGGAGGTTTTCAAGCACCCCTTCTTATGGGACAGCAGCCCCTGTGTGACTGGGAGGCAAACCTCTCTTGCCCTCCCTCTAGCAGCTGCCCAGGCTTCTCCCCAGCTGCCCCTTCCTCCCATGTGTAGCACTCAGGCAGCTGCCAGCTTGCTCTTCTGGGGCTCCCTGCAGCTGCCGACACCCCTTGTGGCTCTAGAGGCTGCTGCGGCTTAAGGAAGAAAAACTAGAGTCCGTTTTAACAGTGAGCTTTGTTTAAGTGATGGCAGCCTCCAGAGATGCAAGAGGAGTCGGTGGCGGCAGTGCTCAGAGCTGCAAGTGGCTCCTTTAAAGAGCCACAGGTTGCTGAGCCCTGCCTTAGCACAAGTCTGGCATAGGCCAGCCATGGGTACCTAAATTAGTGTAGACGTATCCTAAGATAGCAGATTAATACAGCTCTTGGCTATCACTATTCTGTAGTATCTGTAGTACCATTTATCCTTACTACTCTAGAGAAGTGTTTCTTAAACTATGTTCCGCAGAACACCGGTGCAGCACCCTTAGGACCTTCCCAGTGCCAGACAAGAGAATTTGCCAGACGATGGAAGGTCAATATCGTATAGCACATTACCAACATTTCCACTGCTTATTGGGCTCTAAGAAGATATTTAATGGTTAATTAGAGCTAAATAACAGCATAGATCAGAGAGCCAGGACTGGTGTCTGTAAACAAACTTTATGGGACTGCGGGAAACTTAGACAAATGACCACTTATTGTGGGTGTGGCCAGCTAAAATCTTGCCGGATTCCAGATGTTGTCGTATGAGAGAATTTCGGATTGGAGAGGTTCAAGCTGTACTTGATTATTTTTCTGTGTATTTTGCTGGGTTTTTTTATTTGTTTTGGTTTCTTGGTCTGACAGTTTTTTTTTTTTTAAGAGAATTTTTATAGGTGTTCTGCATAAAAAATATTATGGTTTGATTCGCCATGTCTCAAAGTTGACAAAACGCTGCTCCGAAGTATATCCCTTTATAGATTCCCCCCCTCCCCAAATCTATTGGGATTTTCAGTGTGGGAGCAGTTGTAAGTTCTAAGCTGATCGTGTAGCACAGGGGTCAGCAAACCTGGCATGGATGCCAGGAGTGGCAGTCAAGCCGATTTATAACTGGCATGTGAGGTCAGAGCTCAGCCCTGCCCATATTTCCCTATGCAGCCGGGAGCTTGCTCAAAGTTATGCTACCAACCACCATGTGAACAGTAAAGTTCTGCATCTTTATTTATTAATGAAACTGTTGTAAGCAGGACTATTAGTGAGTTTAAAAAGTGTCACTGGCACTCAGACTATATGTAGATGTCAAAAGGTCAAATTTTGGTGCACAGCCTTGGAAAGGTTACTGACCCTTGCTGTGACATTTAGTCCATGCAAAGAACTAGGTGGCAAGTTTTGTGATAATTTGTTATATTACAGTATTAAGCTTTGGGAGTACATGTATAGTCTTTAATACACTGTGCTGTCAACAAAATACAAAAAGTCTTCCTCTTTTTTTGTGGGGGTTTGGTCTTTTCACATAAACAGTACACAAACATAGAAAAACAAAGTGGGTCTCTAAAGAGTAAACTGCATATTTCTGGGATGCCTTGATTTTGCCTAATAAGTACCGTTTTCCATTTACTATTTGAAATATAGTGAAAAATGTCTAATGTTGATAAAATTGGGTGGGTTCAATATGAAGAGCTAGATGTGTAGTCTCTCTAGAGACTATTTTCCCTTCATGGATAAATGTTGTCAAACCAGATTTTGTTTAATCATAGCCACTTAAGCAACACTGAATAAACGACTGTCTATTGCTTTACCTTTTGCTTTATGAAACCTGTTTTAGAAAAGGAAAGTCTTGACTGCAAACAAGTGCTTTTGGGGGCAGCGAGGCAAAAAGGTTTGATTATACTTTGAAGACCCACTAATGCCTTGTTAAAAAGTTGAAGTTGGAAGTGTTTTTCTGTATGAAATGCTGTGTGTGTAGAATAATTTGGGCACCCAGTTTTGGCAGCTGAATACCTTTGGTCACTTCTTTAATGGGTCTGAGAAATACTGCTCTCAGGGCTTGTCTACACTAGTCCCCTCCTTCGAAGGGAGCAGGTAAACAAGCTGGATTGGGAAATAACAATGAGGTGCTGTGCTGCATATGCAGCACCTCATTAGCCTCATTCCTGCCACATGAACTTCGAAGTACCGGTGCAACTTCCAAGTGCCCTTAGTCCGAAAATGTTTTGGGAGTAAGGGCACTTGGAAGGTGCACGGGTACTCTGAAGTGCCCGCGGCTACACGGCTTGCCAGCGCTTCCAAGTTGCTAACTTCAAAGTTCATGTGGCAGGAATGAGGCTAATGAGGTGCTGCATATTCAGCGCAGCACATCATTGTTATTTGCTGATCTGGCTTGTTTACATGCCCCCTTCGAAGGAGGAGGTTATTGTAGATAGCCCTCACTGAAGAAGCACAGTGAATTTACAAAAACATTGGTTCTGCTATCACAAGCTCTTCGATTTCTGATGTCTGGATAAGGGCAGGCAGCATAAGAGGAAACTGTGTTAACCCTATTCCTATATATATATTACTCAGAGATGTCTTTTATCTTGATGTCTTTCACCCTGTTAGATGTGTGAACTGGAGTTCATTATCCAATTTGATACAATAACACTTGGTCTCAATAGAGAGAGCCATTGTCTCACTTATTACAAGGACTGTTTCCCTTCTGTTGGTGTTCCTAATAATCACAGGCAAGACGCTTAGTTTCTCTACCCCCCACCCCCACTTCCTTTCAGTTGCATGTGTCTGATTTGTCAGTTTTTATTTCAATTTCATTTTTTTTAACCTCTGTGCTATGTAACTGTCAGTCTGTACTGGAAATGCTATAGATCTGAAAAGTGGGTTTGTCCCATGAAAGCTCATCACCTAATACACTATTTTGTTAGTCTTTAAAGTCCTAAATGACTGCTGGTTTGTTTTGTTATGATACAGACTAACGCAGCTACCTCTCTACTATTCACGGTGTTACTTGTAATACTTGGGAGAAAAGCATTCCTCCTTTCTTGTATTTGCTGTGTTCCTTTCAGAATTAAGATGTATGGTTAATAAAAGACTATCTTTGTGATATAGTGAAGCACGAAGGTCTAGATTTTGCACTTGTGACTCAGTTAGGTTACTCTGACTTGGCTTGCACAGCTGTCTTTAGCTGGCTACATGGTGTACCGGGGCCAGTAGAAAGAATAATTGCCAAATCTATGCAGAATAAGTGTGTACACTGCTTCCTTCCATTGTCTCTATTTTTGTTTCTCATACAACATATTACTTACTAAGTACTGGGGCTTAATAAAAAAAGAAAAAAGGGCACCCAGGAAACACTTGACCTAGAGGCCTGAAGGCAGACACCAAAAAGATGGAGAATGTACCTTATTAGAACTGGAAGAAATTACCCAAGACGGGATGGTGATGAATGGTCGTCAATAGCCTATGCTCCAAGATGTAGGAGTGGAAGAGGCTTACTCACTTAAGTACTGGTACCAAAGGAAACAGTTCTCATTATAATCTGGTGTCAGGGATAAGGTAACCCTCATTTCATCAGTTATGATGGTTATTATATAATTCTATCTTTGTATCTTAAGTTGAATGTGAAGAAAGTTGGAGCACACAGAGGTCACAAATCTACAAAGTCAACATATCTCTTGTTGTGTGCAGTGTTGTAGGTGGGTGAGGTAATAGTTTTTATTGGACCAAATTCTGTTGGCGAAAAACTTTGGAGTTACACAGAGTTCTTTCTCAGGTTTGTAAAATGTCATGGTTTAAGTACAAGATCAAATAGTTTATCATAAGTAATTATCACATAGTCTGTCTGTCTGTATTTAGCTGTGAAACTGACTACCTTTCCTAGATCTGAAGAAGAGCTCTGTGTAGCTCAAAAGCTTCTCTTTTTCATAACAGAAGTTAGTCCAATAAAAGATAATTAGCTCACCAGCTTATCTCTTGTCAGCAGAACATATATACTCAATTACCAGTTATTCCTACTTTTAAGTACAGGGGAAACCTGTGGAACTTCAGATACCTCTGGGGTAACGTGACGGTGATCGCTGTAGCCATGGCTTGTGAAATAAGTCCAGCTACTTGTGACAGTTACATAGCCCACTAGATCTGACATGTCTTTAGGGTATGTCTTCATTGTAGAGTTACTCTGGACTGTTTAACAGGTGCAGCTCTATTCTCCTTCCCTTCCCCACACACAATGCTCTTGCTCAATGATGCTTTCAACCCCAATGACCTAACCTAGGAGGAGTTATGATTTAGAACCTTGGGGGCTTTCACTTGCACTGGTAGTCAGTTCACTGTAAGAATGCAGACTAAAACATTTACGTGAATATAGTCCTCTTAACGCCTGTCCACAGTTCTCCTTGTGTGCCCAGAATGGATGTCATTTTCACGCAGTTCATTGGGCAGCTCATCTTACTGCATTATGCTCCCAGAAATTCTTGCGTGAGAGACGCGGGTAGTGCTATACCATAAAAACATAATAACGTGGGTAGGGCATTGCAATATAACAGCTTGGATCCAGACTAGACTAATTTGTATGCTCAGACCCTGAGTCAACTTAGGCAGGAGTGTGGAAAGTGGGGAGTGGGCCCCCTCGGTGGGGGGGCATGAAATTTCATAAGAGGGGCACAGCACAATTGGCTGCTGGGTCTTAGGCTCATCCATTCATTAAAAAAGTTGAAATGTGTTAGTTTTTACGTATGTGTATTCACATTTGTATACGAATTAATAGGTGTTACATTCTACATACTTATTTTCTTACATGTCGAAAGGATTTTTTTTTTTTCATGTGAACATAACCAAAATTCTTCTTCGAGTGGTCCCCGTGGGTGCTCCACAATAGGTGTCGGGCTTGCCTGGTGCCGCAGATCGGAATTCTTCTAGCAGTTTCCACTGGATCGTGCATGCGCCGATGCGCGCCGCTCCCTTGCGCGCGCCCTCGGTCATGTGTGCGATCCGGTCCCTGCTAGTTCCTTCTCAACCGCCAACGGCTGCAGACGGAATCTGCTCCAGCTCTAAAAGCCTGAGACAGATAAGACAGTTGTTTTTACTTGTTAGATCATTGTTCTTACTATTATACAAAAAAAAAAGAAAAAAAAATACAAAATAGTAGGAGAGAAGAGGAACGGAGGGAAGAGGAGCAGACAAAGAAGGCTGGTTAAGCCGTCCGCTACCCTGAAGGCCGTGAAGGTTATTTGGGTTGTAGAACGCACTGATTAGCAGCTAAGTACCCTATTAACAGTAAAGACTCACTGCAATGTCTTCCTCGGGTTTCAAGAAGTGAGAGTCAAGCCACGAGGCTATGCCGGCCTCTGATGGGCATAGTAAGTGCATTTGCTGCCTGGGGGAGTCCCATGTTACGCAGAAGTGTTCGCACTGCGCTCAGCTTACAGCCAGGGCCAGGAAGGACAGAGAGATGAGGCTCAAAATGATCTTGTTTGACAAGGCCCTTCCAGCCTGAGCTGCTGGGGAAGCCTCACACAGAAGGGCCCTCTGGGTCGCATACAAGGAAGGCAGCTTCTTTGACCCCCTCTGTGCAAAAGAAGAGGAAACTCTCCCCGGCTCGATCCTTGCTGGCGGTTTCAGCAAGCAGGACGAGCAGAACTCAGAGCCCTGAGCCGCGGGCTGATGAAAGCGGCAGCGTGGTTGCGCACGTGGCTGGGGCTGCGCCTCCGGCTATTCAGCAGTCGGCACTGAGGGTGCTGCGGGCACCAGCACGGCAAGCACTGGAATCAGCGACGGCGCCGATGGCGCAGGGGCACCCAGCGCAGGGCCCGGCGGCGCCGGAGAAAGGTACCTGCGCGGCACCGCTTATGACGGTACCAAGTGTGGCACCGACAGCGGGGCCGAGATCCGCGGCGCCCACCCTGCAGGGGCGGGGGAAAGCTAGAGCCAAAACCTGGCACCTCAGTCCATCTCCAGGCAGGGCTGCGATGCCGTTATCACCCAGCCCGCCCCCCCCCCCCGCCCCCGGAGATACACACGCTGCGTCACAGGGCGGCAACTCCACCGGCCTATTTCGGGCCTCCCTCTCCGTTCCTCCAACCACCTTCACCTTGGCTCAGGCCACCTTCACCCTTTCTGGGCCTGGATCCCTCTGAGTACTATCACATACCAGCTTCACCATTATCAATGTCGTCACGGAGATCCCGCTCTCCCAGACATCATGGGTACACACTCCGATCGTAGTCCAGGTCTCCATCACGGGGCCCTTGTCCATGTTGTTATGGCCGTCCTCATCATACTGAACACCGACATCGGAGGTCTAGATCCAGGGGCAGATCCCCTCCCACTCCTCACCAATACCCCCGTGTACACTCTCACTCTGGGAGAGGAATGCAGCTGTCCCGGGGGAATTCGGTCCAGAGTCCCGAGACTTTCCTTCACAGCCCACAAGGGAGCAAGCACACTAGCGAACTCGGGAGCCAGAGGACTTGGGGGAGGTTTATCGTAGTGGCTCCTCCTCATCCTCCCCAGATGAGGCAATTGTCCCCAGGGATGTCTCCCCTCCGGATGATCTTAAACAATTCCAATAGCTGTTCAGAAGAGTAGCATACACGCAGGACATTCAAATAGCAGAGGTGCAGGAGAAACATCATAAACTCCTGAAAAATTTGAGACCCCCGGCTTCATCTAAAATTGCTATTCCACTGGACGAAGCCATTATGGAGTCAGCCACTAACATATGGCAGACTCCGGCCTCTATTCCGCCTACAAATAAAAGGACAGATAAGAAATACTTCGTCCCAGCCAAGGGCATGGAATTCCTGTTTAGCCACCCACAGCCCAATTCTTTGGTGGTTGAATCGTCCCAGCAGAGGTTGAAGACTCCTCAGTACAAATCAGGGGGGTCAGATAAAGATGCTAAGAAATTAGAGCTGTTCCGCAGGAAGGTCTACTCCTCCTCTACCTTATTACTGAGAATGGCGAACTACGCGGCACATTTATCAAACCATAACTTTGACAACTACTCTAGACTTACCTCTCTCATGGATTCCCTCCTGGAGGACAAGAAGCCGGTGTTAAAGGCGATCGTCCAGGAGGGCTACACAGCCTCGTGAATGGGAGTTCAGATTGCCCTGGACGTGACGGACACAGTGGCACGCTCAACAGCCACAGCAGTGGTAATGTGTAGGGAGTCCTGGCTCCAGACGTCTGGTATCCCCAGAGATCTACAGGCGAAGATCGTGGATCTACCCTTCGACAAGCAAAAGCTGTTTGCAGAATCAACCGACTCGGTCTTACACTCTAGCAAAGATTCGAGGGCCACACTTAAGACCTTGGGTATCTACACTCCTCCATACAAGAAAAAGAAATTCTATCCTCAGCAAAGGCGCTACGCTTACCAACCACAACGCGCACAATATCAGTGAGGCTATGACCAAGGGCTCCATCAACAGTAGCAACAGTACAGGGCCCCCAGGTGACGTTCTCAACAAAGTCACACAACCTCGGGCAAGCCCAGAGGCAGCAAGTTTGACGGGTATGTCGAGGACTGCACTATCAGCACCATCACTCAATGCCACTTTCACCTCATGTTCCATCATTGCCTCAAACCGTTCCACTCCCAGTGGCAAAAGATCACAATAGACAAATGGGTGCTGGAAATTATAGCCACGGGTTACACGATCCCCTTCCAGTCACTACCACCGACGAAACCTCCCACCCGGCCTCTTCTCAGGGACCCTTCTCACGAGGCAAGGCTGAAGCAGGAGGTAGATCACCTCATGTTCATAGGGGCGGTGGAAAGAGTACTGGAACAATTCCAAGGGAAAGGTTTTTACTCACAGTACTTCCTAACAGAGAAGAAAACAGGAGGCTGGAGGCCGATTTTGGACCTTCGGGGCCTCAACAGATACTTGCGCAAGCAGCGCTTCCAGATGATTACAGTTGCCTCCATGCTTACGGCACTGGATGATGGAGACTGGTTTGCAGCCCTCGACTTACAAGACGCTTACTTTCATATAACAATCCACCCGGCACACAGACGCTTCCTCCGCTTCACAGTCGGCGGGGAGCATTTCCAATACAGGGTTCTTCTGTTCGGCCTATCCTCGGCACCCAGAGTCTTTACCAAAACCCTGGCAGTGGTATCAGCTTACCTGCACAGGCAGGGCGTGTTTTATTTTTCCATACCTGGACAACTGCTTACTGAAAGGGGCCTCAAAGGCAGAGGTCCTACGCATGATACAGGTTACCGCGAACACGTTTACTTCACTGGGCCTAGTTATCAACCTTGCAAAGTCAAAGACCAAACCCATGCAAGATATAGAGTTCATAGGGGCGCGCATAAACTCTATCGCATCGAGAGTATACCTGCCCGACGCCTGCTTCCGCACCATCAAATCCTTGGTGCAAGTCATGATGTACAGCCCCGCAGTGCCGATCCTAACATGCCTGCAACTGTTGGGGCACATGGCGGCCGCCACGTTTGTGGTGCAGAATGCCAGGTTACACATGCGAAGCCTGCAGCATTGGCTGATGAGTGTTTACAGACCGGCAGCCCACACTGTTCACAGGGTAGTATGACCCACGACGGAGGTACGGAAGTCGCTTGCGTGGTTGGCAGATCCCAAGAACCTGCTAGTGGGAGTGCCCTTCCATTAACCACAAATTTCCATTTTTCTCACAACCGACACCTCCCACGTAGGATGGGGAGCGCACATTGGCAACAAGGTGATGCAAGGGCTATGGTCCCCCGCGGAACAGACACTGCACAAAAACATACTGGAGCTCAGAGCAGTGTTCAATGCATGCAGACATTTTCGGAAATACCTGCACGGCAAAGCAGTTGGGATCAATACCGACAATACCTCCACCATGTTCTACATCAGTCGACAAGGAGGGGCACGGTCCTGTGCACTATGTGCAGAAGCAGTCCGATTGTGGAATTGGTGCATTGCCAACAACATAACGTTGAAAGCCTTGTACTTGCTGGGTGCCCACAACGTGAAGGCAGATCAACTGAGCAGGCGCTTTGCATTCACGCACGAATGGCAGATCCGCTCCGACCTGCTACGACGCATATTTCGCACTTGGGGGTTTCCCCAAGTCGATTTGTTTGCCACCCAGCGCAACAAGAAATGCCCTCAGTACTGCTCCAGAGCAGGGATAGGGCGGGGGTCCCTGGTGGACACCTTCATGATCTCATGGAAGGGCCCTCTATGCGTTTCCCCCCACAACACTTATCCACAAGGTTCTGCAGAAAGCCAGAAGGGAGATAGCTCGCATGATCCTCATAGTTCCAACTTGGGACCGACAACAGTGGTTTCCCCTGCTTCTGCTCGTGACGGATCGTCCACCACTTCCCCTACCGGTAGCACCGGACTTACTCACACAGGCTCAGGGGTCCATAGTGCACCCGCACCCTCAGGGACTCCGCCTACAAGCATGGTTAATCCATGGCTCAGCGCCTTAGAGAGCACGTGTACGGAGAGAGTAAGACAAGTCTTAGAGTGTAGCCGAAGGACCTGCACCAGGAGGACTTACGAACAGAAATGGACACGCTTTACCACCTGGTGCTCTGCCAAACAGTTAGCTCCTTTGGATGTCCCTGTAACTGTAATTCTAGAATACCTGCTGGACCTCAAACGAGACGGGCTCTCTCTATCCTCGCTAAAAGTCCACCTCGCAGCTATATCAGCTTTTCGGCACAAAGAGGAAGGGCCCACCGTATTCGCCCATCCTATCGTCACAAGGTTCTTGAAGGGGCTGGTAAACCTGTACCCTCCCCGAAAACTGCTACCACCGTCGTGGAGTTTGGACTTGGTACTCCACACGCTATCGGGACCACCCTTCAAACCATTAGCCACGGTACCCCTCCGACTACTTGCCATGAGAACGACCTTCCTTCTTGAGATTACGTCAGCCCGCAGGGTGAGCGAGCTTGAAGCAGTGATGGCAACGCTGCCCTGCACAGTATTCTCAAAGGAGGCAGTGATCTTACAGTTACACCCAGCCTTCGTTCCGAAAGTTTCCTCGGAGTTCCACATTAACGAACCAATAGTATTACCCTCGTTTTACCCAAAGCCTAGCAGCTCCAGCAAGAAGGCGCTCCTGCATCTCCTAGATGTGAGAAGGGCGTTGGCCTTTTACATAGACAGAACTAAGCCCTTCCGGAAAACGGACAGGCTTCTGGTGTGTCTCGCTCCCAGGTCGAAAGGGGAAGGCCTCTCTTCCCAGAGAATTTCAAACCACCTTGTGTCCTGTATAAAACTGTGCTACGAGCTTCGAAAGACCCCTTTGCTAGCCCCGCCCAGGTCTCACTTCACCAGAGCGGTGGCGGCATCAACGGCCTTCTTCAAGGGAATAGTGTTGAAAGACATTTGCAGAGTGGCGACTTGGTCATCCTACAACACCTTCGCCAAGCATCATGCCCTGCATCGGGTGTTCGATGAGGATACCCGTCTGTCGACAGCAGTCCTCTCAAGGGCAAGCTGCACATGAATCCAGTACCCACCTCCTTACTTGGGGTTACTGCTGGGTAGTCACCTACTGTGGAGCACCCACAGGGACCACTCAAAGAGAAGTTACTCACTTGTAGTAATGATGGTTCTTCGAGATGTGTCCCCGTGGGTGCTCCACTACCCACCCATCCTCCCCCGCTTTGGATCTCTACCTGGTGTTTTTCAGGAGCATCCGGGGCGGTTGGTCAAGGAACTGGCGGGGACCGGATCGCGCACATGACTGAGGGCGCGCAAGGGAGCAGCGCGCATCGGCACATGCGCGATCCAGTGGAAACTGCTAGAAGAATTCCGATCTGCGGCGCCGGGCGAGCCCGACACCTACTGTGGAGCACCCACGGGGACACACATCGAAGAACCATCATTACTACAAGTGAGTAACTTCTCTTTTCCATGAGTGTGCATTACGTTAGACGGGAAAGGTTGCGGGGGGGGCTTTTGGAATGAAAAGTGGTGCCTGATGTAAAAAGTTTACTTCCCTCTAACCTGGAGTACCTGTAGTAAGACAACCTTCTCAGACTGAGGAGTAGGATAATGAGAAATAAGATATTCAGGAAGAGAGTAGAATGGCAATAAGGATGATCTGTTTGTTGGAAATGTTCAGTCCAGCTCCTTTCCTTTTCGATAAAGATCAGCTGGTAATGGGTTACAACTTAAAACTTTATTTTTCACCTAAATGGTCCAAAAACTGTATTCAGTGTTCTGTTTGGGTTTCTTGTGATGTCTGACAATTAGTATGTTTTGTTACCTGATTTTTTTTTCCCTGGGTTTTCATCTGTGCTTGCGTTTTGATGCTGTATTGGGGCAGAAAGATCAGACCATCTGAGAATCACTTTTGGCTGTTAAAAGCTTAATGAACCAACTGTGTGGAATATTGTATTTTGGACTTAAAGGCATTTGTAGCATTTAACTGGGTTAATAGTAGTTCACTGAGTGTTATAATTTGGGTGTAAATTAATTCAAAGCAGTTTTTGTAAAACCAGTTAATTAGTGGCAGTACTGATTTTAATATACTCTTGTCATTTACTTTTTAAAAGTACCTTTTCTTATTGTTTTTGTTAGAACATAGACTTCATCCAGCTTTTTTCAGGTGACCAGGGTATAGTTGTACTGCATACCAATTGCTCACCTAAGAGCTTCTCTGAGAACTTATATACAGTAGTTATGAAAATTCACCAAACTACTCAATTTATTAATGCCAGTATGCAAGCTTGTAGTGATTTTAATAGCTCAGTTATTCACTTGAGGCAGTGCATTTCTCTACATGAAAATTTTATCTGATTTTTAAGACCTTTAAAATTACTGGCTTTCATGAAACAAATACAATCCAAATGACCACTTATATATAATTTTTTCTTTGACTGCAGCGTTTAGTATGCGGCTTGGAGGGATGGAGAAATGCTGGTAACTCATCTAATATTCTTAATTACCTGTTCTAGACAGGTATAGTACATGAGCTCAGAGAGCCAGTGTAGTACCATTGTTTTCCCTGACCGAACTCAATCAGTTCCCAAAGACCTTTATTGTCTTTCATGTAAAGTTGTTGGAAACATGGCAGTCCCTCAGTGCAGGAAAAAAGCTAATTCCACTACTTAGTTTGGGTGGTTCTGATTATTAATGAAAGGTTGGAAAGCTGTACAATTAGTTAAAAAATATTGCTCATTGTTATATTTAAAATTTTACACCATATTTTGCAAATAGCTGCAAGTGTTGAGCTCACTTAAATGTTAGTTTAGAAGCATATAAAGTTTAATTGTCATAATATGTCTCTTTTTAGGTGTGCCCAGATTACCCATATGGATAAAATGTTCTAGGATGAGCTACAAAAAGCAAAGCTGCAAGGCTTACTCTAAATTACATTTTATTGGAAACAGGCACAGATGTTAAGTACATCTGTTCTAGGTGGCTTGTAACTGAACTGTCTGTATAATTAAATCTGATTCAAGTTCTCTGTAAATACCTTTTTCTTTCAATACTTTCATAGGAAGACAGGATGCTAGCCCAAAGAAAGCTCTTATCTCTCAATTTTATCTCCCTAGTGAAATATAAATGAATTTTTCAGCTTCTCTGTATCATGCACATTGTAAGTTTTTTTTTTTTTTTTTTTTTTAAAAATTAGTCCCTTATCTTTCCTTTATCACAAAACCCTTAAATTGATAATCATTTTAGGAAATCTAGTTCACTTTTTGCTGTTAGTCAGTTTGGCCAATCAAAGCAAGCTAGTCAGTTTCACTTTCACCGTGCCAGTTGTTGAACTCAGTCTTGAAGAGAGGAGCAGTTTAGCTCAATATGAACAAAAAGCCCTGGCAGTATTCCTGAAGATATAGACTAGAAAGTTCAAAGTGCTCTAGTTGAAAATTTGGTAGCCTGATGTTAAGCCAACACAATTAAGAAACAGTGTTTTTTCTCATCAATATATGGCCTGAGTAGACCGCCTCCCTTACTAGGCTTGAGTTGCAGCCATGTCTGGAAAATATTGAAGTACAACAAAAACCTGACAAGGTGTTGTTTTTTTTTTTTAAATAATTGAATGTTTCCAGTAATCAAACTTAACTATGTTTTGGGCCTAACTTACTTTTCAGCATCTATTCAGGTTTATTACACTGACTCTAACGTATGAGACAATGAGAATGAAGCTAGATGTAGAAGAGAAAAATTAAAGTGAAAGTAACAATGTAAATATTTCAAAGATTTATGAAAATTGAAGACTACTCATTTATTTAGAATTGAGTAACTTTTATTGGGTAGATTGCAAACACAGCAGGTATTTTGAAAATAATTGGGCAGTTGTCTAAACAATCACGTAATGGTCTCTTGAATTAATGTAACTTCTTATTTTGTTTCTTTTATGTAGACTGTATCATCTTAGCTGTTTTACACAAATATAAAGTAGCTCAGGTTGTGCTATATAAATAACTGAATGTTGATTTACACTTACAAGCATTCAGAAGAATAGTACACACAAACACCATTGCTAGTGGGATCTTATTTATAGTCTTGTTTCCCTGCTTGATTCTTGATGCTATTCAAGTTCAGAAACACTTTTTAGACATCCTTTTAAAAAATTTGGCCTTAGTGCTTATGAGTAAAGCAATGAGTCAGTTGAAGCAGACATCTCCTAAGACAGATGTTAAGAAAAGTAAATTTTTCTTAAAAAGGAGAAAATTCCAGTTATGACAGAACAGTCGATGAGAGGTTGTAATATTGCTATAACTGAGGTGCTTAAGATTGTATTTAGAGAAGAAATGTCGTTTTTTAGGGAATCTAGAAACGAGCAAAGCAGAGGTCTAACTACGATAGAGGATGGACACCAAAGAAGCTGTGTTGGGGACAAAAACAAAGCAAAATAAGGTAGAGCAAAAGTAGAGGTGCACATTGGATATGGGAAGGGATGGCATGTGGTTGGGGATTATACTGAATGTGTGGCGGGGGGGTAATAGAAAGAGGATATTAAAAGGAAAAAAGCGGTGGAGGCTTTTAACAGTGAATTGCAAATGGATATTTCTACTTTTTTAAAATCAGCCTATTCTAACAAACTAATTATTCAGGAGAAATTGTTTGGAGGAGTAGGGGTTCATCTGTGGATTGTGTAAAGTTTTCCGTTTTTGATCATTGCCTAACCTCTACCAATTTTGCAGAGTAAAAAAGCTAGTTGCTGACTGCAGGTTATAGCAAATACAGAGGCCAGCTGTTTTAATTAAATTTCTTTTCAATTTTGGATATCTCCTACTGTTGTAAGGGGAGTCTTCAATTGAACTCTATTCTGTTGACAAAATGAATACAGTGGAGCTAGTTCTATTCACTTTGATCCCTCATTTCCTTTCTGTGATCAGAAATTGTATTTTTGTTCATAGCAACATGAACCGTGAAGACCGGAATGTGCTGCGTATGAAAGAAAGGGAAAGACGAAATCAAGAAATTCAACAGGGCGAAGAAGTCTTTCCACCTAACTCTCCTCTCTTTGCTGAACCATATAAAGTTGTGAGTTTATTTTACAAAAACGCAGTTCCTTGTATAAAAAGCCATATTTTCTGTTACGTGGTTTGTAAACTTTTTTTAATCTGTTTTTCTCATGCGTAGTTCTTGGGTACAGTTAAGATAGCAAGTAGGGCTTGAAAGCGAGGATGCATGGTTATTAGGTAGCAGGACTAACACATACTCAAAATATCATTCAAGAATAAAGACATTCATTTATTTGAAATGTGTTGAAAAAAATAATGAAAATTCAGCTCATTTTTCAGTTTCCGTCTTCATTTGTTCCAGCCACCCAAAGCATTAAGTATTGATCTGTTAGCGTGGCTGGCTTTTTAAAAATGCTGTTTAGCTTATTGCTTAGCGTAGGCATAATCAGCCTTTCTGAGGTGGGGTGCCGAAATTTGACTTTTTGATTTCTGTGTTCCCTCTGAGTGCTGGAGATACTTTTTAAAGTCACTAATAGTCCACTTGAAACAATTTCATTAATAAAGATGCAGAGCTTTAATGTTTAGGTGGTGGTTGAAAGCTTTACCTAGTCTTTTGTTAATTCACAGGCAGCATGGGTTTGAGAAGCTTCCTGGCTGCATGGGGGAGGAGGGGCGGGGCTCAGCTTTCACCTCACATTCCAGTGACGATGAGCGCTCGTGCCACTCTTAACCTCTACTAATCTTCACCTACATCAGGGATTCTCAAGATTTTTCTGAGCCCCCTCCCTCATGTGGGATTTTTAGCATTTAAGAAAAAAAAGTATTTCTGAAGACATAGGGGAGAGAGTAAAGATTAAGAATAAGAAGTAAAAGTACGAGTGAGATGTCAAGAATAAGATGACTAACTTTAGAAATCAGAAGAGAATAGTAACTACCTAGTTTTGTGTATTAATTAGGAGAATAACTTCGTTATCATCATCAAACTTTTTTTCATTTCATTTTTCACTGAGATTCACATTCACCAATAGGAGCTGAGTGCCTAATTTCATCTGACAATTTTGAAAAAATCTCACCCACTTCTTACTATGAATCAAACTCTGTGAAGATTCCAATTATTACGATTTATGTATTAAACGTAATAAATTCCCTTACATTTAAAGGGATTAAAATATTAATGGAGGTGAAACTGGAATGGTACACAAAATAAACTTGGATGCTGAGAAAGTTCTTAACCTTGAAGTTTGGGTTTACTATTCTAGTTTTGTGTCAAGCCAGTTTATCTAATGCTAAGTTATAGATGTCTTTAAAAATCCTTCTTAAATATATTTTGACTCTTACGTTTCTGTTATACTTTGCGCAGACTAGCAAAGAAGATAAACTGTCTAACCGTATTCAGAGCATGCTTGGAAATTATGATGAAATGAAGGATCTGATAGGTGACAGATCTCTACAAAAGCTTGTTGGTATTCCCAAACCAACAGTACCATCAACACCAGATGAAAAATCAAACCAAAGTTTCTTTGGTGAACAGAGACACAGTACCAGCTCTCATCAGAGCAGCAAATGGACTCCTGTAGGACCAGCACCTAGCACTTCCTCCCAATCACAGAAACGGTCCTCAGGTTTACAAACAGGACACAGTAGTCAGCGGAGCAGTGGCAATAACACTAGCAGCGGTGGCCAGAGGCATGACCGTGACTCATATGGGGGTAGCAGCAGCGGGCGCAAAAAAAGCCAGCATGGGTCTGAACACTCCAAATCCCGTTCTTCCAGCCCTGGAAAACCACCTGCTGTTTCTTCATTAAGCTCCAGCCATTCCAGGTCTCATGGAAGTGATCATCATAGCAAGGAACATCAGCGTTCAAAATCTCCTCGGGATCCTGATGCCAGCTGGGATTCACCTTCCCGCGTACCTTCATTTTCAAGTGGACAACACTCTAACCAGTCTTTTCCTCCTTCGCTAATGTCCAAGTCCAGTTCAATGTTGCAGAAGCCTACTGCCTATGTAAGGCCCATGGATGGACAGGAGTCCATGGAACCAAAGTTGTCCTCTGAACACTACAGTAGTCAAACTCACAGCCACAGCATGAGTGAGCTGAAGTCTAGCAGCAAAGCACATCTAACCAAGCTTAAAATACCTTCTCAACCACTAGACGTAAGTTAGTATGAAACTTTTGGGGGAAGCTTATTCAGCCTTTTTCAGCTTCCATGGCTGGGGTTTTCAGAGATGCTTAAAGGAGTTGTGTGCCTAATTTCTGTAGGTCACATTGAAAATTCTAGCCTCTATGGCTACCATTCATTTTCTACAAAACATACAGTGCTTGCCACTCAAAAATGAAAAAAAAATTGTAGTTTATCAGTGGGAAGTCACGTGTTTTTCTTTTGTGATTTAAGGAGAATCTTGTTTGTTTTTCCTTTTACATCTCCAATCTGCATTTCACAGTTTTTACATAATTGCATATCATGTTGGAGATTTTTATGGTCTCCTTTCTAAAAAAGTTGTTTATAATGGATTTTACTCTGTTACGTTAGATTGTGACATAATCCAAATTCTCTTTTGAAGTGTTAATAATTATGCACAATTTTCCTACAACTTTTTTAAAAAAATGTAATGGATTTCAAAACTTAAGCAATATTTTTTCTTTGTATAGCACATATTTAGATTAAAAATATTTTCGTCATTTAGCTACTCTTAGATTGTTGCATGTAGGGTGCCTGCATTTGCACAGCTATATTGTGTGTCAGTGCAGTTTAAAATGATTAAAATTGTTTAAATAAAATGCTTTTGCATGTACTCTTAACTGTTAGAACAGCAGTAGCTGAGAGTCTTAAGTATCCTAAATGAAATCTAGAAAATACTGTCCATGTTTAAAAGTTATGCATAAGAGAAGATATCCATATCAGTGCTACTTCTCTTACTGATTCTGGGTGAATATCATCTGGGTTTGGGCCACAAACAAGTTTAACTTCAAGTCCTGCTGTATTGTATGGTGGGTGCAGGCCTCTAGAAGTATAATGAAAAAAGTTAATCCTGAACTTTGATTTGTAGGCATCAGCATCTGGTGATGTGACCTGTGTGGATGAAATTCTAAAAGTAAGTTCTCTGTTCTCTGGTTCTAGATTTTATTCATTAAATTAACAAATACTGCTGAACAAAGGAGCTGGAGTACTCACCCTGCTTGCATGTAAGAGAAAATCAGCAGTGTCCCAGGAATGCCACTTACACTACCTGACTCCCTAAAAATTGTCAGTGTGCGAAGTACTTGAATTTCAGTTTCTGTTGCAGTTGCTAATAACCTTAAAACTGTTTGCACACAAGAACCTTCTTACTAGATATTGATGCAAATTGACATCCCTGTTTCAAACTTGATGGTAGACGTTTTGGAGGACCAGAAAGCAGCTTATTTTCTGTCTTCATCAGGTCTATGCAGTTTCTTTGAGTATATTTCAGATGTCCATTTTCATGGCCAAACATTTTTAAAGACATTTTGGATCTCTAAGGACAAAATTGTTCACTTATACAGACAGAATGGAACTTCATACGCAAAATTCTGTCAAATGCGTGTAGGAAAGAGAAAAAGAAGAAATATGTCTCATATTAAAGTAAATATAAAATCTTTAGTGTTACATCCAACAATTGTGGATAAAATATTTCAAACAGACCTGCACAGCTTTTTAAAATTAACACTTTGATATGTTTTAACCTTAATCTATAATGACTTTGCTGTTTGGTTTTTTTTTTTTTTGTTTTTTTTGTTTTTAAAATAGGAGATGACGCGCTCTTGGCCGCCTCCTCTTACGGCTATTCACACACCGTGCAAAACAGAACCGTCAAAATTTCCTTTTCCAACTAAGGTTTGTGACTTACCAATCAAACTTTATTTTTTTAGTAGTCCAAGGTCGAGTGCCATTAAAACTAGAGAAAATCCTTTTAAATATCAAGAATTGCATTGCAGGATTTTTAAGGTCTTTGTTAAAATTCAACTGTGCATTGTCATTTGGGGTTGGTTTGAACACGTGTTAACATGTGTCTGAAAATCCATCCTGGCTTTGCAGTAGTGCCTGTGGTAGCCCTGAAAGGAGCACAACTTTTTCTTTCCCTATCTTATTCTCTCAAGTGCTGTATCTTCCTGAAATAAACACTGGGAGGCAGTATGTGGCTGCATTGGCTTCAGTCCCATTGAGAGCAATGGGCAGTGACAGCCATTTTGAGATTTTTTTTTTGTCAGTAAATAATGCCATTTTCCATCAAGAGGGGCTGAAGAAAAAACTTTGGTTTGAAGAGCTTTGTTGTTATGACCATTGATCTGAAAGTGATGTTTTTCAAAAAGTACCCATTGCACTAGATCTATTTAGTAGGAAAAGAAGCAACAGAAAATGCATGTGCGCGCATGGGTGTCTGTGTGTGCACATGGAACTGTGGGTAAGATCAAAAGGGAGAAGGGCAACTAGACAGTATGCTCTGGCTGCTTTGTAGTGGTCTGTTGGGTATGTGCTGGTAGATCTAGCCCTGCAAATTTTTCAAAATATGTTAAGTTGCAAATACATATCTTCAGATCTTTGGAAATACCACACGGTAACATTCTCGTGCTACTTATGTATAATATTTTAAATGAAAAACAAAAGAGAAGCTCATTTCCAGATAAAAATTACATTAAAATGGAGTTAAGTTTGAATACATGTCAGTAATTTGAGTAAAAGCTCTTAGGGATCCGATAATTATTCACAAATGCAAGAAATGCAAAGTTACAGTTAAGCTTATAAGAACATTAGACATACAAAAACTGGCAGTACACAGTTATACAGCC
The DNA here is from genome assembly GCF_033958435.1 of Carettochelys insculpta. Lineage (NCBI taxonomy): Eukaryota > Metazoa > Chordata > Testudines > Carettochelyidae > Carettochelys > Carettochelys insculpta. The sequence continues at coordinate 22,416,441 of NC_134151.1, forward strand.
CTTTAAAACAGCTTTAACTCTGTTTACTTGGCTTTTTCAACCCTACCCTCTGCTGTGCGCCCCACCAACCTCTATATATGCCACTATAATTTATATTTTTATAAATCAGTAGTTGTAGTTCTACAGTCAGGGAAATTGTCATGCACTAATAACTGTTTGCTTGTTAGCATGGTGTCATTTCCCAGCATGAGGCATCGCTAAAAAGTCTGTGTAGCACTTTTATTTATCCCTATCAAAACAAAAAGCAGTCAAGTAGCACTTTAAAGACTAGCAAAATAGTTTATTAGGTGAGCTTCCATGGGACAGACCCACTTCTTCAGACCATAGCCAGACCAGAACAGACTCAATATTTAAGACACAGAGAACCAAAAACAGTAAACAAGGAGGACAAATCAGAAAAAGATAATCAAGGTGAGCAAATCAGAGTGGTGGCGGGGGAGGTCAAGAATTAGATTAAGCCAAGTATGCAGACGAGCCCCTATAGTGACTCAAAGTTCCCATCCTGGTTTAAACCATGTGTGTGTGTGCTGAATTCAAATATTCAAATTCGGCACATTAACACATGGTTTCAACCAGGACGGGAACTTTCTGAGTCACTGTAGGGGCTCGTCTGCATACTTGGCTTAATCTAATTCTTGACCTCCCCCCCTCCACTCTGATTTGCTCACCTTGATTATCTTTTTCTGATTTGTCCCCCTTGCTTACTGTTTTTGGTTTTCTGTGCCTTAAATATTGAGTCTGTTCTGGTCTGAAGAAGTGGGTCTGTCCCACGAAAGCTCACCTAATAAACTGTTTTGCTAGTCTTTAAAGTGCTACTTGACTGCTTTTTGTTTTGATAGTGTATAGACTAGCACGGCTTTCTCTCTGTTATTATTTATCCCTTTGTTTCTAGTGTGTGATCAACAATGAAAGAACATTACAATACCACTCTGCTCCAAAGTTAACATCCTGTTACAATGGATTGGGGCAGATTGCTCTTGTCTTGGCACTGTTCAGTATTTACAGGCTTAGCACATGTTACTGCATAAATAACTTCTATAATGTTAACTGATAATCTTCCAAGTCATAAAAACTAGAATTATTTTTGTAATGAAAGCTGAGATTTTGGAGTATTGTGGACAGATTCCAGAGAAAAGTTAACTGTCTACCTAATGAGACCACTAGACCTCTGATAGAATATATTTTGACTTATAAGTATATTTCATTTGGAGTTTATTTTTATCAATTGTTTTTCTGTGCTCCTTTATTTCATTCTTAACATTTTGTATTGCTTTTTTGTGGTGGGCTTTGTCCTCTTAACTAATTTCCAAGATTAATGTAGCTGCCTTAAGTTGTGGTGAAAAGTACAAATATGTATTAGAGAGGTAGCCAAGTTAGCGTGTATCTTCAAAAACAACAGGAACTCCTGTGGCACCTTCATAGACTAACAGATATTTTGGCGCATTAGCTTTTGTGGGCAAAGACCCAACTTAGCGGGTCTTTGTCTACAGGTACTAATATGGTTATCTAAAATGCTCTGGCCTGGTCTCATAACAATTCATGGAAATCACCTATGCATATCTAATATCAATACATATCGATGAAGTCCCTTACTCCCTGAAGATGTCAGAATGGCGGGCACCTGCTTGTCTTTGTGCTTGGGCCTCCCAAACTAGGGTCAACCCTATATCTATCTTTACCCTTTGAGTTGTATGTATTTGGTGCTGTCCAGCGAGATGAGAATTTACCAACTGTTGTACAATTCCTAGATATTCTTCCTGATGCAAATCCAGAAATTAGTCTTACTATTTCATTCTTTTCCCTTTTGGTGCTTGCTCTGCTTATCAGTGTAATGACATCTAAAAATCTTGAACACACTGTTTTATCAGACCTTAATTTGGTGAGTCATGCAAAACTGTCAGCCCAGCAGTACTACTTAAAGTCTCTTATTGTTAAGAGAGCTAAGTTAAGTTAGATAATTTTCATGCTTGTATGTAATAACCCCAACATCAACGAAGAAGAAACCTGGTTATGAACTGTCTTTTTCCACCTTGAAAACATGTGCCTATTTGTATGTTGTTTATGAATTTTTTGGCTTGTGAGCATTTGACTTGAGTTCAGTATATGTATTGAATCATTTGTTTGGCATTGAGGAAGAAGCTATGTTAGATTACTTGGCCGTGCTGGCATATAAGAACAAAATGAGAGGTCACATTTTTGGACCTTAATCAGCCTGTGTCGTGTTTTTTTTTTTTTTTTAAACCATCTTGCAAAAAATTCCATTTATGGCTTTTCCTTGTCTTCTGACTTCTAGCCAATTTTCTTTTATTCCATGACCATGCATCTTACATCTGTGACTCTGTTAAATACTTTCTGGAGTCGAAAGCCTGTTATTTCCTATGCCATGTAGCCCCTGTCATTCTTGGCAGGAATATCTTCCAGGAATTCCAACAAATTAGTGAGGCGGCATTTGTTTAGCCAGAAACCATAGTGGAATTTGGAAAACGAAAGAGAACAGTGGTTTACTTTAATCAAGCTGTGCTGACCTAAGAGGGTTTGATCTCTTCAGATATTGTACTACTTTACACAATATGCTGCTAGGTTTCACAGCTTTCTGTCTTGTGTGCCAACACTTGGTATGTCTTGCATGTTGTATTACAAGCTTAGGCACTTTTCAGTGGACTGTGTGCCATCTTAGATTTGTTAGGGCAAGGACTCTCTTTTGTGAATTGTCTGCCATGGTGGTTCCAGATTCCTGGTTAGGCCTCTCGGTATTACCCTAACGCATTTAACAATGGTAAAGAAAGTTGGAATGAAGCTGCATGAAATTGACTTTCTCACATGATTACCTTTTTGATCCTTTGTCATAAGAAATCTGAGTAAAAATTTTGATGGCATTTGGGATCCTAAATGCTTGAGTCACTTCTGAAAATTTTATGTTGTGTCATTTGGCTTGATTCCTCAGATAAGTCCTAAAGTTGTTGCTCCAACCTAAGGATGGCTATCAGATTTCCAAGTCAGACTATTGGTCATGTTTGTATATGTGTGTATAAATAAACACATAATATCACACAGACATCACAAAACTCAAGGGTGTTTTGTACAGGTGAAAGTTGCACAGTTGAGTCTGAGACTAAACTCTATTCTCCACAAAGAAAATAAAAGTTGAACCTCTTTAATCTGGAACTCTCTCGTCTGGCAACATCCGTAATCCTACAGGATTTTAGTTAGCCGGACAACCACTTATCCTGGGTGTAGCCAAGTTTCCCCATGTCCCTTAAAGTTTGTTTCCAGCCACCAGTCCTGGCTCTGTGTTCTGTGCTGTTATTTAGCTGTAATTTACCTGAATGTCTTCGAAGAGCCCAGTAATCAGTGGATGTATTGGTGATATGCTGGACAATATTCACCTCCTATCGTCAAGCAAATTCTCTTATTCGGCACTAGTCGAGGGTGCTGGATGAGAGAGTTTCAACCTTCAGTATAGCAGCATTGTAAACTTCTGCCCTGGAGTACCTCAGCTGTGGCCTAGAGGGTCATTAGGGTTCGTTGTGCTGCTATGTTAGTAATATGGAAAGTGGAATTAAAATGATTGTCCCATTTCAAATAGAACCCAATAGCCCTCAAATGGCAACTACTTTTAGTCACAGCTACTTGAACAAGAGCCAAATTGGTAACTTAGTGGAGTGAAAAGTACTGCATTACCAGTCTCCCCTCTTTGGGCTTTTTATATCTAAGTGGAGACTGCAGTTCACTTCCTGTTTAAACTTCTTCATTGCTCCTGTCCTGACTAGTCTGTCTGTTACTCCCAATAGATTGATAGGGTTGCCTTCCTTTCCATAGTTTCTCATTTGTCCCTTCCTAAGTAGTCCCACAGGCAATGATAGTGCGGGAAATAACTTTGTAGCTATAAGCTTGCAGTTTTGCTTGTCTGAGTTTCTTAAAGTTAAATGCGTTCAAAACAAAATAGATTAATTGGAAGATGACTAGGGATTTAAAACACAATGTATCTTAATCAAAGTGCACCTCAAGGGAATACCATGGTCTGACTTAAAAACATTGATGCCAATGGATAATTTATGCAGATATTGTTCTATAGCAGTTTCCCGAACTTTATATAGTTGGGACCCAGTTTTTTCAGTACTGTTTTGTGTGGCCCCAAAATATAAATACATAAAAAAAATTGAAAAACAAGTAAATTTTCACTGTTTAGTATTTATTCACAATAATAATAGTACCTAGATGCTAATTTGTATATTTCCTAAGGACTGTTTTTCCCAACTGCTGCCTCCCTCCTCCCCCCCCCCCCCCCCCCCCCCGGCGCAAGGACTGGTACTGGACCGTGGATGACACTTCGGGAAACGCTGTTCTATAGTATTCACAATGTGTGCGTAGGAAGAAACAGCTGTAAATTGGAAAGTGAAGAAAGTAACTATCAATGCTGTTGAAATTAGGCAGCATAATAGATTCCCACGATCCTGTCTTCTCTTTTGGATGATAACCTGCCATTTTTGCCCGTTAACTTCTTTTGTCCGTGAAAGCAAAAGAAAACCCATTATCAGATAGTTGTAGTGACATTTGATATGTTACTGTGAAGTGTAAAAATCCGTTGTTGCTCTAACATTTTGCATATTTCAAAAGTTTATCTGGTAATTTTTTGTTGGAGCTGGGAAGATGGCACAAAAATAATACTTTGGATTAATTTTGTTACTCCTTTCTTTGATTAAAGAAGGTATTTTTAAAATAAGAAATCTTTGGGATGATGGGGAGTCTTCAGCAGAACACTGAACTTTAATACCATTCAGTGGAAAAAAATAAAACTCTCCCTGTGTATTGCTGCTTCAACAACTTACCCATCTGCAATAAAAATTTGAAACGTCATAAAATTACAGACTCTACAACCTACTATTGGTTGATTAATTGATTCCTCTTGGAAACCTAGTAGAAGAATATTTTTGAAGTAAGTCTACTAGATTCAGTTTCCTAAGCTTTGCATTTCAAGCTGAGTCGAGTGTTTTCAGCTAGTTCATGTATTTAGAGCCAAAACTGGATTTCTTTAAAACAAGGTTTTAGTCAGAAACGATGACTATATAAACATAGTGTGTTTTTTGCAGTCTGCTTCCTGTACCTACTCAGATCGGCTTATTTAAGAACTATAAAACAAGCATTTGGGTTTTTAAATTAAATTTAGAAGGATTGACTTTGCAGCACCATGTGTCAGAGGACTGGATTTTCTAGAGCCAGGAATTCTGCTGATGTCAGAGTCAGAATGAGCATGGCTTAATTTTCAAGGCCAGGTTTCCTTATAATTTGGGTATATAATTACATAAGCAAATTAGTCTAAATTGTGAGCACTGTTAAGATAATTGTACATTAATTGAGTTGCATGGATAACTCAGAGGGGCAGAGATGCGGGGAGCAATGGCAGGCCTAATGAAGTTAATCTCTGTTGTAAGACCACATGTTTGGGCTTGGAATGTCTTTTGGAGTTGGGGACCAAATTTCCCATGCTGAGGAACAATTGAGTACCCTCATTCCTGGCTTTGGCTTCACTCTTCTGTTTTCAGAGGGGTATCTGCTTGGTCTGTTAGAGCAAAAACAGGGAGTCCTGTGGCACCATAAAGACTAACTTATGTCCAAATAAATTTTAGTCCTCGAAGTGCCACGGGACACCTTATTACTATTCTCCTTGAGTCCTAATACACTGCAGTCCTTTAAGCAAATACAGGACAGTGTGATTTAGCTTTACTTTCATCATTCGTCAAAACTCCCTTTTGACATAATCTTATGTAATCGTTTATTCCCTTAGGAGTCTCAACAGCCCACTTTTGGTACCGGAGAGCAGAGTGAGTATTCAAAGTCTTTTCTTTCACTTTTAAAAATACCCATAATTTTTTTTCATTTTATGATTAACCATTCCCAATAGTCCTGGGGCTTCTTGACTTTTTAAAATATCTGTATATTCCATACAGGTCACACAGATTTAACCTTCCAAGTTAGCATTTCCACTTTTTTTTTCAAGTTTTACTCTATAAAACAGATAATTGGATTAGTTTTACAAGTCCAGTTATGTGATCAGAAATGTAATGATGAAAATGCATTGTGACTGCTGATTTATAGAGAAAATGCATCACTGTACCCAGTCATGTTACTGCAATTCTCCAAAAGATGTTTTCTCTATAGATCTGATTTGAAAATCATGGTGATAATTGTGTGTGAAAACTCTAACTCTGTTTCTGAAAGCTTGCTGTCCAGCAGGCAGTTTATGTGCCATAAAGTATAAGGTGTTTTTGTATATGAGGACAGTAGTCAGTCTGCACTACAGTACACCTACGAGATACATTCAACCAAGTTGCGTGTGTCTTGGGTTAATGTGACTGCCACCCCTGACAGGAGTGGGAAACCACTCCTGGCAGGGGCACCAGCCTGACTTTTGCCACCCCTGACAGGGCAGGTTTCCTGCTTCTGTCAGGAACGGCAGCCTGACTTCAGAGCTGGGAGTCAGGTTGCCACCCTGACAGGAGCAGTTTTCCAGTCCCTGGAGTGGCAGGGAGCTGGGAGCTAGGTGGCAGCCTGGTGCCCAGCTCCTCTTCACTTGCAGAGCTGGGAAACTAAGCAGGGCAGTAGCCTGCTTACTTTCCTGGCTCCAAGGACTAGAGGGGAGCCAGGAGCCAGGCTGCCTCTGGTTTCCAGCTCCCCTCCACTGGCTGGAGCCAAAAGCTGACCAAGGCTGCTGCACTGGTCAATTTCCCCTCCCTACAAGGGGAGGGGAGCCTGGAGCCAGGCTGCTGCCTGGTTCCTAGCTGCCTGCCACTTGCAGGACACAGGAAACTGACCGCTTGGTCAGTTTCCCGGGTCCTGGCAAGCAGCAAGGAGAGGGGAACCAGGCTGCCCCCTGGCTTCCTGCCACTCTGGGAGCCTGGAAACTGACCAGCCTTGGTGGGCGAACAGTTTGCTGGCTCCTCAAGCCCAGAGGAGCTGGGAACCAGGCTGTAGCCTGGTTTCTGTCTCCCCTTGACTTGCATAAAAATTTGAGTGACATGGGGTCTGCAGAAATGGGGCATTCCATGATAAACTGCTTGGGCATAATTCAAACCAGAGAATGTGGTAATATCAGCAACTCCAGTGTATGACTATGCATAAGCTCACTCTCTACTACCACCTGAGCATTTTTTAGGATTTGAGCAAAAGCAACATTGCTCTCATGGAAATACATCTTTCCTTTACCACGGGAGTTACTGAAGTAGATTAATTACAGGTAGTATACTTGGTGTGTCTCAAACACTGCTACACTTGCATGAGGCTTTTACCAGTCTCCACATACTGAACAGATGTAGTAAGAGCCGAGAGGGGCTTATTCTTGTATATTGACAAGTAGCTTACTTTGAACGCACAATAAAGAGAGGAATTGAGGAAATAAATTTGAACGCTTAATTGGAAAGGTTATGTACTATAGCAATGGGTAGCTTATACATGCTTCATATAGAAATGGGCAGTAAAATGGGGAGAAACCAGTCTGATCAGAAGCTGAGAGTGATTCTCAACTCCTACAAATTTCACTGAAAGCCACATTATGTCCACTTTAATTCTGACTCACGATGAGGTGGTCTAATCAGCCTGCCAGAAGTCAGGAATTTAAAATAATGTACCTAGACTGATCTAAATGGTGACCTCTCCTTATTTGCTGCCACAGAGCAAAGTAGAGATGATGCTGAAGTTAATGTCAAAATGCCCCTACTCACTGAATAACTCTATCTTTGCATGCAGAAAATAGTCCAGTTTTTCTAGAGCAATATTTTTAACTGAAATATAAGAAAAACAATTTGTTCTTTCACAGAATCCAAAATAAATGAAATGTATTACTGTCTTAAAGAAAATAAGTTAAAATATTATCCAGTTTTGTATATGCAGGGTATGTGGACACAGCAAAGAAAAACCCACATCTGGGCTGTGCCTGCTGACATGGGCTGGTGGGGCTTAGTCTCCAGGGCTCTTTCACTGCTGGGTAGACTTCCAGTTTCAGCCTGGAGAGGCAGTCCTGCAAGCTGAGTTGGTTGGAATGAGCCAGCTATGGCTTTTTCTTTGTTGTGTAGACATACCGTCGCTATTCTTGTTCATTCAGTTTCCTGCTGTGCTAGCCTTTACATTTCTGGATATTCTAGTTCAAATTGAGATAAAATATTAGTGAAGTAATGCTATTAATCCCAGTCTAGTTCACATATAACTGCACCAAGCAAATAAAACAGTTCAGCATGATTGGCTCTGTTAAGTGTACCCATAAAGCAGGTGTAAAAAGGGTGTATTCATGTCTGGGTTGAGGTGCATTGATGGAACTGTATGGGAAGTTTGCATAATGCCTACTTGCAGTGTATCTGACATAAATTAGTTTGGCCCTCCCTTCCTCCAGTGCTAAATTCACTCAATTATTCTTGCTTCCAAAGTCATCTAGGATTTTTCTCTTTAAACTTTGGGGGTTCTTATTTTGTTGCTTAGTTATAAGGAGTGTGCCTCTCTATTTTTTTTCCAGAAAGATATAATCCCTCATCAAAAACCTCCAATGGTCATCAATCCAAATCGTAAGTTGATCTTATGAAAGAATTAGAACATCCTTCCCAATATTTCCCAGAGTACTATTGTCTGAAGTGCTTTTGAAGGATTTTATCAGTTTAAGATGGCAATAACCATATCTCCATACCTTACTATGGATTTAGCAGTTCATAGTAGACTTTTAATTCTTGTTGATTACCAGAAAATGGCTAGCAAGCTCATGTGAAAGAACATTTTCCAACATGATAGACATAAACTTTAGGACTAACTGCTGTTCAGAAGGACGTGTTCATATTGCTTTTCCCTTCTCCTTTTTGTTGTGTGCGAGCAAGATATTTTAGATAAGATCTTGTCCTATTAGGGTTGCTTTCTGTTTCAGTACTTTCACAAGAAGTGGGGGGACAAATGGTATGGTAGAGGGACCTTTTAAAAAAAAATTATTGTTACAGGGAAATCCTGGGTTGTGCATTTATGATCTACTTTAAGTTGCTAACCACTACAAAAACGTGTTGGGGAAGCTCTGATTTTCTGTAGTCAGAGGATACATCATGGAATATGCATAAATGTGGGGGCTCTGTCTTCTACTTACTTGAATACCAAACATTTGTTAATCAGATGTTGATACAAATGTGACAAACATATTACAATACATAGAGACCAGATCTTGCACTTCAACTGTCTGCTGCACAACCATTTAAAAAAAACCCTGTAATTAGAAGCACCTTGATTAGCATGTGTTGTTTCTCTTCTCTCACCCCCCACCCTCCATAAATTTGCGTGACTTTATTCTGTTGCTAATAATGAGAAAGATGGGTAGAAATTTGACACATTACTGTAAAACTACTAGTTCCTAGAAAACACAAAGATGTACACCAAAGTAAGTTTGTGGCATCCTGCATATTCTTCCTGAGGACATTTTGCATGGGGGAAAAAAAATTAAAATTCTGTGCACAATATTTTAAAATTCAGCCAATATTGATGCATTGGAGTGGGTTCAGCAGAAGGCAAGGAAAATGTTTAAGGGTCTGGAGTACATGACCTTTGAGGAGAGGCTGAGGGACTTGGATTATTTAGTTTTCAAAAGAGTGAGGGGCGATTTTAGCAGCCTTCAATTTTCTGAAGGGTGGCCCTACAGAGAATGCAGAGAGGCTGTTCTCAGTGACGGATGGCAGAAAAAGGAGCAATGGACTGAACTTACAGAGGGAGAGTTGGATATTAGGAAAAACTGTTTTACCAGAGGGCTGGTGAAGCATTGGAATGCTTTACCTAGACTAGAGAGGTGGTGGAATGTCCATCCCTAGAGGTTTCTAAATCCCAGCTTGACAAAGTCCTGTCTGGGATGATTTAGTTGGGGTTGACCCTGCTTTAGGCAGGGAGCTGGACTAGATGACCTCTTAAGGTCCCTTCCAGCCCTAGGATTCTATGATTCTATGAGTTTTTAAATTTTATTTTGTTAAAATAACACAGCATAATTATGCAGATGAAAATATTTTGGTGCTTTATTTCAATACACCAGTTGTCACATATATCTGTAACAATACAACAAAGAGTCTGGTGGCATCTGGGAGTAAACATTTTATTATGTCATTAGCTTTCATGAGTAATATTCCTGTGTTGGGAAGAACACCGCAGCAGTCCAACACTCTGGCATTTAATTTCAAAAAGGGGAATTACACAAAAGTGAGGAGGTTAGTTAAACAGAATTTAAAAGGTAGAGTAACTAAAGTAAAATCCCTGCAGGCTGTGTGGAAACTTTTCATGGACACCATATTAGAGGCCCAACTTAAATGTATACCCCAAATTAAAAAACACAGTAAGAGACCTAAAAAAGAGCCACTGTGGCTTAACAACCATGTAAAAGAGGCAGTGAGAGATAAAAAGGCATCCTTTAAAAAGTGGAAGTCAAATCCTAGTGAGGAAAATAGAAAGTAACATAAACACTGCCAACTTAAGTGTAAAAATGTAATAAGAAAAGCCAAAAAAGATTTTGAGGAACAGTTAGCCATAACTTCGAAAAACAATAGTAAAATGTTTAAGTACATTAGAAGCAGGAAGCCTGCTAAAAAAGCAGTGGGACCCCTGGATGATAGAGATAGAAAAGGAGCAATCAAGGAAGATGATGCCATTGCAGAGAAACCAAATGATTTCTTTGCTTCAGTCTTCACAGCTGAGGGTATTAAAGGTTCCCAAATCTGAGCCGTCCTTTGTAGGTGACAAATCTGAGGAACCGTCCCAGACTGAAGTGTCAGTAGAAGAGGTTTTGGAACTAATTGATAAGCTAAACAGTAATAAGTCTCCAGGACCAGATGGCATTCACCCAAGGGTTCTGAAAGAACTCAAATGTGAAATTGCAGAGCTATTAATGGTGGTTTGTAACTTATCCTTGAAATCAGCTTCGGTACCCAATGACTGGAAGACAGGTAATATAACACCAATATTTACAAAGGGCTCTAGAGGAGACCCTGGCAATTATAGACCGGCAAGTCTAACGTCAGTACCGGGCAAATTAGTCGAAACAATAGTAAAGAATAAAATTGTCAGACACGTAGAAGAAAATGATTTGTTGGGCAAAAGTCAGCATGGTTTCTGTAGAGGGAAGTCGTGTCTTACTAATCTATTAGAGTTCTTTGAAGGGGTTAACAAACATGCAGACGGGGGATCCAGTGGACATAGTATACTTAGATTTCCAGAAAGCCTTTGACAAGGTCCCTCACCAAAGGCTCTTATGTAAATTAGGTGGTCATGGGATAGGAGGAAAGATCCTTTCATGGATTGGAAACTGGTTAAAAGACAGGAAACAAAGGGTTGGAATAAATGGTAAATTTTCACAATGGAGGGGGGTAACTAGTGGCGTTTCCCAAAGGTCAGTCCTGGGACCAATCCTGTTCAACTTGTTCATCAGTGATCTAGAGAAAGGGGTAAGCAGTGAGGTGGCAACGTTTGCAGATGATACCAAGCCGTTCAGGATAGTCAAAACCAAAGTAGATTGTGAAGAACTTCAAAAAGATCTCAGCACACTTTGTGACTGGGCAGAAAAATGACAAATGAAATTTAGTATGGGTAAGTGTAAGGTAATGCACATTGGGAAAAATAACCCCAATTATACATACAATCTGATGGGGGCAAATTTAGCTAAACAGATCAGGAAAGGGATCTTGGAATTATAGTGGATAGTTCTCTGAAAACATCCACGCAGTGTGCAGCGGCAGTCAGTAAAGCAAATAGGATGTTAGGAATTATTAAAAAAAGGATAGGAAATAAGACAAAGAATATCATACTTCCCCTATATAAAACTATGGTACGCCCACATCTTGAGTACTGCATGCAGATGTGGTCTCCTCACCTCAAAAAAGATATATTGGTGTTAAAAAAAAAAAATTCAGAAAAGGGCAACTAAAATGATTAAGGGTTTGGAACGGGTCCCATATGAGGAGAGCCTAGAGAGACTGGGACTTTTCAGTCTAGAAAAGGGGAGATTGACGGGCGATATGATAGAGGTATATAAAATCATGAATGGTGTGGAGAAAGTGAATACAGAAAAGTTATTTACTTGTTCCCATAATATAAGAACTAGAGGACACCAAATGGAAATTAATGGGTAGTAGGTTCAAAACTAATAAAAGAAAATTTTTCTTCACCCAGTGCACAGTCAACCTGTGGAACTCCTTGCCGGAGGAGGCTGTGAAGGCCAGCACTCTAACAGAGTTTAAAATAGAGCTTGATAAATTTTTGGAGGTTAGGTCCATAAATGGCTATTAGCCAAGGGTAAAGTATGGTGCCCCTAGCCTTTAGTCAAAGGCTGGAGACAGATGGCAGGAGACAAATTGCTTGATCATTGTCTTCGGTTCACCTCTTCTGGGGCACCTGGCACTGGACACTGTCGGCAGACAGGATACTGGGCTGGATGGACCTTTGGTCTGACCCAGTATGGCCATTCTTATGAGTGGTAGTTCACATCATCAGATGCACGAAGGGAAAGAAAGAAACAGATGATAGGGTTACAGAAATGGGAGTATTACATAGAGCTAATTCAGTCAGAGTGGATGTAGATAGGACTATAAGAGTTCAAAGAAGAGCTAGATAAATTAATTGAGGTTACGTCCATAAAAAGACTATTAGACGGGGGGTAAGAATGGTGTCTCTGGCCTCTGTTTGTCAGAGGCTGGAGATGGTTGGCAAGAGACAAGTTGTTTGATCACTGTCTTCGGTGTCTCTGGGGGGGTCACCTGGCACTGGCCACTGTTGGTAGATGGGATGCTGGGCTAGATGGACCTTTGGTCTGACCCAGTAATGACCATTCTTATGTTCTCATAAAGGTGAGAGTACCAAAAGTAGAAAATTACTGATGGTCCAGAGCAGCAGGTTTGCTTCTAATGTACATTTTAAAAGTTGCTATTACTTTTCAATTTTTTGGCTAGCTGTTCTTTTAATATTTTGGCCTTCCTAATTATATTTTTATACTTCATTTGGCAGAGATTAGACTCCTATTTTTCTCGGTAGGATTTAATTTCAACTTAAACAATGCCTTTTTATTTGTCACTGTTTCTTTTACTTCATTGTTAAAACACAGTGGCACTTTTTTTTGTTTTCTTACTATGGTGCTGCCTTTTTTTTAAATAAATTTCGGGCATAAATTTAAAGTGAGCCTCTGTTACGGTGTCTTTGAAAAGTTTCCACGCCGCTTGCGGGGATTTCACTTTTGATTTCTGAAAAAGTGGGTCTGTCCCTTGAAAGCTCATCACCTTGTAAATTATTTTGTTAGTCTTTTAAAGTGCCGCATAACTCCTTTTTCATTTTGTGAAGCTACAGATTCCCATAGCTATTTCTCTGTGACTACTCATTTTTTATAGGTCACTTTTCTGAAATTAAATGTCCATGGTGTTGGGTTGCTGTGGTGTTTTTTCCCACTACCATGATGTGAATTAATGAAATTTAACTATTTCCAAGTGGTTCAGCTGTATTCACTTCCTGGACTAGTTCTTGTTCTCCACTTAGGACTTAACTAAGAATTGCCTCTCCTTATGTGGGTTCCAGATCAGGATGCTGCAAGAGGCAGTCATTTAAGGTGTCAGGAAACTCTGCATTCCATTCTGAGGTCACACATACGCGCACTATATGCGGATAGTTGAAATCCCCCATTACTATTTTGTTTTTTTCTATTTTTATGGTTTCTCTAATCTGCCTTAGCATTTCACAGTCACTGTCACCATCTTGGTAAAAAAGTTGGTAACTCATCCCTACTACTATATCCTTACTGTTAGAGTATGGAATTACTATCCATAGAGATTCTTTGGTACAGTTTGGTTCATTTAAGATTTTCATTTAATTCTACAATTTCTTTCACAGAGTGCCTCCTCATCAGCATGAATTGTTCTTTCCTTCCAATATATTTTGTACCCTGGTATTACTGCATCCCATTGATTATCCTCATTCAGAGATTCTGTGATGCCCCTCAAATTCTGCCTCTTAATCTCTTGTTGTGCCCATCTTTTATTTCTTATCTTTTGACTGGAGTCCATGGCAATACTTTTGGGATAATCCGATAATCCTTAGTTCACTTTAATGATAAGCCTTTTATGTTAATCACCCTACCTCTGTGTATAAACAAACTCCCTGCCACAAAGACTTTGCTGCTTCTGAATTCATCACATTCACACTGAGGCTGTGTTACAGTTAGCATTGCTGGAGTTGCAACGAAGGGTCGTATGGCACCTTATAAACTAACAGAAAAGTGTTGAGCACATAGGCGTAAATATTCATGGCACCTGAGCACCTGGAGCCCATACAACTCACTGCCCATGCTCATGGTAACAAGTGAAACATCGTCAGTCTCTGTTTGGACCCATTCTGATGGTGTCAGATTTGCGTATAAATTCCATCTCAGCACTTTCATGTTGCAACCTGATTTTGAAGGTTTTTTTGTGTTTGTTTTTTGCTTGAAGATGGCAGCTTTCAAGTCTGTAACTGTGCGTGCAGCGAGGTTAAAATATTCTCCCACTGTTTTTTGTATGTTATTCTTAATGTGTGACTCTTATCTATTTACTACGTTGCATAGAGAGAGTCCACTTTGTCCAGTGTACATGGCAGAGTGATATTGCTGGCATATGACAGCATATCACATTACTTGAAGTACAGATGAATGAGCCTTTGGTATATTGCTTATGTGGTTAGGTCCTATGATGATGTCACTAAGGTAGGCCTGTAACAATACGGACATACAAATATTTCCCTGGGAGCAGAGTTAAAGAAGCCCCTATGACAGCCCAGTTCCTGTTTTCTCTGCCATTTCCCACTCCCCCACCCCAGAGCCTAGCAAGGTGGCTGGACACCTATAATCCCTCCCTTACCTACAAGCCCAGTTACAGAGCCCCTCGTTCCCTAGATATATGAATCTCTTCCCCTCCAGAGCCCAGCCATAGGGCTCCCTAACCAAGATACCCACAGGCCATGTCCAGAGGGAGAAACAGGCTGATGCTTGGTCTGAGGCTTGAACAGTTTCCTGTGTGCTCTCCTTCCTCATTGCTAGCTGAGAACTGAATCTGTCGAGAATCATCCTAGCTCCCGCCACTTCCTTTTCTTCCTACTTCTCCCGACCCACAGCAGTAGCTTTTATATATGAGCTGGGCTCTGGCAGGCTGAGCAGCCCCTAGGGACAGCTATCAGCGCTGCAGACCATTTCTGTGGGAGAAGGGACATTTTGTGCGCACACGGTTAATTTTTGTAAAAATTGACATTGTACAGTGGTGCAGAATTCCTTCAGGAATGGTATATGTAATGAAAGTGCACTTATGTTCAGAAAAAATATTTACAAATTGAATGGGGTTTGATAGGATTTTATTACTGTGATAACCATGTTAAATACGGTTGGTTTACAAGTATGCATTTATCTGCCAGTCCTGGAAGGGTGGTGTCCTATATTTGACCTGACTCTGTTCTTGTTTATGCACCATCTCTAATAAATATTCTGCAAACCTAATTTTGCCCTCAGTTATTCCAATTCAATTGCAGTCTTTAATTAGCAGTTTTCACTGTGTGAACAGAAATAGACCCCAATTCTTTCTCCCCAGCATGTGCAGTGTTTACAGTGCTACTAAAAAAAGGAGTAACCTCTCCCACTCCCATCTGAAAAACCTACTTTATCTCTGATGTTATTAGATATGACTTTGAACACAGCCTCTTTACATAGTTACTTTTTAAAAAGATGCTTACCCACACAAAGCTTAAAAGATACTACTGGAAGGGTTACATTTATCCTTTGCTCTTACGCCACTGGAGTTTTCCAACCATGTTATAGTTATAGTTGGGGTGGGTATTTTTGGTGGGTGAAAACTGACCTGTGGGAGAAGTGGAGGAATTTCTGTAACTGGGGAATTGGAGTACATATGTTGACAGTGGCAGGAACACCACCCCACCACTGGATTGACGTGCAGGTGAGAGCTTAAGAGTTGATTACAGTGAGCACATACGGTCTTAAATAAAATGATAGAACAAGATTGCATTTGGTGTAATCAGTAAACTTGCTCTTCTGAGGAGACAAACATTAAATGACATTTTTTGGTGGAAAAAATATGTTGGGGATTAGACTCAAGATGTTGGAATGTTGTTGGGATGTTCATTAAAACAGCTGTACATTGAACTACCTGCGTGGAAAACTTAAGTTTTAACTTTCTCATTTCTTCTTCCAGATCTGAATCAAACCAAACTGAGTAAGTTATTGTTTTTATATGCGTTATAGCTTTTCATTGTGGTTTTTGTTGTTGGGGCTTTTTTTCCTGTAATGAATGTGTCTGTCCAGTATTCAGATGTTACACTCAGATTGTGAAATAGATTTAGCTATGCATACTGAAACATAGCTTTAATGACAGCAGTGAAATAAAACATAGCAGAATTCCAAGCATCACACTCTAGCCTCCTCAATTCTGTTGAAACAATACTCTTGATTATTTGCATGCAGGAAGGCAATCCTATAAATGTGTAGGTTTTTTCCTTTCACACTAAAATGTGACCCAGAACTATCAAATCTTAGTTAAATATAAATACAATGGGCCAAAGGAGCTGAAGTATCATCAGAATTGTTTTTTTTTTTAAATCAGGAAGTCTTATAGCTAAGTATTGAACATGTTACTTTTGAGTTCTGTGTGCAATGCTACCAACTCTGTTAACAAAGGAAAATTCCTTGTAGCATTTTAGATTAGTTTATAGTGTAACACACTTTGGAACTAACTATAGTATGTGAAAAATCCCTCTCTTTTTCTTTCACATAGTATGTTAAAAGATGACTTAAAACTCAGCAGCAGTGAAGACAGTGAAGGCGAACAGGTATGTAGCATAGGTACTAAAATTTTAGAAAGTGCAGCAGAAACAACTGACGCGTTCAATACAGGTTGAACCTCCTCCAGTCTGGCAGCTTTAGGACCCGACTGGTGCTAAATGAGAGAATTTGCCAGACCATGGGAAGTCAATATAGTCTAGCACAGTAGCAATACTTCCAGTGCCTGCTGGGCTCTTTGAAGACATTTAGGGGTTCATTAAAACTAATAATAGCTCAGATCATTGACAACTAGGTAGGACTGGTAGCTGTAAACAAACTTTTTGGGATCACAGGAAACTTAGCCACATCCATGATAAGCAGTCATCTAGCTAACTAAAATCATGACGAATTACAGATGTTGTCAGACTAGAGGTTCAACCTGAAGTAGCGTCTTCTCTCTAGTTGGAAAAATTGATTCTCTTGTTGATATGAATTCTCTTTAATACACACTGTGTATTTGGCAATGATTTTACATAATTAGAAAAATAGCCCTTTCAGGAATCTAGATGGCTGGGCTTGTCTGGACTGCCATTCAGAATTCCAAGTTTGTTTGCTGGTTTTTAATTTCCATTTCCAGATAATTCTCTGGATAAAGCTGAGGAGGCATTTTGCACAATATCAGAGCACACGAGAGAGCATCTTCTGTTGCTTAGCATCAGCCACTTTGGGTATTGAGAAATAACATTGATAAAATTAAGTTGTGACCAGTCCTCATACAGAAAGACAAATGATGAAGGATGATGAGCAGAGTGGAATTGGAACTCTAGAAACCACACTAGGCTGTGTGTGACTCTGGGCAGAAAATAGTACTGTAGACGCCCAGGGCTACGGCAGTGCCTGTAGCTCCGGGCGGGACCGCAGCTACCTCCACTGTCCCGGGATGCCCAAGTTCTGTAGCACCAGCCCAGCCCTCAGTTTAGGGCGGGGCAACAGCCCACAGTTTGTAGCACAAACCCAGCCCTCAGTTCAGGGCGGGGCAGCAGCTCACAAGGGTTGAGGAACAAGCCCAGCAAGGGCTTACCCTGTGAGGGAGGAGGGTAGGGGATTGCAGGCCCTCCCACACCACTGCGACCGGGCCCGGGGCCCTGTGGGTCGCTTACACACGGCCACAGCCGTGGGGATCCAGGCCGCAACACACCGCCATGGGTTCTGGTGCAGTGTTCCCTGGGCCACTTCCTACCTCCACCTCCGTCGGGGGAAGGTCCTAGTCCGTCTGGTCAGGGGGTGCCGTGGGGTCAGCCCCCTCCAAATCATCTACCTTTGGGGGCTCCGGCCAGTCGGTCATCTCCACATCCTTGGGGTAGTCCGGCGGTGGTAGCACAGTGGGTCTGAGGCGATCCTGGGCCTGGGGGCTGGAGGGGTCGGCTGGAACTTTGGGGAAGGCTGCTCCTGGGACCTCGTGGTTGCTAGCCCCTGCCTGTCCATCTGGGCCTGGGGTTTCCTCCAAGGAGGGGGTCCTCCAGCAGTGTGAGGGTCCTGGCAGATCTGGGAAGTCCGGGTAGGTCCCCTGGGGCATCTGGATCCATAGCTGTCTGGGCTGGGCTGGGCCGCTGGGTGCTTGCTCCTCCCGACCGGTCGGGGGGCAGCAGGTTCTCTGCCCCTGGCATCTGGGAGCCCGCGAAGGCACTCCCTCCCTGCCTGGAGGCCCAGGCTTTAATGGGTCCTGCACTCTGCCCTTGGCCCTTCTGGCTCTAGGCCCTGCCCTTTGAGGGGTGGGCCACTGGTGTTCTGGCTCCGGGCCCGCCCACCAGGGCTTCTGCGCAGCCTCCTTTGCCTCTGAGTCAGCAGGAGGCCACAGTGGCTCACTACAAGCACTTAAACTTTGCCACTTGTTTGCTGGGTGAACTTGGGCAAATAATATAATTTGTTGCTCTCTCTCTCTCAGGAGATATGCCATTTTAAAATACTGCAGTGTGCTGAGATGATAAGGCCATACATGTGAAGTATGTTTACATTGTTGGTGTTGAGGAATGAGTATTAAAGCTTTACTTTTGATGATATCCCCATATGCAGTACAAAATGAATAGGTGTAATTTATGGATCCTGCTTCCTCATCTTGGTTTCTTTTTTTTTTCCCCCCAATTACAGGATTCTGATAAGATAGTGCCCAGAAGTACACCTGGAAGGTAGGCCTTCATAGCTGTTTTTTTGGAAGTTTACAACAAATGAAGTAACAACATTTGAACAGATGAGTTTTGCTCTGAATACTCTAAAAATCCATGTCTCGTGTTGTAGACCAGGGGTGAGCAAAGTTTTTATGTCAGGCTCCACTTTTTGGCTCTGTGATTAGCCAGGGCCCCCTCAACCTGTGGGAAAACCACAGGAAGGGACGCAGGTAGAGTGGGGCACTCAGGAAGGGTGCGGGATACTTGGGAAGAGGGTGCTGGGGGGGTCCAGAAGGTGCTCAGTGGAAGAACCCCAGGAAGGTAGCTTAGCAAGCCAGGGCCTCTGCACATTCTGATTGGCCCAACAGCAGGGGGGCATGTTCCCATGGCAACAGCAGCAGCAGAGAAGGCAGATGGCTGATGAGACAGTGGAAGCTGCCCTGGGAGGGAGGGAGGGGGAGCCCATTGTACTGCACCCCCATTATAAAATGTTGCACCCCTGCTGTAGACTGCTGGCTTGTGCTGATCACGAGGTGTGATTAGAACTTGATCAGGGGTTAAACAGCTTTTCTCCTCCAATATGTTCACTTTTAATAGCTTGAAAAATAAAGCAATAATTGTTTATATAAGATTTTCCTGTTACCCAAACTATTTGCTGTACTCAGTTATGTAGAATTTTCTGATACATGAAAAAATTAGAATCAGTTTTACCTATGAAACTTAAGTGTCTTCCACAGTCTTGATTATTGTACTTTCTTTTGTCTTCCACAGCAATTCTGAACCATCGCAGCATAACAGTGAAGGAGCAGATAATTCCAGGGATGACTCAAGCAGCCATAGTGGATCTGAAAGCAGTTCTGGATCAGACTCTGAAAGTGAAAGTAGTTCCAGTGACAGTGAGGCTAATGAGCCTTCCCAGAGTGCTTCTCCAGAGGTAGGCTTTCATGTCTGGTTTGAGATATACTGCATCTATATTCATCCCTGTGTACCATGATTTTAGCATCAATCTCGACTGTTAAGAACAAATCAATAATTTGAAAAGATGCCAAATAAAGCATAAAATTGAGAAACATTTTGGAATGATTTTCATTAGCAGTTTATCAGATATGGTAAATGAAGTGTTTTAAAAAACACATATTAATCACGTGGCTATGACATATTTCATGCCACTTGGCTCTGAAAGCTTGAGCATCAGAGATTCTCATACAGTAATAATACAAGAACAAAAAAGGTTTAAAGCATGTTATACACTGGTTTCCATTTAGTTATTGATGTAACTGTAATCACACAAAGTTTTGAGTCGTACTAGGATGCTGTGCTTGGGGTAGTGTCACCTGGGGTGGCTCCTCTCATCTGTTGCCAACAATCATTTGTCAATACTCTGTGTAGTTGACCTTGCTAGAGTGAAGCTATAAGAGCTGTGGCTTGCACTCTGTTACAATACATCATAGTACTCTCAGTTTCTACATAGCTCTCTTGTGTACAGTACAACATTGCAGCCCTGGGAGAGAAATGGGGAAAACAATGTATAATGTTTAACCCCGCCCCCCCCCTTTTTTTTTTTTAGCCTGAGCCACCACCAACAAACAAATGGCAACTTGACAACTGGTTGAACAAAGTGAATCCACATAAAGTGTCACCAGCCTCTTCTGTGGACAGTAATATCCCATCTTCACAAGGTTACAAAAAAGATGGCCGAGATCAGAGCACAGGGAATGGGTATACGGATCAAAGTGGGTCTAAGGAATCCATTTCCTCCACTCCTGGGCGAGATTCCAAAACCACCCAAAAAGGCTCGGAGAGTAGTCGCGGCAGGCAGAAGTCACCTGCCCAGAGTGATAGCACAATACAGAGGAGGACAGTTGGTAAAAAACAGCCCAAGAAGGCAGACAAGGCAGCTACTGAAGAGCCCAGAGGAGGACTTAAAATAGAAAGTGAAACCCCAGTGGACATGGCAACAACTATGCCCTCAAATCGGCATAAGGCAGCCACAAAGGGCTCTAGAAAACCCAACATAAAGAAGGAGCCCAAATCTTCTCCTCGGCCTACAGCAGAGAAAAAGAAATATAAGGCCTCAAGCAAACCTTCCCAGAAATCCAGGGAATTCATAGAAACAGATACCTCATCCTCTGATTCTGATGAAAATGAGAGCCTGCCTCCTTCGTCACAAACTCCCAAATATTCTGAGAGCAATAGGACTCCTGTTAAATCTTCCATGGAGGAGGAGGACAGCTTTTTTCGGCACAGAATGTTCTCTCCTATGGAAGAGAAGGAACTTCTTTCACCACTCAGTGATCCAGATGAAAGGTACCCACTTATTGTGAAGATTGACCTGAGCCTCTTATCAAGAATACCAGGGAAGCCTTACAAGGACACAGACCCACCCAAAGTGGAGAAGAAAAGCGTGCCAGAGAAGCATACCCGAGAATCCCAAAAACCAGCCTCAGACAAAAATTCCACCAAGGGCAAAAGAAAGCATAAGGCAAGTGATTAATTGAAAACTTACCTAGTCTGCCTCTTGATGCCTTGCTACTGAGTTGAGAAGGATCTCCCAGTGGTCAGTAGAGTGCCCTGACCAGTTAAGAAGTGGCAGGGAATCTATCTGTGCTTCTTCACCAGAAGGATGACAAGTGAAGTTAAAACAGGAAACTGGGTTCCTGGAACTTTTGAGGCAGGTGAGGTAGAATTGAAGTTTCTGACAGCTGGTAAGTATTGTAACTGCCATTGCACACAATGGAATTTATGTTGGGAATTGAGACTCTTGTTATAGGATATTGAGGTGAGTATGTAGCCATGTCTTAGTGACGCTAGCCCTGACACGAATCTCAGCAGATTGCCAGAATCTCCTTATTATGCTGACCCTTGCTTGATGATGTTTTTAATTAATAAGAAAATGCCAGGATCCTTGGTAGGAACTGAGTGATCTATTAGGGATTCATCCATCTCTGATTCCTGCAATTCTAGAAAATCATTGATGGCTTTAGAGACTGAGGAGTCCTGATTTGGAGCCATAAGGGCAGGGGTGGGCAAGATACAGGCTGCCTGTCAAGCCTTTGCATCTGGCTCACAGCCTGCAGGGACCCTCAGTCAGGTTTCCTCTGCACCTCAGTTCTCTGTCCCGGGTCACAACCCCCATCTTACCCAAACTCCCTTGGACAACACACCCTCTCCTGCACCCCAACCCACTATCCAAGCTACCTTCTGCAGCCAGCTTCCAACTCAGACCCCTTCCGTAGAAAAGTGTGGTCTGTGACGACTTTCCAGAATCTTGGAAGTGCGCCACACCCTGCCCTCCCTCCCTCCCCCCCCCCGGGGCGCTATCAAAAACAATTACCCTTATGCAGCAGTGGGCATGTCTACATTGCAGTTAAACACCAGCAGCTTGCCTGTTTTAGCTGACCTTGGGGTCATGAGGCCTGGGCCATGGCCCTGTTTCACAGTGGTAGAAGCGTGGGTACTACTGTTACCTTTCACAAGTACCCTCCTCTTAAACACCCCACGCCCCCCTCTCTCTCTCTCTGTCATGGCATTTTGGTCACTTGAGGCCAGAGCCATAACAGCCATTCTTCTATGTTTAGCATGCTAAGTTTGAGCTGAGCTAGCTGGAGTTTTCTGCCCAGGCTGGGAAGTTTATACCTATATACAGCGCAGACATAGCCTTAGCCACTCCTGGTGTAGGTGCTGCTTATGGAATGTGCCTGCTCCTGCCTCTTTTCCAGTCCTGTGTGTGAGCCTCAAGACATGCTGACCACTGACATCCCCACTTTCTGCCAAGGGCTCCTTTTAACTAATGTAAAAAGCAGCCCAAGAAGGCAAACAAGGCAGCTACTGAAGAGCCCAGGTAAGGGCTTAGAAAAGGTGAAACACCAGTAGACACAGCAATAACTATGCCCTCATTTAGGCATAAGGTAGCCACAAAGGGCTGTAGAAAACCCAACGTAAAGAAAGAGCCCAAATCTTCCCCTTGGCCTGCAGCAGAGAAAAAGAAAATATAAGTCTTTGAGCAAACCAAAATGGAGGGAATTCATAGAAACTAATATCTTGTCCTCTGATTCTGATGAAAATGAATCTCCCTCCTTCGTGACAGACCCTCCAATACTCTGAGAGCAGCAGGACTCTTATTAAATCTTCTGGGGAGAATATTTTGATATATCATTTGATATTTAGCATATCACAACAATAGCCCTATTGTTCTCTTAACTGCTCTGAAGATGTGTACCTGCAGTTGGCTGTTTTACCTCTGGTCTCACTTAGCTCTTTGATTTCTTGACTTAAGGCAAAGGGGTAACCAGAGCTCAGATAGCAATGTAGGAATCCATTTGTTTGCAGTCACCACTCAAGTTCACCAAACCATACTGCTTCTCATTCAAAGATCCCATCTTGGTTGCTCAGACAGGAATGTGAGACACTGGAGGCAACTGGCCGGGAGCCTGTATGCCTTTATGACAACAGTGCCCTGTAGGCATTGTTACAAACTGGGAGGTATCTTACATTATTCTTTCATTAGGTTTAACTTGTTTTGTTGTTCAGTTTTCTATTGCTGCCCATTTGAATTCCAACTAAGGCCAAAAAAAAAAAATCATTCATCTGAAAAGTGCTGTGTGAATCATGGGAGGAAGAGGGGGAGGGGAACATGACCTCCCACTAGACTCCTTGCCATCCCATTGCATCTTAGTTACCTGGGCAGCAGAGGTGTCGCTGTACTCAGGCTACACCAGATACAGATTTCTGAGCCACAGGACCCGCTAGAATCCCACTGGTGAAAGGAGCAAAATGTGGGTTCTTCCTCCCTCCCAGGTGTCTGGGGAATGTGATCCCTTTTGCCCCTCCCATGCATTGCCTTGTGCTGTGCAAGACCTATGACTCATGTGAATGCACTCAGTCTCTAACAGCTTCAAACTGAATGGCCTTCCTCTTATGATGTGGCTAGTTGTTCGCTGCAAAACAATAACAGAAATAGTAGCTGTTACAGAAAGAACCCTAGCCTAGAGAGCTGTGCTCCTGTAACAATAACAGAAGGTTTTGGGCCTGTCCAAAAAAATCAACTTACTAGCAATCTTTGAAGTCCTGAGGTCACCCCTCTGTACCTAGATATGTGGTCATGGTGCACAGGCATCTGTTTGTTTTTGAAAGGCAAGCGGAAAGGAAACTATTTTCAAGGCTTACTCCAAAATACTGAGGCAGTCTGTGTGAGAAACTCTGCTGTGATCACTCTAGAAGTCTAACAGCTGACTAATGTCAATTGCTTACATATTTTGTTTATAGCTGGGTGCTGAGTTGTATCAGTTCTATTGCCAAAGAGCATTCTGTTACTAAAGGGGTGTGGAAACTTTTTTGGATCCAGGGCCACTGACCCACAGAAGAATCAGTCAGGAGGCCTTGCAAATGAGAAGCAAACAAAAAACCCACTGACATGGCCCCCAGGTGATGAGAAAATCTTTGCAGTTATGGCCTCCAGCTGAGAAAGGGGGTGGGGGAAGATACCTCAGCCCCCTCAAGCTCCAGCCTCATGGGGCAGAGGAGAAGTGCTGAGGTTCAGGGCTTATCCCCAAGGCTGGATTAACTGTCCTGGAGATCCAGGGGTAGTATATTTTGTGGGGACCATCTATGCTCTGGGGTGGGGCCAAAAATGAGGGGTTCAATGTGTGGGAAGGAGGAGCTGGGAAGGGGACTTGCGAGTAAGGTGCAGGAGCAGGATCAGTGTGGCAGTGCAGCATCTGGGTGGGAGGGAGCATGCAATAGCAGGCTAGAGGTGTGAGGGGTCCAAGTGGGAGAGGACAGAGGATGGGGGTGCTGACCCTGGCCGAGGTCAGGAGAAGCTTGCCTCCTTGTGGGTCTGGACTGGCAGGCACTGCTCCTGTTGGCCATGACACCCAGCCAATGGGAGCAATGGAGGGGGCACTGCTCTGGAGAGCACAGAGCCACTTACTCTCCATTTCCAGGCAGGGGCTGTGGGCTGCATCCAGCCTGTGGGCCATTGGTTCCCCATCCCAGTGTTACTGGATTATAATGCAGATTTGGACCCTAATCTCAAACTGTGTTGCTCATTAGAATTATTTTAGACTTGTTCTTCTGCATCTACTCCTTACAGTAGATTTCAAGATTAATGCAGGCATATTGGACAGGTTAAAAATTCATTTTTAAACTTTCTGATTTGATGGTGATTTTTTATAAAGCACAACTCTATCAAAGATAATATCGACAAATGTGGAATGAAGTTTTTAAATTTTTTGTGTTTTTAAGTCTGTCTGGCAAAAACAAAATTAATTTCCTGCTCTTATTGGGGGACCCCTGTATACCAACATGAGGAGGTATAGGTTGTCTTTGCGTAGCTTTTTCCCACCAGATTTTTGTTACCTTATTTTAAATAATTGTGGCAGTCACATCTCCCTCCTGCTTTTGCTGACATTCACAGCACACTTACTGCCTTCTGTTTGGGATATATAATTCCATTGGAATTAACTCTTTTTTTGGCATGGTCTAAATCCCCACAGAATGATTTTTTCAGGTATGCTGTAGTGCTACTGCTCCCTATGTTGTAAAAGGTTTGCTAAATTGTTTTGACAAGTGTAAAACATTCACAGGTAGTTAACCTGTACATATCAGACTCTGTCCTGATAGCTCTCTTGTGCTCACTTTATTCAGAATGATGATGAAAACAGAGCTGGTGAAAGCAAGAAAACTAAAGTGGAAGAAAAATCTTCATCAGGCCACAAGACATCCAGCAATAGAGAGTAAGTGTAATGAGAAAATGGCTAGTGTCTCCTGTCTATAATTTTTAACCCATGTTAAGGGGAAAATTGGCATCCACCACTCTATATGCACTTAAAAATCTCCCTCTAAATATCTGCTTGCCGTCACCAGTGATCCCTCTTAATTTTTTATGTCCATGTACAGAAAGAATGTTATTCATCCAGTGGTAGATGAAGTGTACAACACATCACTTCCATAATGGTGCATATAAAATGCATTCTGCATATTGATGATGTGTGGTGGGGTGGAGCTGAAGCGGATCATAATGTGTTGGGGTACTCAGGGTTGGGGGAGACAAAGGATGTAGTGTGGGATGTGGGGCTGAGGCTTTTAGGGTCCAGGAGCAGGCTCAGGGCAGGAGATTGGGCTGGGGATGCAGCGTCTGGCCCAGTGTTAGGGTGCAGGAGGGAGCTAGAGTGGTGGAGTGGGCTCAAGGCAGAGGCACTGGGTTGGAGTGCATGGTGCTTACAAGGGGCAGCTCCTGTTTGATTAGGGTCTGGGGGAAAGACAGGTAGCTCCATGTGGCCTGCACTTCTCCGCATTCACCTCCAGGCTCTTTCCAGCACACCTCCCATTGGCTGTGATTCCAAGCCAATCAATGGGAGATGTGTATGCAGAGCATCCAGGTGAGAGCAGTGCAGGAATGGTTTTCTGTTAGACTACATGGCTCCAATCTGGAGGGGTAGAGAAATGACAGTGCACAGAGCCATCTTCCCCGAACACACTGCTGCCAGGAAGGGCTGACAAAGTACACAAGGCCCTTAAGATTTTTAGCCCATAAGGCCTGTTTCTTAATCGGGCCCTATTGTTGGGACTAGAGCAGCGTGCCTCTCCTCCATCCCTGGCAAGGAGCTGCCACGGCTGGGGGAGAGGCGCCTCTCCCTAGGCACCAGCTGTGGCAGCTTTTGTGCACAGCAACCTTGAGCCTCTTTATTGGTACTTACTTAGAGTCTGGCCATCACTATCAGTTGCAGCTCATTGTTTGTGGAGCAAGCTTTCAAGTTTACCTACTCTTCAGACTGTCTCTTCAGTTTACCTTGACTTTGGGGTTTTCACAGTAATTAATCCGCATATATGTACTTCCCCTACTGGTATTCTGTTGCACTTAACAAAGAACAGTTGCTTAACAGTACCACATTGTTACAAAATAATTTTATTCTAAGATCATGTACCTTGTATAATAGCTTGAAATAGATTGCTTTTTATTTCCGTCTAGGACTCATTTACCATAATTCTTATTTTTAACAAATGGCAGTGTTTTAAAATAGGTGAGCTGCTTTACACTAACATATGTAAGACAATGCAGATCAGCACTTCACCAAGACACACTCACGTATTAATCCACTCTTTGCAAAACGGGCAGTTAATTCTTTATTCAAAATGTGGAAACTGCAGTGCCAAGAACATTCAGATTTTTTCAAGTTTTGCAAAAAGCCAGGGTTCTGGACTTCTGCTCCCCTGGATCATTTTTACAAAAATCGTATTGCAATGAGTCACAGTGCAAATTAGCATGTTTCCTAGGGTACTTTTAATCAGTGGCAAGTTTGTTCATTTTTGTGGATTCCCCCCCCCCCCCCCCCCCCCAATTCCTTAAAAATTGGTGTTACTTTAGATTACCCAATAAAAATATTTAACTATGCACTGGATCACATATTCCACTGTAATGAATGCTCTGAAAAAATGTTCAACTTTTTTTTATAAATGAAAAGAGTTAAGTGCCAGAAGTTGAAGTCAAGTAGATATTCTGGCTTTGAGATGTTGTGAACACTGGCTACTCCGAATTACCACAGCATTAACAGATAGACAATGTAGGTGTGGTAATATCTTTGATTGGACTATTAAAAGATACTACCTCACTCACCTTGTGTTGCTGATATCCTGGGACAACACAGTACAATAATACTGCATGCCACACAGTAACTGTTCCATTGTGTTCAATTTTGAATATTAAGTTTTCAGAGCCTGGAAAACTGACTTGCAGATTCCTCTGCTGGGGCTCCTCAGTTTATTCTTACTCTGATATTTGTATTCTGTCAGCACAGAACCAAATGATCCTCACATTAATAATAGGAAAAGCTTTTATTTTTTCTGTGAGCAATTTATTACTGGGCAAATAGGGTCTCCAAATGCCTTATCTTCCTAACTGCAAAAGAGCTTAGCAAGCCTGATGTCCTCCATTGATTGCCAACATCCCATCCTGACTGGGATGACCTAGTGGGGGTTTATCCTTCTTGAAGCATGGGGCTGGACTAGATGACCTCCTGAGGTCCCTTCCAGCCCTATGAGTCTATGAACAGAAGCCCTTGAACACTCAAGGCAGGGAAATGATACCTATGTACTAGATGACTGAATTAAGGGTAGTTTTCCCTTTCGATTGAATACATGCCTGTACGATTGTTAGCCTAAGCATTCCAAACAAACTCCACTGTAACAGTGTGGTAGTCATACAGGAACAAACATTGGCATTAAGTTCTTCAGTTTTTGTTTAGTGGTTTTGTTTTTCTGTGTGCCCCCCCCTCCGCCCCTTAGTTTTCTGGCTAGAATTTGTTACCTTTTCAAGACAGAGCAAGATCAAATGTTAAAAACAAGCTCAATCTGGTTCACCAAAAGAACAGCCATTAAAAATAGGTGAAAAATAAATACCCCCATATATAGTTCTTAGGTCAAAGAAATTATCATCACTGAGTATAGAATTAAGTTGTACTCATTCATTTTGTGCAGGTCTTCAAAGCAAAGTGCAGGTAAAGAGAAGGATCTGCTCCCTTCTCCGGTGGCCCCAGTCCTTCAGAAAGATCCAAAGCAAGAGCATGGATCCCGGAAGAGAACAGTCAGTCAATCTTCTTCCTTAAAATCAAGCAGCAGCAGTAATAAGGAGAGTAGCAGCAAAAGTAACTCCTCTTCCAAACAAAAAAAGACAGAAGGGAAGGCTTCTAGCAGTGCCAAGGAAGTCAAGGTAGGAAGTTTATTTCATCAATGCTTTCCTGTAATAATTGTTTTTCTGTGTGCATTGTGGCATGCCAGTGTATAATTCAGGGCTGAGTGAAATACAGCCGGTGGGCTAGATGTGGCTTCCAGATGCAGCAGGGAGCCTCAGGCAGACTCTGTGCCTGCCCCATCCCCACATTGAGCTGGGAAGAGCGGCTGCAGGGCCCTGTTTGTTTTTTTCAGAAGCTGTGAGCCAGGATGGGGGAGAGGCTTCACAATCCCATTGATTGGTTTCTGGCCAATGGGAACTTCCTGTCCCTTCCCCCTTCAGGGTGTGCACAGAGGTACCTAGCTGATAGGTGGGCAGCCTGCTTAAGAAATCAGGTGGGCTGCTGGCTGGGAGTCACCCAAGTAAGTCTCCCAGCCAGAGCCTACCCCTCCCACCCCCTAATCCTCTTGTGCACCACCACCCCTGCTGTCCTCTAGCCCACATAACACAAACCATCTGACTGCATCCTTACCCAGAAGGAATTTCAGACTATACAGTAGGGTCTCAACATTCGCAAACCTAAGGTTCGCAAATTCAGTTATTCGTGAGTGGCCGCTTCCTGGTGCTCTGGGGCAGAGTATGCTGGGTGGCTGCTGCTTCCCAGTGCTCTGGGGCAGAGAGCGCCAGCAGCGCCGCTTCCCCAGGGGCTCTGGGCAGGGAGAGCCAGCAGCAGCTGCTGCTTCCCTGGGGGCTCTGGGTAGGAGTGCCGGCAGCTGGGCTCCAGGAGAGAGTAGCTGCCATACTGTATTCATGAAATTCAGCATTTGCAAGGGTTCTCAGTACGGAACACTTGCCAATGTTGTGACCCTACTGAACTTGTTCTTGTGTCATTACACTGGTGTGTGTTTGGAGAGGGAATTATGGATTCTGCCTGACCATGCCTCTATAAATAGGTACTATTGGATGATGCATAATATGTGAGGACATCTGATAAAACTAGGCGTGTGATAAGCAGTTCCCACTGACTGCTGTGCTATCAGATGGCAAGAACATAATGTGCCAAAGGCAAAATGTGACTGTAATTCACAAGGTCTGGATTGTACTGTAGGGTGTTGGTGCCATTCTGTCTCCAGGTTTCTGCAGCAAACAGAACATCAAAGTCTAATAAAGCATTAGGGATGTAATTGCTAACCTGAGTAATTTCTGAAGAGAAGGTTTGAAGCAAAGGTAGAGGAATTAATCATGACAGCCAAGTTTACGGAATGAAGCAACAAGTAGGAGCTGCTGTTCTTCCTGATGACGAATTTTTTTCTATCCTATTTCATAGAACTGGAAGGGACCTTCAGAGGTCATCGTGTCTGGTCCCCTGCACTCTCAGCAGGGCCTACTGCTACCCCTGACAGATTTTTTTAATCTATTTGCCTCAGACCCCTAAATGGCCCCTCACGGATTGAACTTGCAATGGTGGGTTTATCTGGCTAGTGCTCAAACCACTGATTTTCCAAGTCAGACAGGGTTGGTGTAGTCTGAGCATGCATGGGAGACTTCCAAGGAACCTCAGGGCCAGTAAGCAGTGGAAGAGTTGGTAACGTGGTAGAAAATATTGAACACCTGCAATGGTCAAATTCTCTTGTCTGGCATCAGTCAGATCCTGAGTGTGCTGGCCTAGAGAGCTTCAGTCTGTACTACTGTTTTTTTAAGTACTCAAAAGCTTGTCTTTCACCAGCAGAAGTTGGTCTAGTAAAAGAAACTACTCCACCCATCTTATGTTGGGGTTGTATGACTTTGAGGGGCAGGAGCAGTGTCTTTTTGAAGTCTCCTACTCATTTTTGATGCTTGGAAAAATAGAAGGATCACAACACTTCTGAAATATTAAAGCTAGTCCCATGTTAGCAAAAATAATGCTACAGAGTTATATCAGAGAGGTAGCTGTGTTAGTCTGTATCTTCAAAAGCAGCAAGAAGTCCTATGGCACCTTATAGACTAACAGATATTTTGGAGCATGAGCTTTCGTGGGCAAAGACCCGCTTCATCAGATGCATTCATTCATCTCATGCATCTGACGAAGCGGGTCTTTGCCCACAAAAGCTTATGCTCCAAAATATCCGTTAGTCTGTAAGGTGCCATAGGACGACTTGTTGTTTTTGCCACAGAGTTGATCCTTCTGAAAGGAATAGAAAAGCAGAAAATACTTGCAGTATCTCTTCCAGTAGAAAAACGAAATACATGAATGTTAGCCATTACTTAGTTGGGGAGGGGAATTCTGGTATGCTTGGAAATGTTTTTTGTTATATTCTTTCTATCAGAGATCCATTTGGCCCATTCTCCAGCGTAAGGGAGCTGGTTATGGTTTCTTTGTCCTTACTCTGGCTCTACCCCAACATATATTTGCATATCACTCTCTTTCAAATTCATGATGTGTAGGTGGTAAATGTGAATGGCAGTTAGCCTGCTGCTAAGCTGACCTTCTAGTTTGTGCTTAACAAATGTGAGACCACAAGGAATAACTTATACAATGTACAATCATCTTTTTCCAAATAGATTGAAATGGCTTTTATAATTAAAAATTGTGGTAATTTTTTCTTAGGAAAAGGTTCTAAACAGTTCTTCAAACTGTCCTCCTGCATCTACTCCAACTACAGACAGCTCCAAGTCCCGAAGAGCAAAGCTTGTTTTTGATGACAGGTGAGAACAGTGAGACGTGCCATGCATTTTTCCCTTTCCTAAACAGGGCATTAATTTCAGTGTGTAACTTGTAAAATGTATAATAGTTTGGTGTGGATAAGGGGGAATTTTTGCCAGGCATGTCAAGTATTTTTCTGTGGAGACTTGCATACTGTTCACGTAATTGTGTACCTGGCTGCCTGATACACATTACTAATTTGGCAGACGTTTCAGTCACTGAGAAGGAAATATACCCTCCTTTGTGCATTCATGGTCAGCCTGTAACAAGCAAGCAGTGGATTCTGATAGTACGTGATTGTCCTGTGTCCCTTTTTAAGAAATAGTAGTCACCCTTTCTGCAGGCTCACTTCACACTCTACAGACCAGCTTGCCTCTCCTATTTGGGCTGAGTTGGCTTCCCCCAGAGTCATTGATGACTCTTTGGCATGAAGAGGATGGAATTGCTGACCCACGAAATTGGGAACATGGATCATTTGGTCCTGTGCTTTCAAAGTTGAGGTATTTTGGAGAATGTGAATCTTTTTTTATTTAAAAAAAAAAAAAAAGTGCTCATGATCATAGAAGCATGAAATGTCTCATGCAGATACCTGGGTGTTCTCTACAGGGTCTCAGTTCTCCTTGTATCAGCTAATTCAAAGTTAATTCAAAATTACTGCTTTCTGTATTAAGTACTTTTTGGAGCCAACATAAAGGCCCCTGTGCAAACAACCTGATTATGGGAATAGTTTGCTTTTCTTCTGCATATTCCCAAGCAAAGTCGAGTTATGATGGAGTTAAGATTCGGGACACGTGTCCTTGATTACAGGGAAGTTTGTAATTATTATCCCCAAGCCAAATATGTTAATTCCTCTGCCAGGAAATGCAGAGTTCAGGTTAAACTTAAATTCAAATATATTAAGGGAAGAAGGCACCCAGGTGGTTTCAATATGCCTTGTAGTGATGCTGTGCTGTAACCACATAATTATAATGAGACATTTTAGTGTTTGCTTCTAGATTGCAGTAAACTGATTTTTAAAGATGTTACGTTTTTTCCCTTTTATATTGTCAGCTAATGCCTCTTAAGAAAACGGACATTATGGTTCCCTTTTAAATGTGCTGTTATAAAATGGTGACTTTAAATGACCTAGGTTGTACCCAGTGCTCCTACTGTGGTGAAATAGGGGAATGATTAACTCCATCAATTGTTATATTTGGAAGATGTTCACATTTTAGTTAAAGGCCTTGTAAACACAGCATTTGATAGGGTAAAATAGAAAATTGTAGCTTGTAATTACAGTAGTGTCTCAACATTCGTGAGGGTTTGGTGTTAAGAACCCTCGCAAATCTTAAATTTCACAAATAGCATTTTACTCCCTTGTGGAGACAGGGAACTTGACATGGATTGCCTGCACCACTGTGGCAGCGGCAGGTGAGGGCTCCCTTCCCACCCCCTTAACATGGGGATTGCCTAAACACCATGGCAGTAGCTGGAGCTGAGGGCCCCTTCCCCCCCACATCAAGGGGGAGGGAAGGGAGTCGTCAGCTGCTGCTGCTGCAGCATTTAGGGAATCCCCCTGTCAAGGGGGAGAGAAGGGAGCCCTCTGCTCCAGCCATTGCTATAATGCAGCAGGTCAGGCAGCGCGCGCACACACCGCTCATGCATAACTGAATTTGTGAATGTTGAGAGACTACTTTGCTCTTTGATGCTTGCACAGATGAGCCTGTGTGAACTAAGTTCAGAATAACAATGGAATCACTCTGATTGTTTTGTTTCCTTCTAGAAGTTTTCCATCTGTGTTAATACTATCCTGTGTGATATGCCAATTGAGAGTTCTGAACTTGGTCATATCAGATAACTGACATTAAAGCCTGAGCTAATGCTTCTGATTTTGTTTGGCTAGGAAATGTCGAAGTTGGTGAAATCCCGTGACTCTAAGCTGTCTTAAAACAATAATTGGAAGTAACCAAAGTAACTCAATGTAATTGTTTGAAAATCTTTTATGATAAGTACTATCTGTGTTGTAACTCGAAGCAGGAAAAATAAGTAACACCAAAAGATACCATAGGTAGAAAGCTTGACACATCATAAAAGGATTCAATTTTAGTCTTATTAAACTCAATTTTTGTTGTTGCAGGACATACTCTGCTGATCATTATTTACAAGAAGCAAAAAAGTTAAAGCATAATGCAGATGCCTTGGTAAGTAGAATTTGAAAACATTTGTGAGAGGGTTGCACATGATATTAGACCTTTGTATTCTTCTGTGGTGCTGTAATTGTCTCCCATGTCTCTGTATTTTTGTTTTTAAAGTTTCGTTCTGTTCAGTCTGACAGGTTTGAGAAAGCTGTTTATTACCTTGATGCTGTAGTGTCTTTCATCGAATGTGGGAATGCGTTGGAGAAAAATGCTCAGGAATCCAAGTCCCCGTTCCCTATGTATTCAGAAACTGTGGAATTAATCAAGTAAGTTTTATAAAGCTAGTAGTAAAAGAAAGAGCCAAGGAGCTGGTGCCCAGATTCTGTTTCTGATTTTACCACCAGTAGTTGCAATCTCTCCTCTGTAAAATTGTACCCACCTCATCCTTAGGCTGAGGTGCTATATATATATATATATATTGTTATATGTGGAAGATGTTCACGTTTTAGTTGAAGGCCTTGTGAACACAGCATTTGATAGGGTAAAATAGAAAATTATAGCTTGTAATTACAATTATATATATATATAAAAAAATTTTTTTTGAGGGATTGAGACTCTTCAGTTAAAGGATTTAAATGTTAGTTCAAATTGTAACATTAAAACAAAACAATCTAAAATTTCTTCGTCCAGGCTTGTAAATAAATCATCTATGGATCTCTGGTGAAATACGTGTGCAGCCGGAACTGTGCCTTAATGGTTTTCTTAAGACTATTAAATAAGAAATGGCAATTCATAAATGAGCATTTAGTTTAATTTATAATTTATTTTGTCATTTACTTGATGTCTTTGTTTGCAGGTACACTATGAAACTGAAAAATTACGTGGCATCGGATGCTACGGCTGCAGATAAAAGGCTAGCAGTGCTGTGGTAGGTACATTTTGTTTTAGTAAAACATCTTAAGTACAATTAGTG
The DNA here is from genome assembly GCF_033958435.1 of Carettochelys insculpta. Taxonomy (NCBI): domain Eukaryota; kingdom Metazoa; phylum Chordata; order Testudines; family Carettochelyidae; genus Carettochelys; species Carettochelys insculpta. Next base: position 22,450,820 of record NC_134151.1, read on the forward strand.
AGTGGGCTGTGGACAAAGGTTCAATTGAGCTTATCATATCCATAGATCGGTTTTATCATGTCATCCCCACCCACGAGTCACAGTTGAGAGAGGAGCCATAGCTCCCAGGTGGAAGTGAGGAGGGTGGACAGGGATGGTGAAGGGGAAATGACAGAAGAAATATGACAGCTTAAAGGCATGTCTTTCTAACACAGTGTTTTGGACTACTTGTTTTATGTTTGTGAATTTGTGAGTAAAGTTAGACTGTATTACTAAAGCTGCAGCATCACGTGTCTGTAGCTCTGCTTCCATGCCCTCACTTACGTGGATGTAGAGTTTTCCCATGGAGAAATTGAAAGTGTTGCTGTCATGTTACACGTGTCTCTCTCTGTCATTGTTGCTCCATTCTGAGATGCTAAATATTCCATAAAGCATAGTAACTGCATCAAATAATGAAATGATGTAAGAACCTCAGCATGTATTGCTTAAGAGTTAGAAGTTCAGTAGTACTGATTTGAGCCTTCACCTTGTAAAGCTGACCTTGAAAATGAACTGCATCATGACCCTTAGGGTTGAAAATGCAGCAGAGTCCAGAAATCTTTCCACTATGTCCACCTGCTGATTAGCCAGTTTGGTGTATATGCCTGTTACCTTCTTAATGTTCCAAATTTCAGGCTGCTCCAGTGCAGGGAAGATGGGAATCGGTTTGGTTTTGTGCCGGGGGAAAAAATGTGATGTCAGACTGTGCGTGTTGTATCGGCACATCCTGATATAATGGGCTTAATTAATTTTTTTTAATGAACTTCTTTCATTTATTTGCTAGTCTAGGGGGTGATTTAGGGTTGTATTCTCAACTTAGTGAGCTGGACTCTGATTATGTAAGTAAAGACAATGAAGTGTGTGTATCTGAAGTCTTGTGCTCAGGATTAGACTCTTTAGTTTCTTTGACAAATACAACTATTACTGTTGGTGACAAAACTGTAAGTCCATACTTCAGAGTGTGTGGTAGAAAAACAGTCCCTGTTACTGAACTGTGGTATGCGTACTCATTGTAAATGGGTTGCCATTTTCCTTTGGCTAGTCTTCGATGCCAGTCCCTGTTGTATCTAAGGCTTTTCAAGCTGAAGAAGGAGAGTGCATTGAAATACTCTAAAACACTGACAGAACATCTAAAGGTAAGAAGTTTCTGTATTATTTAGAGAGAGAAATCAAGAGAATACCTTTGATTTTTCCACTAACATGTACTGTAATATGCCTCTGTCTGGAAAAGTGGTTCTTAAGGTAATGTTCATGTTCAGTGTGTGTTAAAACTCTGTTTTCTGTGACTGATAATATTGGGAAGGATAGGTTCTTGCAGCATGACTGCAATGTTGTCATAACTTTGCTTGTCTTAGCCTAATTTCCATTTATGATATTTTCAGCTAGTTTTGGTCTGCTTTAATGAATGAACAATTAAATCTTCCTGATGGCAGACATTTCAAAGTTGAACCTTCACTTTCATGTATGATCTAAGTCTATTTTTGCAGGTACATTTTATGACTGCATCTGTGCAAAAGTTGGCGTTGGAGTAAATATTTAGCTCATCCAATGCTTTATCAAACTTCGAAAGGCAGTGTTAACCAATTTGCCTGAATTTTCACATATGCCCATGGAATATTCAGAAATACAGTAAAAACCTGTTTTAAAAGTCTGCATCTTTTTTAAACCTACTACCACAGGTTGAAAAGATCCTCCTTCAACTCAGTTATTTGAATCTAGTTGCAGATGATGTACTCATGATTTTACAAGGCTCTGGATGAAATTGCTTAATGTGAATTTAGTCTGAGATTTTTCAAGGAGACAGTAGGCATTAGGCATCTGCTGTGGAAGCTGTTAGGCCTCTTTGGAAATCCTAGCCTTACATCGAGAAGAAGAGCAAGCTAATATACTTTTTAACTTTTGAAGGATCTTAATTGCTCGATGCCAGTGTTAAGTCTTCATTTTGCTGTTTAAAAAGAACACTGGAAAAATTAAGAAACTGGACACAACAGACAGTAATGGTTTAGTGGCAGGATTGAATTTAGGAGAGCTGAATTCCAATCCCAGCTCTGCTGGTTTGCTGCGTACTATAGGTAGATCACTTATATTCTTGATGCTGGATTTTCTCAGCGATAAAATGACATATTTTCTCCATGTTTAAAGTGTTTTGATTGTCCCATACTGGTTCAGGCTTTATCACAAAGAAATGAATCCATCTGTAAAACTTGTTTTAATGAGCAATTAAATATACCCTTTGAAATCACCTGGCAAACTTATTTTTCCATAACAGAATTCCTATAATAATTCTCAAGCCCCATCACCTGGCATGGGAAGGTAAGCTTACATATTTAACAATTTTTCTTCTTGATTTAGACATGTTAAATTTTGTGAGATTAGATGGGAAGGGAAGAAAATAATCTGCAGGAACTGATTTCAGTGATTGCGTGTTAATCTAGTTAGATGTCTTTTCTGTGAGAACCTAAATCTTAACAGTTAACGTGAAAAGTATTATATCATAGTTATGCACAATACAGTGTCTATGTAAGCCTCACAAAGTCACTTTTTACTTATTTGATATAAGTTTATCTGAAGTCTCATTAGTCAGTTGTAAGGATCCAGGCTTCAGCTATAATTCAGGGGTGAGGAAGCTGTGGTCTGGATTTGGACCGCGTGTTGTCTGGATCTGGGACTTGAGGCTCAGTGCTCCTCTCCATAGCATTTGTCCCATAGTGGCGGGGGTTGGAGCCCCAAGCCTCATGAGCTGGATCAGGCTAGCCAGGCTGGATCCAGACTGCAGGCTCAACAGGGGCAGGGAGTAGGGGTAGGGGAAGCAGTGGCCTCAACAGAACAGCCAGGAGGCTTCATATTGCTGCTGTGATTGGCCAGAATTCCAGCCAATAAGAGCAGTGGAGGGCAGTGCCTGGGAGCAGAGGGAGGGGCACAAAGCCATGCATGTTCAGGGGTGCTGCCCAGGTAAGATGCATCCTCATCACCCAGACCCTGTGCCTCCAGACAGTGCCTGCACCACCTCCCAACTAGACCCCCCACCCCAACTCTCCATCTGCATCCTGCTCTTCACCACTCCTGCCCAGACCCCATCTCAAACCCTGCTGCATCCTTCTATTTAGACCCTCATCCTCAGCTTGCTCCTGCTCCCCTACCTCTCTCCTGCCACCTCCTCCTGTCCAAATCAGCCACCAACAGCCCACTCCTCTATGCCACTCCAGCCCAGAACCGCCACCTCCCAGTCTGCTCCTGCAGCCTTCTACCCACCTAGACACCACCACCACCCCCTGTTCTCAGCCTTCTCCCGCACTGTTTTGCCCAGACCCCATAGCCCTGGCCCTCATACAGTCAGGTATCACATCAGTGAGGGGTTTTTTTGCTTCTCAGTTGTGTGGATCCCAACTGATTTGTCTACAGGTTCGTGCCTCTCCCTCCCCCCGAAAGGTTCCCCACCCCTGAGCAGTATGGCAGATGAACTGTTTAAGTCTGTTCACTTAAGTGTTCTCAAAAAATGTTTAAAATATTGCTGTCCTTGAAGGCACTTTTAAATAACTTCTTACTCCGGTAGAGGTCTGTACGCTCCTGTTTTTGGATTAATACACAACTTTAATTTGTAAAGTTTCAGTTAATATATAGCTCCCTCTTCTTCCCCAGCATTAAGGGAACTATAGATTTCCTAAAATGCCTGGAACCATTTGAGCTTGCAGCAATATATTCAAAATACACTACTTGCAGGACTGCCAACTCCACAGGAAAACAGAGAGCAATTTACTTGTGGTGTTTAACCTCTAGGAGTAGTATTCTCATATATTTATCTGTGTAGTCAGAGAACATATAAATCTGAATCAACATACTCAATATTTGAAAATGTATTACAATACTGTCCTTTCATGTGGTTCTGATTTTGTTCAGAGGTTTCTTCCATCAAGTGTATTTCTTAAACTTTACGTTTATCAAATATTGCTCTATTAAATGATTAGTCGGTCAGAAAGTTTGGTCATAAGATTAAACACCAGGACTCTAACTTGGATGTTGTTCCCAGTTCAGCTGCAGACTTCATAAGATGTTTCAACAACTTGTCCAGCTTCTTGGGTTTTTTTATTTAAATGTAAAGCCCTGGATGGAAGGCCCTATAGACATACAAATTATTATAATTCCATATTAATAAAATTGTCACTTGATGTGGCAGAATACTTACATATTTTGACACTTTGTATTTAAAAAAAATTTTTTTTTCACTAGCAAACCTGTTGGTATGCCATCTCCGGTCTCTCCGAAGCTGTCTCCAGGAAATTCAGGGAATTACTCTTCGGGGGCAACCAACCCTTCAGGGAGCAGTTCTTCTGTGACTATTCCACAGAGAATCCACCAGATGGCAGCCAGCTATGTGCAGGTTACATCCAATTTTCTGTGTGCCACTGAAATTTGGGACCAAGCTGAACAGCTGTCTAAAGAGCAAAAAGGTAAGACTTGGCAGAGTCGGTAAAATCACTTGGTGAATTGTGCCATAGATGTTTTTAGATTTTTCACACTGAGAGAATCAGCCAATAGTACACAGGACATGTTTTGTCAGTTGGTGTTTTCTTATAAGAAAGAGACTTTATTGCCTTAGATTTTCAGTATTCTCTCAGCCTTTGCCTAATCTTAATGCTGAATGGTATAAATAAGCCTCATACTGGCAATAAATAGCCAGATATAATTTTGAGGACTTGCTGTAACTTCTAGCTTGCAAATATGGACTTAGATTTCCCTTTCCCACCTGTTCCTGTCAGTCAGTTTAGTGAAAAAATGTTTAGGTTTCTGCTGGAAATTCTCTCTAAAAGAATAAATAGAAAATAAACCTCTCCCCTCCCCCACCTCGCCCTTTTACTCCTGTCTGTTTTTACCTGCATCTACCTTGTCTCTCCCATTTGGTATCATCTGTGAGAGATGCGGAATATTTGTTAACATATCCTATTTGTGTTCCCGATGACCACTTTCTCCAAAGAGAAGTCAATGTGAAAGGGTATGTGCATGGTTTTATTTGTTTTCTTCTGTCATTCTAGAGTTCTTTGCTGAACTGGATAAAGTTATGGGCCCCCTGATCTTCAATTCAAGCATCATGACAGATCTAGTACGTTACACCCGACAGGGATTACATTGGTTGCGTCTGGATGCTAAGTGATATCTTGAACTGAAGGAATCAAAAATAGAATACACTTTTCTTGCTGCCTCTGATTTTCTCCACAACACTGTGTCATGTCAATAGGGAAGACTGCCATAACATGTTACGTAGATGACACTAAAAGCAAGGAATGCTTTCGCCTCTCCATCCTTCTGTGTGTTTAACCCCAAACCATATCATGTTAATGGACTTCTTCAGTATTCTCCTTTTTTAAGTTATTTAAATATTTTAAAATCTGCTACATATTAATAAGAGATGGCTTCACTGCTCAGTAGTGGGATTGGAATTCCAGTCAGTAATACATAACTAATCAGTTTTAAATCTTATTTATTTTCATTTTGTTTTTAAAAAATTTTTACAAGCCCAGTTATGGGCCTTTTTAAGATTTAGCTATTTCTTCCTATAAACTCACCCTATCAAGTACTTAGCAGAGATTAAATGTAGACACTTTATTTAAGTACTGCGTGAGCTTGTTACTCTGTAATGTCTTGTGGTAGAGCTTTTAAAAAAGATGGGTTGATAGGTTCTAAAATCTAGGGACACCATGCTTTTCATGCTTAATACCTATTATTCAATCTTAAATAACTACAGTTTTATTATTGCAGAATTTGTACTAAATTTTAAGAAAAGTTCCAGAGATATTCTTCTACACATTGATATTTCATTTAAATGAAAATATAAGAGAGAGATATATGGAAAGATATTTAGTTGTGTAACTTGGGTTGTTTTTTCAAGACAATGTTAGAACACTTGGTTAACACTATATAGTAAATCACAAAACATTACAGTAAAAACTTGCATTTAATGCAATATGGAAGTGATGGTGTGAAATGAGCTTCAATCTCTGATAGGTGCATACTGGAAATATTTCATAAATGGACAATCTTGTGCTTTTTTATGTATCTCTTCATTTACAGATCTCCTTGCTTGTCATTATTTGACACTGAAGCAACCAACATAATTGAAAGAACAGATACATAATTCCTAGTAAAACTGTTTATATCATTTCCATTGACTGACTGGGAAACCAAAAATCATGAGTGATTTTAAGATCCATCTTTTCCTTTTGGGTTTACTAATAGATGGACACTACCATGTGATGATGGCCATTGTGGGGTACAGAGCGTATCTTTCACAGGGATGTTGTGAAACTGTTCTGATGTAGAATTTATTTAAAACTTCGTTTGCCCCATGTTAATGGAGGTCCCAGTTAATGTTAGATGTTTCTGAGGGAGCAGAATATTCACTTTAGAAGTATGTTGGTGCAACAAGAATCCTGCATGGAGGTCAAAGTGGCTGCTTTTAAAAAGTTGTAATCCAAAGTACCTTTCCACATAAGGTTATTGTCTGAGTAAAAGGTTAAAAATTTAACTCCTTTCAATATTGCTTAGTCCCCCTATCATGTCTGGTGTGCCTTATGCCTTACTTTTAGATGAAGATTTTATGAACTGTTTACAAGATGAAGTTTTACAGCAGGACCATGTATACTGTATGGAGTTGGTCTTCTGCAGTACTTTTGGTAAAATTCCATTTCTTTTCAAGAGTTCTAGTGTGTCTCATAGAAACTTGACTTCCTGTGACAGTGGTCTCCTTTTTAAAGAGTTAAACTCTGAACCTGTTAAAGTGGTATTGTGGAATGCTGCTTCCTTTTATCTCCCATTGTCCCCTTATCCTCTACCAGATATGAACGTGCATGTTCAGGAAAATTATTGCACTAAATTTGTGTGTAGCTGTAGATAAGTGCCAAAATGATGGCAACCTAAAAGAAGGAATAGAATTCTACGCTACTTAGTACTGCAGTATGTCCTATGGGCTTTAAGAGTTAAGAATTTTGCAATTTAGTAACTTCACTAAACTGTAGCTACATATTCATAGAGCTTCCTTTGTGTTCCAACATTATTTGTACTTCCAGAAAAGCTTTGCTACATACATATGGAGACAGTTAACTAATCCATGACTTCCCCATTATACTGCAGCTTATGTTCAGGTCTGTTTGAGCATCTTTCTTTTTTTTTTTTTTTTTAAATCACTATGTAAGTTAAGTTTCTCTGTTTTCATTGTTAAGAGATGGATCTTTCTCTGCTCTCATATTCTGTGTCTTGGTTAATGGGACACTGTCAACTATTTTTCCTTAGTAATACTCTAAAGTGCCTAGCACACTTTTGACGCTATATAAAAATAACCTTCGTAAGCTGCGTTGTGGTTTTGGTTTTTGTGTAATGCTGTAGTAGCCGGTGTGACTGTGTTCTTGCTTGCTCCATTACATGCACCATTGTCAGAAGCAGGAATAGTCTCTTCTCTGGGAATATTGTGTTTTCTTAACCAGAGCCTCCTCAGTATCTCTGGCTGGTACATTTTTTGGAAACCAGCTTAATGTATCCTTTATTCTCCATACCAGTGGATTCCAAGTGTTTGTCTAAAAAAAAATCCAGAACATTTAAAAATCTGTCAAAATGGGGACCTGAAAAATAGTACAGATGTTCTGGTGAAAGGCCTTCTGGAGTGCTGCCCCAGGTTTTCTATATATGTGAGACATATACAATGATCTTGTTAAAAACAAAAACTCCCTCATCCTAGGCAAAGTCAAATGGATTAAACTCAGCTTGACAGTTTCAAAAGCATATCTAATTTGGGAGTTACCCATTGTCTCAGTGAGAGAGAGAATTTTAGTTTGCCAGATAGTGTAGCTAAAACAAAATGCAAATAGTTTATAAACTTCCATCTCTGCCAAAATGCAGGTTAACAATGTCTGTCTTTTAAAATATTTAATCATCAATATGGGAAATGCATGTCGTTTGAACGCTATTGCAAGTTGCACTAGTGTTGTGCCATGAAGGAATCCTTTACTCCTGGTAACAAGGATTCTTTGTATGATTATATATTAACACATATCAGTGTTGTAGTCTTTATTCATCCCTCCACATCCTCCCAGTGGTGAACCTTTTTTTTTTAAAAAAAAAAAAAAAAAAAAAAAGCTTAATCAGACTAGGCTTGCTCAGACATGAAAATTATTTTGAATTTGCTGTCATGTTTTCAGGTTTTGAAATGACAAGTTGCATCATTTATAATTGTAAGTGAGCCTTCAGGATATCAGAACAAAGTAGCCCATAATTTATTTTGATTTGAAATTATTAGCTGTAAACCAGAGCACATTGAATGGCTCTTTTTTTTCTTTTGACGGCAGTATGCAATTTGTACTGTATATGTCTGTTATATATATGTGTGTGTGGGTGTGTGTGTGTGGGGGTGTGTGTGTGTGTGTATATATGAACTCAGTCTGTCCAAAGTATATGTTATACTTGTTTTTTAGATTATGGTGCAACTGACTATATTGATATATTATTTATTAAACTGCTGAATCACCATCATACTGGTGATGAATCTTGATATTATACAGGAGTGCAATGTATAGTCTATTAGATTGCTGAAGTTTGATCGCTGTGATTAAAACCACCACCCTAAAGTGTATTTATGAATGACCCCAACATATAGAGTCAGTCCTTTATGAATATACTTTCATACTTGCCTGGGGCAAGTGAAATAAAGCCTTAGGCACATGACTGTGTAGTTTGCCAAATTAATAGACGGAGACTACCTTTGCTTTATTTAATATTTCACTAGCAGAAAAATTTACTGCCATTGCAGTGTTTATATTAAAAACAGTTATGAAGGGCCTGAGCAAGTCAAGTTTGAATTAATTTACCCATTAGAGAAGTAACTTCCATATCATTGATTCGTGCCCTAACAAATATTTTCATAAATATTTTGATCAAAGACTGAATTACTTTAGATCTTGTCATCAGTATTATGGAAAGCTGTATATTTCCAAAACACAAAACTGTTAGCTATCTTTAAACAAAGATTAGCCAAAGCTTTTGCTAGCCAAACTCTCTTAGAGATACACAGACTGTTCTAAGGAGATTTCCTGGAGATGGAAGTACATAAAGAATCATGTTGTCAAATCTCATTACTTTTGAAGGAGTTTTGTCTGTGATGCCATTTAAACAGAGCAGTGTTGGGAGGAAAGAGCAGGGGGTAGCTACAAAAATAGATTATTTTCTCCTTGTGAGGATGCTAGAGCAATGAACCTGGCCAGTTCATGGAACAGTCTTTGAGAATGACAGCATTAACTCTTTCTCCATTCCAATATTCAGCTGAGCTTAAATTGAATACACTATATTGAGCAGTTTGAAATGCTGCTTCATGGTAGAGTTTATATAGGCTATCCTCCTGTAAACTTTACCTGTTTTAATTCCATTCCAATTGATGTAACTCTCCATATTTATTAACAGAGTCAGTACTGGCAAATTGGAATGCAGTGTTCCCGGTCTTGAATTTTTTAGATGATAACCTTAGTAAATCATGAAGTTAGGTACACGTAAGTATGGTAGCCCATATTTTTGGCTGCATTGGCATTAAATATCTGAAAGTTCAACTACAAGGACCAGACATGACTTTTGCAAGCACAGTTACTGACGTTTGTCCCCCTTTTAAATGGTTTGAAGAAATTTTGTATATGGAGGATAAAGTGCTTATATATTTATTAAAGATCCTTTATCTTATTTGAAATTTATTATTATTTGGTAAAGAAGGGTTTTTTCTTTTGAGAAGGGTTGAGTAGGTCAGAGAAAGGTGACTTTTAACCTATCATTTCAAAGCCCTTGTTAATCATGCAGAAAGGTACTGTTAATGATGGGATGTCTTGATCCTATGCTTTGTACATGACAAGTCCATGTCTTACATTTTGTTTCTAGGCATCGGTCTTCAACCAAAACTTAACAAAAAATACAAAAAAAACTGTGACTTTATTTGTTGCAATACATTTGAAATTTCAAAGGGTACTTTGGGGCTCAGAATTAGGATTTCTAAGTCAGTAGCGGCATTTCATGTAATAAAGCTGTTAATGGTGAGCAAAGTATTATATACTAACTAGATTTTTCCACATCTGTATAGTATATTCTATGTATTTTGTGGTATTGAGATTATAGAAAGTTTAGTGTCTGAAACATGCGTTTAATGTGTATTTTTAAACAAATTTATGGCAATTAAAATATTTGGAGAAAAGGGTATCACATTTCAATTTGTAAAGATCTTTTTAACTACTGTGTCATTAAAATGCTTTGTACAATGCAAAACTGTAACTGGAGAAACTAAGTTTAATAAATATCAAATAGATTTTCTGTATTAAACTTTATCAACACTGTGCTTGTTATCCTATGTAGGGTTTATCCTCCATGCTATTACACCTTCCACCCGTTTCCTTAGTTCCTCGTGCCCTCTCAGTGTCTGTTTCCATGCATCACAAGGGAGAAGAGTATTTGTTATGCACGTCACGCCTAGACTTATTTTTATATTTCACGTGTTTCAGTGAAATTTTTCTTGTTTCAGCCTATTGATCAGCATGCAAAGGTGATTGTTGCTGAAATATTTAATTTTAAACTGGTCAAACCTGAAGCAGTTACTCAGTTATACTTGTTCTTTCTTGATTTAAGCAGTTTGGCGGCAGTAGCTTTGTTTTCTTTGAAATACCACTGGGGATACTGGCATATGGGAGGGATCTGGTTTTGTTTTGAGGGTCTTACTTAATAGGCTTGCTCACTCTGTTCCCTTTCTCAGAAGGGCTGCTTGTCTGGGAGTCATTGGCTGACTTCTGTGGGAAGAGGGGAGAAGATAGGTTTATGAACTCACCAAGCCAAATGGTAACACATCCATAGTCCAGCTGCATGTACACGCTCCTTTGGGCGTGTCTCCTCAGCTTGCACCCCCATTGTGACTTTACTGAACACAAGAAAGAATGCCATTTGCTAAATACAAACCTTTATTATATAGAAAAATATGTGAACAAGTGGGGGAAAAAAAATAGCCCTGAGATGCAAGGTCTTTTATTGAGCATGCATAGACCAGTGCATTCATTAGACTTTTATGAAACGCCTTCCATTGTATCATACAAATATTAGTCTGAAAAATATTAAATATCTGCAGTTGCATATTTCAAAGTGTCCTCGCTTAAGGATAGTTGATAATAAATATTTCATAGGTAAGAATGGACATTGTATTTTCTTTTTTTTTGTGACAGGTCATTGATGAGAAATTCTTAGGGAACAGTGGTTCTTCCTGGGAGGGAGGAAAAAAGGAGATATCAGTCATTAAAGGCTTGGAGTGGTGTAATTATGTAAGTCTTCATCCAGTGTTTTTATGCACATAGCATTATTCATTTAGCACAATTTCCTCTGCAACTTGAATTTAAACTATATCTTGTTTGTACATTTTCAGTAGTTTTCAAATCTTATTGCTCAGCGTATCCTGAAAGCATTTTTGAGGGAATATAGATGCTGTCAATGACTCCCATTGGCAGGGGGAGGGATTGTTTAGTTTCTAGAGTTTTCTTTCTGAAATGTACTGCAAAATGTGTTGGCCTGAAATCAGTTCCCTTGAAGATGAAATGCACAAGTTTGTCTGCCTCGTTTGGTGGGTATGTTATAATGCTGTGTGCATTGGCTACAAAACACATGGCTGTCCTCTGACTGCTCCCAGATAACAATGCTGAATGCCATACTGTGTAATGGAAATGGCTATTTCCTTCCGTGTGTTGCTTGTGTACTTATTCTTGCCTCTCTGAAAGACTAAAGGGCAACATATCAGCTTTGTTAAAGTTGCTTAAACCAACTTCTTGCAAATGTGTCTAAAATAACAACTTGACTTCTATTATCTACTAAAAGTACGTCTTGTTTTCTCCTCACCCTCAGTGCAGTGTGTGCAGCCTCATCCATCTCTCCCTAGGTTGCGGGTGTGGGCGGCAGGCATATTGCAGCCAGCATGGGCTCTCCCACACAAGTCAGTCTTCCATGATTTAGTAGTAGTGTTTTTGGTGTCCCTTGTTTAAACCAGGAGTGGGGAATCCCCAGCCCATGATCCAGATCCTGGTGGGCACCTTGCCTAGATCCGGGCTGTGAGGCTTAGGGCTCCCTCCCCACAGAATCTGGCCTGTGGAGGTTGTGGAACCCTGAGCTTCACAAGCTTGGAGTCGGGCAAGTTGGAGCCAGATCCAGCCCACAGGTTAGCCCTGATGTGGGGTAGGAAGAAGCGGCTGCTGCTGCTGCTCTCCACCCTCCCCTGGCTGGGGAAACAGCAGCACAGCTGCCTAGAGAAGCTTTCTCCATGCTGCTATTCCCCCAGACAGGAGGGAGCAGTAGCAGCACATGAGTGTTCCTCCATTGCCCAATCCCCCTCACCCTGCTCTTGCACCGCCTCCTGCCCAGACTCCCACCCTCAGCCTGTTCCCTTACACACACTCCCACCCAGACCCTGTACAAACTCCCTGGCAGCTGCCTCCTGCACACTGAGCTCCACCCGTTTTGGTCCCACCCTAGACCTTCAGGATAGTTTAATCTGGCCTGGAGGAAGCACTGAAACTTAATCCTTGGTTTTTTCCCCTCGTGAATCACCACCTGTGATGTTGGAGTGTGAGGGCAGTGAGATGTCTGAGACAGGGCCACATCACTGAAGCTTTTGGGTTTTTTTTGTTTGCTTGGGTCTTTTTTTTGGAGCGGGAGAGGGCTTGCTTCTCACTTCTGTGGCGCCCAACTGATTTTTTTTTTTTTTCTGTGGGTCTCTGGCCCCTGACCCAAAAACTGCCCCACCTGTGGTTTAGACATAGTTGGAAGAAATGGGAAAGGTAGTGCAGGAGAGAGGCCCTGTTCCATTGGTATCTAGAAATGTGGAGTAATTCACGTTCATTTTTTTTCTGACCTCATTTCCCGCATCTGAATAAAAATGTCTCTCCTTTATTGTGAAGTTCTGCTTTTTAATGACATCCCCTGCCGGGGGGGGGGGGGAATTAATCATCACTGAAGTCTGTCCTGCAAGAATGGTCTCTAATGTGTTGATTTCATAGGCTGAGCAATCTGTTCCACCTTGTATTTAGCTGTACAGCTGAGTACCTTTCGCAACCCTGAAGAAGAACTCTGTGTAGCTCAAAAGCTTGTCTTTCACTATCAGAAGTTGGCCCACACCCATCTTATCTCTCTAATATCCTGAGGCCAACACTCCAAACTTCTAAGTTTCAACGTCTTTATTAGAAAACAATCTTTGTAGTGCAAAACAAAATAAGACATTGCTTGTGTTTCTGCACGGGTCTCCTGTACCTGTTCTGCATGCCCTTTGCACTAACAATTAATTTTGAAAGATGGCCACACCTATTGTGCCAATCTGTGCTGCAGCTGTTCTTTCTGTACAGAATAAATTTTAAGTATTGTGAGACTTGAGTGCAAATTCCCCCTGCATTCCGTGGTATGAAACATTTTTGCTATTCCCTTAAACATGTGGGCATGAGTAGTTACCTGCATAGCCTTGAGATGCATTCATTGTCATCCCTGCAAAAGGCTCGTATGGGTCTGAGGGAAATCCCTCTCCAGAATGGTGTCATTCTCCTTTGCCTTGTTAGCTGAGAGATTGGATGGTGCAAAGCAGCACAGTGTATCTGAAACAGAATTGAAATACAATTCTCATAGAGGGATAGTGGCTTCCTGTCAGGGTTAGTGATGATCCTGGTTTTAAGACCTGTCTCAGCAAGGAATTCATTTACAGATGCCTCATTTGGCAGTCAGATCATAAAAATTTCTTATTGAATGTCTACTTGGCTTGGTTCATTTCTAAAGTTTTGTATCAAAAGTAACAGTATTTTTTAGAGGGAGGGAGACAACCTCTTTCATATATGTTAAAAAGTCAATGTTAAGTCAATTTTATTTTATAGTGTAGACATAGCCAAGACTAACATTTGTAATTATACATTATGTGTTTTGGATGAAAATCACAATGAAGGACACACTCTAAATTACTGGACTAAACTGATAATGTCCATGTCAGAGCTGAGATAATAGCTCTGAAGTTTTGGGCTCTTGCTGCCCTTGGACCACTGTCTTGTGCTGCCTTCACTTGCTGAAACAACTGAGACACATTCGGTCGTTGACTGGAAATACTATGCAGCATTTTACATCTGTAAGCACACACTTTCATTTTAGTAATTTCCTGACCATTTACATTAAAATTCTTCCTCTTGCTCTTACCTGGCTCACCAGGGCTGCACAAAGTAGTAAGACGGCTGTAATTTTCAAACACTGCATCTTCCTTCAATAGCCTGCCAGTTGGTACTAGCATTCGTGGAAGGGACTGGACTCCTGAATGGATTTTCCAAACCTTTCAACTAGACTTTTATAGTCTCAATTCCCTAACTTTGCATCAGCCACCAGCTGTTACAGGGACAAAGTTCACCTTGGAGCCAGGTGAAATTTAATAAGTTAATGTCTAATAAAGTCACCTCGTTCAAGGTCCTATCCATCTAGCAAACTATATTTACTTTTCTTACACGTGTACTTGATATGCACGGGAAACTGATCATACAAACTTACTTTTTTTAAAATCTAAAACAATACCTGGGTTTTGCTGTGTACCAGCCTGCAAAAAGGGTCATTGGTGTTTGTGTATTTAATGGGGAGCAACAAATGTGATATTTCACTACCATAGCTGCAAGTATTTAAAATGTGGGTTTCTTAAATATGGCATGAAGCATTGACTGTAGTTTTACCTTGAGAATGGAAGATGAGCATTAGATTCTGTTCACCTTTAGGAAATTATTTAATGCTTTCAAACTGCTTTAAATTCCATTCGGTTAATACCAGCATCAGAGAGGTGTTTTGAGTCCTTTTATTAACACTGAAGGGCTTTGTCCTTCATTGTGATTTTCATCCAAAACGCATAATGTATAATTACAAATGTTAGTCTTGGCTATGTCTACACTATAAAATAAAATCGATTTTAATAAATTGGACTTTTTAACATTAGAAACTCAAAGTTAGAAACTCAAAGTTAATTGTCCACAGATGTTCCGTAAAGTTGACTTACCATTTCTCTGTGTCGAGTTAGCACATTTATGTTGCCTTATCTAAGTTTGACTGTGTGAGCAATGCATTGTGGGTACTTATCCCGCAAAGCTTTAGCCCTGTTGCATTCAGGGGGTTTGTACCATTGGGTTGTGGGGGAAAAAAATTTGCCGCTGTTGCTTGTGGGTGTTTGATATCGCTATCACAGAGTGCAAAGCACTCTCCCAGAATTTAGAGCACCCACTAACTGTGCGAAAACAAAAAAAATGGCAAATTGCACCATTTTCTCCATCACAGCACTAACACTAGCATGTGTCTTCAAATGCTTCACCTGGTTACACAGGGCGTTATGGCCACTTCCCAGAATGCTGTGCAGTATTTGTTTTGATGAAAGCAGTGGGCTGAGATGAAGAGGAGGATGGAGATGAAATCGATGAACTGCAGACCAGGAACTTAGAAATGCTTACTGCCCTGGCTGCATTGCCTTTAGTGGAGCATCAGTTTATGGACTCGTGAAACCTACACACGCTGGTGGGACTACATCTTTTTGCAGGTGTGGGATGACCAGCAGTGGGTACAGAACTTTTGCATGCACAAGTCCACTTTCAAGGAACTTTGATTTTGCTGGCCCACGCCCTGAAAAGCAGCGATACAAGAATGAGACTAGCTTTAATGGTTCACAAGCAAATTGCAATCGCTCTATGGAAGTTGCCCATGCCTGACAGTTATCAGTCAGTGGCAAATCGATTCGGGGTGGGCAAATCTACAGTGGGGCTGTGGTGATCCATGTAGCCAAAACGATCTGTCAGCATCTCCTGAAGAGCACCGTGACCCTGGGAGATGTCCAGCATATAGTGGATGGCTTTGCTGCCTTTGCGTTTCCTAACTGTAGTGGGGCAATAGATGGCATGTACATCCCTATCATGGCCCCAGACCACCTGGCTTCTGAGTATATAAACTGAAAGAGACACTTTCAGATGGCGTTGCAGGCCGTGGAAGATCACAAAGGTTGTTTTCACCGATGTCAAAGAGGGATGGTCAGGAAAGGCTCACGACGCACACGCATCTTCAGAAATTCTGGTCTATACTCTTTCCCAGACTGGAAAATCAAGAGTGTTGATGTGTAGGTGCCTATAGTAATACTAGGTGATCCTGCTTACCTTCTGCTCTCTTGCCTCATGAAGCAATATGCAGGCACCCTGGACTGCAGCATGGAGTACTTCAGCTACAGACTCAGCAATGTCCCCACTGTGGTTGCAGCATACTGTGTTTTGCATAACCTTTGTGAATCAGGCAGGAGAATTTCATGACAGCTTGGAGTACAGAGGCAGATGCCATGAGCAAGGCTTATGTGCAGCTGTCTGCAAGGCCGTTCACCAACGTGAATGTAGAGGCAGTGGCAGTCAGGGAGGCTTTGAAGAATAGCTTTATGAAAGGTTCTGTTGTATCTGACTGTTTGTGCTACCACCCCCACTCACTGAAATGGTTTGTGCACCCCACCAAATGTGAACCAATACATCAGATGGTCTTTTACAGAAAGAATACTTTTGTGTGTTGGGGAGAGGGGTAAAGTGCAGGGCAAAGAATGAATGTAAAGGGAGGGTTATCTTCACAGAAAGAATGTTTGTATTTGGGAGGTAGGGGTGGGGCTGAGTGTGGTTTTTGTTTTGTTTTTTTTTTAAAAAAAGCAGAGGTGCATGCCTGTGAAATAAGCAGAGTTTGGCACCTGGCTTTCCTGTGCCCAGGGGCCGGCACCACTGACAATACACCAGTCCCCGATCCTGGACTCTGGGCAGTGCCTCCAGGGTCTCACCAGGCCTGTCAGCTTTGGCAGCCCATACCCCTGCTGGGCCCCTCTGCTACAAGTCCTCTGGACCTTTGTGTAGCACCAGTAAGATTTTTGCTGTGGGTATTAACTTACAGGACTGGAAGGGACCTTAAGGGGTCATCTAATCCAGTTCCCTGCACCCATGTCAGGACTTTTTTTAGACTGGGGTGAGAAAATTACAGACAACAGATTGCAGCTGACCTCTCAGGCCTTTTAATATGGCTCTTGAGGCCCTACTGAGGAGTGGAGTTGGGGTTTGCTCTGCTCTGCAAGGCTCCCAGAAGGAGTGGCGTATCCCTTTTCCAGCTCCTTATATGTGGGGGCAGCAAGGGGTCTCTTCATGCTGTCCCAACCCCAAATGCTGGCTCTGCAACTCCCAGTGGCCAGGCACCATGGCCAATGGGAGAAGCAGTAGTTGTACCTCTGCATAGGAGACAGGGGACATATCACTGCTTTTGGGAGCTGCTTGAGGTAAATGCCACCTGGCATTTGCACGCCAGTGCTGTAGCCCTCCCCCCACCTCACTCCTGATTCCAACAAACCCTTTGGTCCTGACCCAGAGCACCCTCCCACATTGTGAACTCCTTTCTGGCAGGTACTAGTTTCACCTTCTCCCTCCCCGCTGCACCCACCCCACTCCAGAGCCTGCAACATCCACCCCCCCCCTCACATTTTGTGGGCATTTATGGCCTACTAATACAATTTCTATACTGAGATGTGGGCTTCAGGCCACAAAGTTTGCCCATCTATTAATTAGACAATCTCTGATAGGTGCTTGTCAAACCTACTCTTAATCTGCACTGATGGAGATTCCACAACCTCTTTATTCCAGTGCTTATCCAACCTAACCCGAGCTGTACTGGAAGCCCATTGATGCTTGTCCTAGCCTGAGAAGCTAAGAACTATTTTTCTCCTTCCTCCTTGTAAAAACATTTTATTTATTTGAAAACTGTTAGGTGCCCTCTCTTTTCTTCTCGCCACTAAACAATCATCTTCCTTCAGTCTATTTTGTGAACCTTGAATCACTTCCATTGCTTTTCATTGGATTTTCTTGTTTGTCCGTATCTTCCCTCATAGGTAGCCTTCAGAACTGGACACAATACTCCAGCTGAAGACTGAACAGCATGGAGTAGAGCAGAGGAATTACTTCTTGTGTCTTGCTAACAACACTCCTGCTAATCCATCCCAGACTGTTTGCTTTTTTTGTAGCCCTATTACCCTGTTGAATTGTAGTGAGCTGATGATCAGCTGTGATCCAGATCCCTCTTGAGCAACTTCTCCTTTGTCATTTCCTATTTTGTACGAGTGGAGTATTTTGCATTTGTCCTTATTGAATATCCCCCTATCTACTTCAGTTCCCCCATGACATTCTTATAAGCAAACTAGGGAAATGTAATCTAAATGCAACTTACTGGAAGTTGAGTTCATAGTCAGTAGCCTGGCATTTGAAAGAAGCCCAGCCCAGGTCTAGCAGCACTGACATCCTGATCTCTGGGCCACTTTGAATTACTCTGGCAGTGCTGCTACACAGGTCTAGGTAGAGGATCCTATGCCATGATGGGAGCAGAGCTAAGGTCTGATGCCCTAGTCCTGCCCCTTCGGGGGCCCCTTTGGGGGCATGGTGCCAGGTCCCCCTCCTACCTTGCCCCAGGGCCCAGGGCAGCTGTCTGTCCTGCTGAAAGTAGTTGAGAGTTTGCTTTAAAACAGAGTGGCTCTAATGGGATCCTGCAAGGGTCGGGGTGGGGTCCAGTACGATTAGTGATCTGGATAATGAAATGAGAGAGACATCATTTGTGGCTCACACCAAGATGGGGGAAGGAGGTTTGCAAACTGTCAGAGTGTCTGTGGCAAATTAGAAAACTGATCTGAGATCAACCAGATAAAATCAATCAAGTGCACAACTCCACAGAGGGAAACTGGCTAGGCACTCTCACTGCTGAAAAGGTCTGCATGTTGTAGTAGATCACAAAATGAATACAAGGCAACATTGTGGTGCAGATGTGGAAAAAGTTTGATCTTATTTGGGGTGTATTTGCAGGAATGTCATATGTAAAATGGGAAATAATTGTCCTATTAGTCTTTGCACTGGCAAGGCCCAGGAGCAGGACAGCATCCAGTTCTGGGCCCCACATTTTAAGGAACATGTGGAGAAATTAGAGGGAGTTGAGATGAAGGCAACAAAATGATAAATGGTTTAGAACATTTGGACCTCTGAGGAAAGATTTAACTTGGCATGTTTAATCTTGGGAAAAGAAAGCTGAAAGTCTTCAGGTATGTTAGTCTGCTATAAAGAGGACTATGATCAACAGTTCTCTTGTCTGCCAAAGGTAGGGCAGGAAATAATTGGATTAATCTGTGCTCAGGGAGATTTAGGTTATATACTAGGAATAACTTTTGAACTACAAAGGTAGTTAGGTTCTAGAACAGGCTTCTAGGAGAGGTTGTGGCATCCTTGTCATTGGAAGGTTTTAAGAAAAAGTTAGACAAACATGCTGAGGATGGTCTGGATTTACTTGCTCCTGCCTCAGCAGAGCAGCCTTGACTTGATGGTCTTTTGAGGACCTTTCCAGCCCTCTCTGTCTATTCTGCAATGCATATGCAGCACTCTGTACCTGGCCTCCAAATCTGTTTGATGTCTGGCTACATCTCACTGGGGATCACTCTAGTCAGGGGTTGTAGAGATCAGAGGTAGTGTCAGAATGAATCTCTTTAGCCCATTCTCTTGTACTTGTTTTATGAACCCTGAGGATTTTGGAGGTTGTAAAATATTCTGAGTTCCTCTGAAACTATTGTATGACATAACACAGTTAAAATACAATTAGTGGAAAAAGTTCCTGTGCAGGAAGCTTTAAATGATCTGTTAAATAGCCGTGACCATAGAGGGGTGTAGTTCTGCATATTAAGCTGTCATAGGAGATACTGGCTGGTGCCAGCTCGGAGGGAGAAATTTTGATTATAAGGCCACATTGCATTTATCATATAGCCAAATTTGACAGCTGTTCAAAACAGAAACCTTATTGTATCAGACAGATTTTCTGCTGCGCCCCACCCCCCCATTCATTCCCCCTCCTGCTTTATGCTTCTGCTACTGCTATCCTAGCTCATTGCAAGCAAGAAGTAAACCTTTTGTACCTCATTCTCTGGGCCTGTTGTGTAAAATGGCAATGAGTTGGTAAAGTACAGCAGATCAGAGCAGCAGAGCTTGAAGCAATTGCTTGTGGTGAAGGTGAGCCCTCTTTCCCTCTGCTTCTTGTTCATCCTAATTGTGAGGAATCCTAATACCTTCTCAGGCCTGTTTCCATGTTGCCTACTTGGCAGCACCTACACACAATGGTCACTCAGAGCTTTAATCGGAGCACTCAGCTGGCTCTATCCTGTACCAGTCCCATATCTGCTCTCTGCCCCAATTTCCACATTTGTTAGATGGGGCTAGTAGGGTGGGGTGTGTGATAGTTAACTTGTCTGTAGTGGACTTTGAAAGCCTGAGTTGTATACACACAGATGCCTGCCCCCCCCGCGTGGGGAAAACAGCAGCTACCAGTTCAGCAACCACCACTCTCCCTGTTTGCTTGCTCCTGCACATCTTGTTTTGTATTTCTTCTGAGGTAAGTATTGCAGCAGTGGAACTTAACTAATTGAATTGTCTTTTTATTTCCAGAACAGGTAAAACAGGGGCAATGGCAGGTTCCTCAGCCTGACATCAAAACAGGTGTCACCTGTCTGTCAGATGGAATTCTTTAGCTGAGGATTAACATGAAAGATGTGAACACTACATGTGGGATGAAGGATTAGCATGAGTCCAAGAGGAGGCTGGCCCAAGCACTGGTAGAATGCAGGTGTTTGCCCAAATTTTAATTCAACAGCTCTCGAACTTGACAAAGCAAGTACAAAAAAAAGCAGATGCAGAAGCAAAGTGCTTTTGAGCAGCAGCAGAAATTATGGTGGTGTGTCCCCCAGCTTGAAGAAAGTCATTCCTTATGGAAGACATCCAATAGGGGAACTGATACAGAAACTCCTTGTTCACCCTGTAGAGAGTGGTGTTGGGGGTGGGGAATGTCACTGAGGCTTGGAATCAGCTGAGTTTGTTGAGGGCTAGAGGAAGAAAAGCAAGATCTCCTAAGTTGCTGACAGCTTGCACAGGACACCTGTCTTTCCCCTAGCAGAGACAGACCTCCTCCTGTCAAGTAATATGAGGGAGTCTACCTTTGATGAACTTTGCCACCATTTTTATTAATATAAATGCTACTGCCTACCCCCATTTGCCATTTTGGTTTGGAAATTGTAGCTGTTTCACTAGCTGAATTTTAGGCTTTGATTACTCCTGAGGGAATTCTGCTTTAAAAAAGTGCATGTTTTAATACACTGCAAATTTTGTCATAAATATAGCTTAGGTGGTGGAGCAGGGAGTGCATGACAGTAGTTCCACTGAGGGGGGGATCACCCTGCAGCCCTTCCCCCCTCCCCAGGCCTCTTATTAGAACATCCTGGATCCCTTCACCCCTGCATTAGATGTGGGTGGGCAGGCTCCTGCTGGGAGGAGCTAAGTTGGAAGTGCCTAGGGCTGAGAGATTTTGGTGGGAGGCCAGTCTGGAAGCAGGCAGCTCAGGGGGAAATTTAGATGCACAGGGACTTGGAGTGGGGGTTCTGGATGCAGGGTACCCAGGTGAAGGTTGCTGGGGTTCAGCAGGGTGAGGGGGTGGGGTCTAGTGCTTTCAGGGTGGTAGGAGTGAGTCTAGCTGCCTCAGGAGCTGTACAGATGTAGGGCAGTAGAGCTTCTCAGGGTGAGGGCCTGCTTATCTGAGGAGCCCCAGCTGCTGCCAAGGTGACACCCTAGGCCAGGCTCCCCCTTCCCCTGATTCACTTAGCCTGTTTTCTTCTCCCTGCCCCTGCAGCACTGGAACCCAGGCAGTCTCCTTCAGAGGGGCAGCTCTGCACTTACAGACTGGGAATGGGGGAGTGCAGCAGCACTGAAATGTTATCTGATGTCCCCACCCCTGCACTTTCTCTGTTTGCTGCCAGAAAGCCCAAAATCTATATATAAAATGGGAACATTTGTGGTAACAATTCTCCCAGAAGTGAAACAACAAACCCTAAATCAAAGTAAAGTACAAGTTCATTTTTCAGCAGAACACGGTATACTATTAGCAAGCATGATCCTCAGGATGTTTAGCTGCTTGGTAAACATTTAAGATAGGGCTAGACTATGCTAAATATCAAGCTATTAAGGTATGAGATGCAGACACTGTTCTAACATTTGTTGATGCAGCAGCATCCAACGGGAAGTCAAAGGTCACCCCATTTGTTATCTTCCCATATTTGTCACAGCTGCCCCCAGCCTCTCCAACTGTTAATGCCCGTGACTCTCACCTGCTGCTGGAGCCACCACTGCCATACACTTCTCCCATCAAGTAGTGGGGTGTGCACATGGAGGAGGCGAATAGCACTCCACCTCTGTGGCACTCCAGTGGAGTTGCATTTGCTGTCTTCTAGCAAATATGGCTTGAGAGCCACACTGGCCAAAATGCAACACCCCATTCACTACACATAGTGAGCAGCAACTATATTGGACACTGTAGGGTTAATGAAATGGTCAGCTACCTACCAATTCTACTTAGTTCTTTCAGGTGCCTCACTGAGGCAAAACCATTCCTTCCCCTGTCCACCCTCTCACTCCTTGAAGATCCCATCCCACAAGCACAGTGATAGTTATCACAAGACAATACATATTCTGAGAAAAGAATCTCACTTGGCATCTCTGCTGGGGGCACTCCATGCATGTTCTAGGCAGCTGTCTGAGGAGCAGCACAGCAGAAGCTTGTTTTTCATCCCAGCTCTAGCAAAGGGTAACAAGCTAAAGGGGCAAAGCAGTTGAAACGAGTTGAACCTCTTCAGCTGTTTGGTCTAAAAGGTAAAGCCCTTTTTGCATACCCATTAGAGCCTGTGTTGCCACTGCCAGTGAAAGAAACTGGAGAGTGGAATTACTTTTTAGACACAAACTGGAAAAGAAAAAACCTTGGATACAAATAACTCTACAATAGCCCTTACAGACAGAAAATCATCAATAAACCCTAGGAGAAATCATCATAGGTATAAAGATCACTCTTACATTTATGGTGGGACCATCTCTGAACTGAGCAGCAGCTGTTCTCTCTCTTGGTAACACTACTACCCTGTTTGTCACAGAGATTGATGAATTAGACATCCCATAAAAGAGCTAATTAAATTAAGCCATCATAGTGTAATTCTTTTCAAAACAGGGCATCAACCAGCAGCTGAAGCTGGGGGCTGTTGCAGAACTGGGAACAGGTCCGAGAGCCAGAACATGGCTGGAGGCAGGACTGAAATGGGGATGGGGACAGGCTGACCTGAGCACCCCTACACCCTGTGGAGGCACATCCCCTACTTTGACAATTTTTGAAATAGGGTCAAATTCCACCTCAAATATGCCCAGTGACTGGGGTACAAGTTTAGGCCTGCAAACTGTCCTTGGGCCTCACCACATCTCTCTACTGGTCTTAGCAGATTCGCAAACAGAGCAAAGGTAGAAGGCAGTTCTTTGGTAATGTTTAAACTCTGAGTACATTGTATGGTTGAATTCAGTGCAACTTAGAGGAAAATACTCAGTTTTACACTTATTTAGGCTGCTTGTTTTTACACGCCTCCTTTAAAAGGAGATACAGCAAATGCTTCACTCCCACTAAAACCAACAGTGAAACTGTCTTTATTGTGAACTTAAAGTTGCATACAAAAAGATAAGCTCACCTTTGAGCTTTGTTTCAAGTTGTCTGCCTAAAGAAAAAACAGCAACAATTATACTCAATGTGTCTGGAACATCTTTAGTAACCATAAAGGCAGGGGGATCTTAAAATGGAAATTTAGATTCTACAGAATTCTGTCAGGGAGCCTCAGTTACATTGAGTGAGTGAGACAAGCCAACAGGCTGATCTAAAGCAGTCAAAGAACAGAACTGCATGCAATGCAACAAGATAAGAATTAAAGTTTATTTAATAATATTTCATAGTCTGCTAGCATACATAACTGTGTGATGTGAGCAAGTTTAGAAACAAAGGGACACTGACATTAATACACAGATCTCTGTATTAGCCGTATTACTCATTCTTTTGCAAGTCAGCAGGGTTCTTCCTTTTCAGTCGCTCAAATTCCTCATTCCCCCAGGTGTAAACCACCCAGGCCACCATCAAAGCTTAAAACAAAATTAAAAAAAGCAGTGAATGTTTACAGGTTACATTACAGTAATGTAAAAATCTCTTGCATTATGCACTATTGATTACAGTCCCAGGACAAAGGTCAGCACATTTTAAGCTGAGTCTGTGAATGGTCCTCTGTTGTATAAGAAAACCACTCTTCATGACATCTCAATCTTTTCCTCTTCACTTAAATACATGCATGACAGCTGCTGGCCCCTTTTATAGAATATTTTCATTTCTTTATGTAACACATCTGCCCCATAAATTGTCTCATGCATTTGTAGTTTTGGTGATGGTTTTACTCCCTCAATTTAAAAGCCACTTATAAAAATTTGAACATGAAATTCCATACTTGTGGAATGGGGATGGTTATAACCTTTTTTAAAACTTCAAAATTTTAATAGAAACGACAACAATTAGCATCTTTATCACTGGTGCTACTAAATGCAGTACACACAGTACACAAGCCACTTCAGAAGGCACTAGCTTACATAAGTCAAAGAAATTAGGACTTACGAGGAGCTACCCTGAAGACTTGTGAACGAAATCGCCTCCAGGTATTTGGAATTCCTTTGGCGAAGTAGTTAGGGAATGCCTTCTGCTCAAATGGAGACAAGCTGTAAGTGATCATGTGCCTCACTCTTTCCAGGTTTCCAAAGTGGAAACCCATTTTTAATGGCTTGTACTGCAAAAGCAAAAGTACTAGTTAAGTTTTCATTTAAAAAAAAACCCCACTTAAAACAACACCTGAATTGAATACAAAATATGTTTGGAGCCTAAGCTTATTGTAATAGCTTTAAAAAAATTAAGAAAAAATATGCAGAACATATGAACCTCCACCAATATTTTTTAAGTTACAGGATTCATTTCCACTTAAAGAATCAATGGGGAAAATTCTAGAGCTCAGGCTTTATAAATACAGCACAATAGACCATGTATAAGCAGCCCTCTAGCAGCTCAAAGATTAACAAATGTATTTATTAGGTTTTGGAGTAAGGCCCACTTTTTCAAATTTTCATTAAAGGCTTGATCCTGTGGAGCCCTTAGAGGCTGTGCTACTAAGTGCAAGAGATTGGTAAAGTTAGCAAAAGCAATGGCACCCAGTCCGTGACTCCAGCAAACACCATTATGTATTTCATCAGTAGGCAGCAAAAGGCGCACGGAATGTAAGAGAAAGGTTCTTTTTAGCTGCAGCTCAAGTTATTTTAAGGGCTCTGTCAGAATACACCCTTAGGAAAGGTTCGGAGTACAAATGGAACAGCTGATTAAAATCAGTGACGAATCGAGGCTTCGCATGTGGCGACTGCACTCCAGCCCCCCGGCCAGAGCTGAGCCAGGTCTAAGGGAGGGATGAGCAGAGAAAATACGCGGTGCGATTTCACCTTCCACCCCGCAACCCCGAACAGCGTCGGCCCCACTGCCGCCCCAGGCCGCTGGGGCCGGGCTGTGCCCGATCCGCACTTCAGTGGGAGGAAGAGCGTTATCCTACCCAACAGCCACCCCCGCGGGGGGTCCCTCTGCCAGCCCCCGAGCCTCGCGGGGGGCTCGGGGTCTCCCTGACCCACAGCGGCCCCCCTCCATTCCATGGTGCTACCTACCGTGCCCTGTAACACGGCCCCCTAAGACGCGCGGATGAATCGCCCCGGCCGGCCCCTCTCACCTGCGGCCCTCGGGACACCCGGAGGTCACGTCTCCGCGGGCCAACGCCTGCCTTCCGCTTCCGGGGCACCGCCCGGGTTCACGCTACCGGCTGGGCCCCGCCCCCTCAGCGCGGGGCGGGGCGGGGCGGGAAGGAAGGCGACAGCGCCCCCTGCAGGCTGCGGGGGAGGGCGGGACTCTACGTGAGTGTCCGAGCGCTTCCTCTAGTCTCCCCCTGAACACACGCTGCCTCGGGCGCGGGGCGCCTCCGTCTCCCACTGCCCCCGCCCCTATCACCGCTGGATCCCCCGGGCCCTCCGCCCCGCCATTACCTGCTCGGGGCGCCAGGTCTCTCCGTTCCCCACTGCCACTCAGGGGCCTCCACGTCCTTCTGGGTCTCCGGGGTCCTGCCACCCAGACACATCGGGTCTTTCGGTCAGCCCGTTCCTTCTCCACTACGCCCCCCGCCCCCCGACTCTCCATGGTCCCTCCCCGCCCCATTGCTGCCCTTCCCCATTGGGAACTAAGCCCACAGCGAGTCTCTGATGCTACCCTACTCGCCCAGGAATAATCCTTCGTCAGGGTGCGCTGCCCTCCTGCCTCAGCCCCTACCCCCCCCCAGGGGATTAACTGCAGTGTTTTTGTTGTTAGTGGAGAGCAGCCGGGGGTGTGTGCTGTGTGGCTATGCTGGGAGTTTCGGATCACTCTGAGGTCAAGGCATTAGGCCCCTCTGCTGCTCCAGATAGATCATAGTGATTTATAGTGAACACAGGAGTAGCAGTCACTGCTACAGGCAATGGGTTAATCGATCTGATAGCCCCCGAGTCTAACCTTGCATTTAAGGCAGGTCTTGTTTCTTCTAGTCACTCGTGTTTGTTTTGTGAGTTTCCTGAATGTCTTCCTTAATTAGAGGAGCATGCAGCTGCCATCATCTACAGCAGCTTCCAAGAGTTCCCACCTCCCTCAAAAGGCCTTCAACCATCTTCACTGAGCAGCCTGCCAAAACTACATGATTCATCCAGAAAGATTGTTGCTAGCCCAGGCCCCCAAGATGCAGAACCAGTCTGCTGAGCAGCAGAATGAAAATAAACAGGCTTGATCCTTTGCCTTGTTCTCTTACATGACAGCATATTGTACTGCTGGTGAAGGGTCATTCTGGCTACAGATGAGAGTTTACAGTTAAAAATTCATGCTAGTTTGGAATTGCATACAAAGTGCTTTGAGAATCCTTTGTAGTACCCATTGGCAAACAAGTTTTCTAATGGTTAAAATCTAGGTTAGGGATAAATTTTATCATTAATTTTTCTCTAGGTAAAATAAGCTTTCATTCCAGCTACTGGTAGTAAAAGCTGAGGTAACAGTTTTCCTACCTCATGTTGTGGCCTTAACAGGTGCCAGAAGCAGGCTGGAATTCTTCATCCTAGCAGCTACACTGTTGTACAAGTAGGACCTGCTCCTTTTATTTCCCCCACTTAGCCCACTAGCTTCCCACAAGTAAGAGTCTACACCAGCAGGGCCTTTGCTAGTTGTAGAATATTGTCTTCCCCTGAAACATCAGGTTGGCTACTGCTGCAAGTATGTAGCTGATCAGGCTGTAGCTACCCTACAGCTTTACATAAACACTAGTTTGGCACTAGGCTTTTATAGGATTGTTTTTTACATTGTTAGTTGTAGCTAAGAGGTAAAGTAAGGATTTGCAACTTACTACATAATCAAATATTTCAAATTAATGAAATCACTTCTATGTGCCCCTTTTTTCATCTACATAATGTAAATTAATATTACCTGGGTGTCTCACTCACAACCTAGGCCAGGTACCATCCAAAAATGTAAAAAGACACTCCTGGTCACAGCATTTATAATTAAGTAATAGTTCCTTGAGAGAGTGAGTTGTGAAGTGCTGTGAAAGCCTCATATTGAGGACAGGTGAAGGATACATGTTTATTAACTTGTCAGTAATGTACAACATTTGGTTAATTTTCCAGACAGAAGCTCCTGCTATAGGAAGTATATAGAAGGTGAATCTTGCCTTGGTTTAGTCTCATGGTGGTTATAATTTTTACTAGCTTAGGAAAGAAGGCACATGTTCACTTTTTGTGATTTAGCTTTGGTACTCAACCCAAAATTTACTACTCTGAATCATGCTGTCACAGAACTATGCAGAACCAAGAACTAAATTGATAGATTGTAATACAGAGATTTTAAAGTACTTTATGGTATAAAGAGGATCCCTTTATACTGAACAGGAAGTTGTCCTTTAAAATGGCTACAATTAAGGCGCAAGCTTTGAAAGGCATTGTAAAAAGCACACTAGTAGGAAGAGGGGCACAGGGCACTATACCACATAAGAATTACTTGGTCATTAAGATTTAGAGCAATGTTTTAAAAAAAATTGCTCTCGTTCAGAGGCATGGGGCAGGTTTCCATTAGAGTGTATGACAACCATTCACTGTACTAGAGCTTTAGAGTAGTAACAGAATCAGATGTTTAGTCCTAAAGATCCACAGGGAACCTCAACTAACAATGCACTGTACTTGGAAAAAGCAGCATTCAGCAAAGGCTGAATAATCTCTGAAGTGAAAGCAATTAAGGGTTAGGAATGCTGCTACACACACTTCAGGACAAGGAAGGAGGTTGTTTAACTCTAGCAATTTTAAAGCATTGTTTGTTCACTCAAAGTTTGCTTATTAATGTTGACTTAAATCCATTTAGAAACTAATATGCAGAAGAAAAATTCTGCTTTTTTATCACCTTAACGAAACATTCTCTATCTTTATCAATATTGTTAAAACTTCCCTTATTTTAGTAGTTTAACAGTGAGCTGTACCTGCTTTTTTGTCTCCACAGCTGCCTGATTGCATACTTCTGCTTTCACATGAGGTTAATTGGTCACTTTATATCACTGAGGTTGTACTCCAACATTTTGCTTCAGCAGGAAGTGCAACTGAATTTAAATATACAGTGTCCAGCCAGAAAAGGACAGTTCATGGTGCCTAGTAAGGTTTCACTACCTAAGTGTAGTTTGGAGTGAACAGTTCTTTCATAACTGGCCAGAATAGAAGCAGCAGCATTTGAAAAATTACTTAATGCCAGTTTTGAACAATCAATAAGCAGTGTAATTTTTCCTAGGAACAGTCAGAATGATTCACTGAAATGTATGACATAATATTTTTACTTGTTACTGACTAGAAATGTAGTTTGAATTCCTGGTACAAAATCAGGATGTTCTGCAGATAAGTAGTATATTTGTTTACCCTCTACCTCTGAGGAAGCACTAAGAATTTAACAGAACATTTTCTATTTAGATAACTTTGTTTTGCCATAGAAATAGGGTTTGGTTTTTTTTTGTTTGGTTTTTAAAACATTTGACTTAGCGTCAAATACAAAAGCCTCCTAAAGCCTCTGGCCACATACAAAAAATGCCTTTTGGACAGAAGCAATACTGAAGAGCCATTCAAATGCCATGACACAATAGCTGTTTATTCCCCTTATTTTTAATACAGCGTAATAACGCATACAACAGATTTAGATCTTTGATCGATTTCATATGGAGAAAAGATCCATAATTGAACAGGTAGTTTTACTTAAGAATTCCTTTACATTCCTAATTTCAGTTAGTTACAAGGGGCTACAAAAATAAGCAATGCCATTATGCAGATATTTGCCACTGACTCCATGCTAAATTGTTAGCATTATCTATTTAATAGCAGTTACTTCCAGTTATGACAGTCAAGATTACAATGGCTTAGAAAATACTCTGAAATAAGTAGCAATGAAGTGATCTTTAAATGTTACCTACAAGTACATTTAGTAGCTATCATATCTTCATATTCTTTATAGACTATAGACCCATCAGGCTCTATTATCAAGACACTCAAAGGGCTATATTCAGCAGGAACACAAGAGGGCCTTGGAACCGAGGAGTCCAATTTCTCATATATGATGTTCTGTACCATTGTATGAACAGGAGAGCCGTAACGATGCCCAACCACTCTTGGGCAGTCACCTTTGCAATACTGGGGGTTGTATCTGTGTGGTGCTATTATCCATTTGTCCCACTTCAGTTGGCTGAAACTTAGTCGGAAGTTATGAAGCTCACATTCATTTTGGGGAAACAGGAACTGTTTGAAGTATTCACTCAAATTATAGGTTGGAGCAGATGGGTTCTCTTTCACATCTTCCTCTCGTCGGTAGCGAGGTGCCCTTTTATTCTGCACATTTTCTGTTGAAATTTCTTCCATGGAATCAGCAAGTGGATTATTTTTCCATCCAGACCACACTGGAGTTTTCCTTCTATGGCTAAGGGAGTTCCACCTATGATAAGCTTGCTCACTGGTGTCATTTAGGTACAATAGAAGAGAAGGCGGCACCAGTGCCATACTAAAGGAATTTCCCTCTTTGGAATTGTGGTGTTGATCATCTCTCAAACAAGTGAAGTTGACAGCCATATGTATACTCCTCTTGTTAGAGGCAATTAGAGGCTGAAGAAAAGAGGTCACATCAATCTCAACCCACTTGTGTCTTCTGAGTTCAAAGTGCAGATTAAGAGTAACTGAGTGTGGTACATTGGGGCATACTTGAGTAGAAGGATCATTTTTCTTAACAGCTAAGTGGCATGTGCATGTAATGGCAGAAGAACTAAGAACTGATCTGTCAAAGGAGTAGAGCAAGACAGACTTGAGTAAATGCTCCAGCTCAGTAACACGATCCAGATTGAAAAGCAGATCCACTGAGTGAAGGTCTTCTGAAAAAGGAAACAAAGTCTTGGAGATAGACAATTTTTAGTGGTTCTTGACAGTGTGCATAATCAAACAAAAAAGTCATTGAAAAGGGAGGAAGTTTAGACCCCAAAATTCAACTGAACTTACATTTGATAGTCTGGTAGGGAATGTCCACAAATGTTCCAAAAAAAAAAAAAAAAAAAAAAAAAAAAAAAAAAAAAAAAAGAAAAACCATCAGTCTGAAAAAACAGACCACAAGTCCCCCTCCCTCAGCATTTTGGTTGAGCCAACAAATGCTGGATTCACATGCTCATTTCACAAGCTTGTCCCACAGTTACACCAAAACTAGTTCACCAAAAACAAAAAAGAGCAGGCGAAATTTCATTTCTATTAGATTGAGGGAAACAAACTGAATATAGAAGCAATGAGAAAGATCTTTGCAGGATTCACAGAGATATTGGAAGCTATTGTGAACCATACAAACAAAATAGTGTGTGTAGTATTTCCTGTGTTCAGCTTTGAATTTGCCATCTTTCAATTTTATTGATTGTCTCCCTGTTCTTGTATTAACAGGGAGAACAGAAGCTCCTGATTTCTTTTCATACCATTTGTTACTTTTAGTTAAACTATGTATCCTTTTTATTTATCTCCTTTCTACATAAAAAATTCTAGTTTTTCATTTGGAGTGTTTTTCCATGCTACTCATTGTTAGCACCTCCACTAATTCATTAGTTTCTCCCCCCCCACAGGCTAGGTGGGGGGAGGAAGGGTAGAAAATATTCTCTGTAGTACTGGTCTCCCTAAATGAGAGCTTTATTCATTTAGGCTGTATCTACACTTGTATTCCTTTTTTGAAAGAGGCATACAAATGAGGGAAATTGAAAATGCAAATTAGGTGCAGATTTACTTAGCTGGCACATCATCATTTGCCTGTTCTTTAAAAAGAAAATCAGGTAGACATGGCTTTCAAAAGTAAACCCCATCTTCCCATAAAAAAGGAAAGAAAGGCTCTTTCTAAGATGGGGTTCACTTTTGAAAAAGCCATGTCTACACTGCTTTTCTTCTTTGAAAAAAATACACAAATGATGTGCCAGTTTGGTAAATCTGCACCTCATTTGCATTGTCAGTTTCCCTCATTTGCATGCCTCTTTCAAAAGAGGAATGCAATTGTAGACACAGACTTAGTGTTAATCATAGTATTTGATGCTATTCCACTTAGCCTAGAGGGGCTTGCTTTTTTTTTTTTTTTATTAAAAAGCTAGCTGCACATTGAGGTCAGAGTTTAAGTTAGCCCTTAGAATCCTTACAATAACAAAGATATCTTAAAGTAGATATACACCTAACAATTTTTGCTTTTAAGCATCACGTTATGCTGCACTGGAGATTTTGTAGCAGTGTATCTAAAACAGTTGTTTGACTGCAGTTTAGATGATCAGTCAATCATTATGTTCTATTGCTTTTATTAAATCTCAGCTTCAGAGCATTTTTCCTTAATATGTTTTATGAAGAATATCTGTAGCCAGACATTTTTTAAATGGCTGGAGAAACCCTCACTCAAAGTTGAAGTAACAGGTCCACAGCCATATAATGCACGATTAGAAGTCTGAAATTGCTGGTTGCCCATCTTGTGATCAGATCATATCTTTCACCCCATCCCATCACTTTCTTCTTGAAGCTTCCCAGCTGCATCAGTTTGCCAGCCCTGAGTATGAATTATTTCAAGTCATGCATTCCAAATATGGACACTCAGAGTAGAATAAGAGTGTGGTTCTTCCCTAGTAGAAAGTACAGGAGAAAGAGTGCACTAATTTGAAAAGTCATCTTATAACAGCATCAGTGTTCCCTGTAAACCAAGTGCCTGGGGGGCAGCTGCCCCAGCAAGATTCAGATACTGCCTAGCTGATTAGCAGAGTGCCAACAGCCACACACAGTGGGCAATGTTTCTTTTGGTGCATAG
Source organism: Carettochelys insculpta (assembly GCF_033958435.1). Classification (NCBI taxonomy): domain Eukaryota; kingdom Metazoa; phylum Chordata; order Testudines; family Carettochelyidae; genus Carettochelys; species Carettochelys insculpta. Next base: position 22,483,217 of record NC_134151.1, read on the forward strand.
CTACACATGCTTTTGCACACACAAATTTATTCCACCCATGGGTGGAAAAAACTAAGAAGGCACACAGAATGAGATCCCAACACATCATTAATAATGTTTCATGACAGAAGCATTTTTTGCCAACTTTAGATTCTGCATTTTATACAAAAAATAAAAGGATATATGGCATCTAGCTAACAGATTTTAGTTTATTCCTGCTTTACTCAATGGGTACAAAGTGTAAAAAAAAAAATCAGCATTTACTTTAAAATGACAATGCTGGATTGTGCTAAAATGAGTTTAGAAGTAAACATCAATATAGCTTTGGACATGATTATTATGTAGGTTCAAAGGCCAGTGTTACAGTGAAGCCAGACCTAAACTGTTTTTAAGGCTGTGGTGTACAACCAGTTCTGAAGCAATAGCCAAGTGGCTAGTGGTATAGGAAACAAGCCACATTATTCTGCAAAGCATTAATTGTTCAGGCCAACTAGCAACACTCAACTGGCTAAATAGCCACATGCACCTAGTGCATTGGACAACACAGCAAAGGCAAAGCAGATTACAAATAGATCAATTCACTGCCAGAGAAGAGTCATTCAGGAGCTTTAACATTAAGAAATCTGTAGAGTTTACATGTTTCTTTATTTTACCTCACTGAAGGAAAGGCATCCTAATTACACCTCCCCCCCAAAACACAGATCTTTCCTTACTTACCTTTTATTTGGTCCCTGTGGTGATGCTTGCACTCAGCACATGGAGCAAGGAGGCGCACAGTGTTATAAAGATGGCTTTTGTTGGCTTTGGGTATCCCTTCTTTTGTAGCAGACATCTTATATAGCCTCTTCATATATCTAAGGGCTCTGGAATTTGGTGGGAGTCTTGGGGCTTCACTTTCCCAACTGTGAGGTCTCTGGTCAGACAGCACCTTGAGAAGAGGAGGCAGGAGGGCATAACCATTTCTCACAACTGGTGGCAGGAGCAACACTGGAGGATCATCCTCAGGAACAACCAACCACTCAGGGGTCTTCTCAGAAACACTTTCATCCCTAGAGCTGGGGGAACACAGAGCAACAGAAGAAAGCAGCCTGACACAATAATACAAACATACAACAATTCTCCAGGGAACTGCCATGATGCTGGAGGCCATAACAGAAAAGCCCTCTCCCCATGACAGGTTGTATCCTAAAAGGAAAAAATGAGCAAGGCTGGCCTCTTAAATATATTTCAGGTGTGAGGAGGAACGAAACATCTCTCCATTTACACCAAAATGAGAGACCTACAGCTGGAGAGTGAATCCAAGTGGCCATTTGAGTTCAGGCTAGAATCTTTGCACATGTAGGTATTTTGGAAACAAACACCCCACTGTCACACTTAACCCACTTGCACATGGAAACCATTATTAATTATAGAAAGGTACTAATTAATTAGCATGTTTATTTTCACTAGCCTGCACCTATTGGAGGCAGGAAAAATAATGAGTGAATAACAGTTATTCTAGTTGGCTATAGTTACAGCAGCTTGTGATGGTTCTAATATAGTTGTGACATTCAAGCATGTTTTTACCATCCCTTAAAAAACAATGATAATCTCTTAGTGAGCTGGTAAGAAAAAATCTTCCCTGTAGAAAGACTGAAATTGGGTATCCAACCACAATTGAGATAATAGGGAGGAACGTAGTAAGGGGGCAGGTTCAGAGTACCTGGGTGAAACAGGAAGCAAGAGTCCATGAATAATTCTTTATTTTGAAATCTGATGTGTAACTGCTCTGATACACTCTGGGCACAGTATGATAGGTCTCTCTGGTGATCTAAGTAATGGTAGCGTACTGGTAATGAGAAGGGACTAAAAGTGAATACACTGTGTTCTAAACATGGGTCTCTGAGATAGAAATGGCTGAACTCTTGTCCCCACCCACCTTTTAACTTCTTGTGTGCTCTTTGACAGAGTGGGATGCACATTTGCACAAGGGTATTTAGACACCTTATTCCTGTTTTAGGCACCATTGTGATCCACAAACCCCACTAAGCTTCTGCCCAACCCCCAATAGGCACCAAGACTCATATGATGCCAAGTATCAGAGAGGTAGCCGAGTTAGTCTGTATCTTCAAAAACAACAAGAAGTCCTGTGGCACCTTATAGACTAACATATTTTGGAGCATAAGCTTTCATGGGCCAAGACCCTCTTAATCAGAACAAGTTTTTCCCAGTTGGCATGTACATTACAGCTTTACTCTAGGCATCTATTTCCCACCCGAGCCTGTGCACGACTCCCTTATGACAGAGTCAGGAGGACACTGTCTTCTGCCTAAGCCTCAGAGCAATTCACAAGCTGGGGAAGATAGGCATTCACCCACTATTTTGTACACCTCCTGGGCCAGAACCCTCAGGAAATTCACTTAGGATCTGCTAAGCCCTCATGACATGAGGTTTTCACTGAGTTGGTCAGATTCTAGAAAAACATTTCCAGCTACATTTCATTTTGTAATAGGACAGTAAAATAAGCTATTTAGAATGTAGTTCTTGTGTTTGTGGAAACTTGTACAAGTCAACAGTGAATAAAATAGTTTAATATATTAAATGAGTGGTTGTAAACAATTACTGTGTGCACTGCTGTATTCTGTAAAAGACTTGGGTCTTTCTGTCAGTTTATAGTGAATGAGCCAAATTCAGATGGGGGTTGTGTGGGTGCAGCTCCACTGAAACCAATGACCTACTTACCCCATGTGTGATCTTGGCACAGTATATTTAAAACAAAACCAGAAAACTCATAACACTTGAGGTAACTAAAAATCAATGAATGTTAAAAACCTTATTTCTTTTTTCCCCCAGATCCTATTTGTTTATTTTTCTGTAGGTTCGCTTATTCTAGTTTTATTCTCTTTTTGTTTCCCTTCTGAACTCTCATGCCTTGGCTCACCACTGTGAGTTGCAAATATTGAAAGCAAATTGTTAGCTCCAAGCAGAGACAATGAGAAGTCCTGTGGCCCCTTATGGACTAACAGATGTTTTGGAGCATAGATGCACTTCATCAGACATGTATGTGACAAAATGGGTCTTTGCCCATGAAAGCTTATGCTCCAAAACATCTGTTAGTCCATAAGGGGCCACAGGAGCTCTCGTTTTTGCAAACACAGACTAACACGGCTACCCTTCTGATACTTTCCAAGCAGAGAGGTTTTTAAATTTAAATTACAATAAAAACAAAATAAAAATATCCTTGCTCTAACAACACCTATCTTTTTTTTTTGCCATTGCTACCTGACCACACCAGGAGAAGCACTAATTACAGTGTAAAGTAACTGATTTATAGCTATCATTTGCTGTTAACATGCTTCTTGTCTTTCATTTCTCTTCAAACACGAATGCCAGTCTTAGAGAAATGGAACAGAAAAGTAATTGTGGTGATAGTGCCCTCAGATTACCTTTCAATCCCTAAGTAAAGCCCTTCTCCTTCCAATCTGAACTCTAAGCATCCAAATAATCAGGGTGCTTGTCAATCACTACCAGCTATCTATGGAATGTGCTCCTAAAGACCTCTACTAGAGCACTATTGATTATGTCTGGAATGTATGGAACTGCATGTTGCTAAATGTGTCTAATTGGGATTTTCTTTATTTTATTAGGCTAATACCTGAGAGAATCTCCGTTCTTGTCAGTTTTTAATTACAGCCATGTTATCAGTAGTATGGTAAAATGTCACCCCATTGTTTAACGTTCCTGTGTCGGTGTTTCCAAGAAAGGAATGCTAGTACATAGAAACCTTAATTAATTTACAAAATGTCAGGCTAGCATACTTTCACTCAGATTGGAGGGTTAATTATAAAACTGATTAGGATTATATTCAGCTCAATGTCTGCATACCAGAATAATGTAACCTTGTTTCTTTTGCCTTCTCACAGCTGATTACGTTATGATAAAAGGAGAGTACTGCCACTTCTAAGGTCAGTTCAATTTAACAATTTTGTTGTGTGGATTGGTTAATACTTCCATACATTTTTTAAATAGTGCCCATCAACCAACATGCTAGCATCACACCATTCCAACAGTTCGTAACTTCTAGGTGCTGAGCAGTGTTCCCTGTAAACTGATGCTTGTGTGGCCACTCCGAGGTTCAAATACTGCCCAGCTGATTGGCAGAGCACCCAGAACTAGGATTTTTTTTCTACTGGTGGTGCATATTGGCACATGCCTTGGTGCACATTAAATAAATTATTCTGCACATGGGTGGAAAAAATCTACATATGGATGGAAAATATTAGAAGGAGCATTGGTGCTGAGTGAGGTAACAATAAATCTTTTACTGCAATTTTATCTGGTGGATCCCTAGTAAAATCTCAGGTATTCTTATGCATACACTGCCCTGTGAGATGACAACGGTTTTAAAACATGCAGGTTGGAAATTATAGCTATTGGGTGGACTGGCTGTCTCACGGAAGTATAAATGAGCTAGAGAGGCCTATATACCTTAGTTAACAGATGTCAGAAGTGCCCTGAAAATTACCATTGTTTGCTGGCCTGTGTGAAATGAATTGCTCTTTCCAATGGTCAGTTGTCTCAGTCACCAAAAGCCGGGTGTCCAATCTGGCCCCTTGTTAGTGAACATCACAGAGAAAATATGAACCGAATGCACCATACAGTGTGATTGCCCTGTCACCTTTTTTCAAATTTCCACCAATGCACTATCCAAGATGCAGCTCCATTGATGGCAGCAACAGTGGGGTCACTCATATAAACAACTGGCAGTTAAAATGTTGTGTTGTCTAACCATGTTCATAGCAGGTCTAGATCACATGAGGCCAGGTTTTCAAAAGATTTGGGGATTACATTTTCAAGCATTTAGTACCCTCAGTTGGGACTAAATTTTCAAAAACACTCAGCAGCTCCCTGGTCTGACCTTTAAAAAATGTCTGTCTACCAGGCTGTCACAGTCTGACTGTTGTTTCTGAGGCTAGGGGCTGAGCTTTTTGGAAAATCTAGTGCATAATATCAGAGGCTTTGTGGCCATGCTAATATCTTCCTGAGGAGGCAGCCATAATTTAGGGCAGCTCTTTTACTACCTGCTTTATCCAGCAGGTTGCACTTGTCCCTGGAACTGCCTAGAAAAGAGAGTGCAAAGATGGTCTTAAAGCCACCATGGCTCTTCCTCCCACAGAGCTGCAGCACAGAATGTCAGTTATGAGCAGAGCAGCCTCAAGCAAGTGCACCCTGCGGCTGACCATGTTTTAGCCATTCTGTGCACATGCACTTCATTCCTGGTAATTAGCCACTTTTATTGTGGTGTGTGGAGTTTTGAAGAACTGTTGTGACTTGTGACTGTAGTTACTGAATCCTAAATGCCTACGTTCTGGAGCCAGGATTCAAAGAGAATGGTCACCTGGAAGCAACTGAATGTGGAGGGTGAACCAGTAAGAAAAATAGATGATACAGTAAACTCATATCTGGCATGCTATTATCCAGAACTCTCAAATAACCAGCATTTTAACCACAGGTACATTTTAGTTACTTTTTCCATAAGTACAGTACAGTGAAAGTAAATACAAATAAACACAGTATAAGTACACAGTGTACAATACTACTGTTGTTGGTAAATAAAGTACTCTGCATACATTCTTGTTTATTTCTTAAGATTGAATCTTGTTTTTCTTTACTGTTATGCATAGCTAGGTATACCTCTCTGTTTTCCAGAATATATGATTATCCGGCATCCTCCCTGGTCCTGGGACTGCTGGATATGAAAGTGTTTACTGTACATGAGACTAGCTGTGGCTTGAAAGCAAGGATGTCTCTTCCGATGCTAAGAATTCATTTTACTATTGTTCTAATCTAATAGAATTGTTGCTGTCAACTGAAAAAGACGTGATTAGTTACTGGAAACATGACATTCATGAGCACTATAATCTCTCAGAGTAGAAAACTGAAACATGAAGATAAGTGTTTTGGAAAAGTTATCAGACTGTAATTAACTTGTCAGTAAGATGTCGTGAAACGTTTTTTTTTACAAAAACCGAACCCAACAAAATGTCCCCATTATTATTTAAAAAAATCCCAGTTCATCAGTTGTCTGCATTTAAAGAAATATTGCCCTGCAGCATTTGCAAAAAAAGACCCTGATCCTGCAGTCATGCGGAGTCCATGGAGCCTCACTAAGATTGATAGAGCTCTACCTGAGTGTGAGGTTTTGCCCTTTGCATGTGGTTACATTTGTGTCCAAAAAGAACATGAAAATGAAATTGGTTATTAACAAAAGTTATACTGACAAACTACTTTCCTTGGCCAAGATAAAATAAAAGCAAAAATTAAACAGCATGTGCTCTACAAAAATTTGGACCTGTAGAAGGATTTTTAAAAACACTTATTTTCAAACAAACAAACAATGCCTATTGTCTGTTTTAATGCTTGAAAAGTCTGTTCACTATATATGATGAGAAAATGTTTCTTTTGAGTTGAAAGTTTCTCTTTTTACAAATATGCCAGCTAAAAACCAGTAGAATAATGTATCAGGTATTTCAAAAGCCTAACCATACATATGTATATAGTGGAACAGGGCCAAGTGGCGCAGAGGGGCTGACATACCTGGGCTGGGGGAGTAGGGCCATGGCCAGGAGCAGCAGGACCTGGACTTGGCTAGGGCGGCTGCTCCAGTGAGATGTGGATACTCTGGGGCCTCCTGCCTGGTCTCCCTGTACCTGTGTCAGACGCTGTACCCTGCCACTGCCCTGCGTTTCCCTGCAGTGTAGCAAATAGGGATCGCTCATCCCCTGGGCCTAGCTGGCTCTGCAGTCCCGGGCCGGGGCTGAGCAGCCCTCTTTGCTTGAGCTGTTTGCCTGCTAAGTGTCTGGCTCCATGCCCTGGAGAGAGCGTCTCCGGTCCCCAGTGCACCAAGCTGGGGCGAGGGCTTGGGTTAGCAGGGGGCTTGGGGCGGCTGGGTTCCGGGGGGCTGAGGGTAGGTTTGTCTGCAGGGGGCTGGGGCAGGGACCAATAACAGGTTCAAGGAGCTGCCTGTCCAGAGCTCAGCATCTCGCTCCCCTGTGTGCTTGGCACAGATCTCCGAGCGAGGGCACCAGTGAGGAGCCAGGACAGAGCTGGGGGGCTGTGACAGGGGACCAGGCCTGCATTGGTTATTACAGGGGACAGGGGAACACCCCTTCACACAGGGCCCTGCTGCGGGTATGGGGGCCCTGCAGCTCTCCCTGGCCTGGCCTGGCCTGGCCAGAGCTGCATCAGGCCAGCTGCTTTGTGCCTTCCCTGGTGGCTCCCCCATAGCTGCCCCTTGGCAGGCACCTGGGGATGCCCTGCAGGAAGGCGCCCAGTCCCCCCTGCTTGCCTTTCGCTGGGCCTGTGGCAGGGTCCTGGGGGCGGCGGTGCCTAGCCAGGCAGTTCTAGTGGGACCGGGGCTGGGTGTCAGTGCAGGGCAATGGTGGCAGGGGCGTGTCCGAACCCAGCTCTGCAGACAGCCGGATGAGCTGCAGCCCATCCACATGGGGACAGCTGGGGTCCCTGGCAATCCCCCAGCCTGCGGCTCACTCCCCTTCCTTGTGGTGGTGCTGTCACGGCGAACCTCCCAGAGTCACAGGCTGCACTCTCTGGGCCGGCTCACAGCCAGGACCACCAGCCTGGGCAGGAGCAGGGCCGGCAGGTGCCCCACAGCAGCGCTGTGCTCTGTACCCAGCCTGCAGCATGCCAGGTCGGGCTGGGGTGAGGGCCAGGGTGACTGGCACAGGTGCCCCTGGCATTGCGGAGGCCTCGGGCACAGCACTCGGGCTGCCCTGCACGCTGGCAGCTGAGGGGCTGTCTGCCATGCTCCAAACGCCCCAAGATTCCCGCGGTGCCAGAGAGCAGTGGCTGAGACTGAGCGCTTGGCCCCTTGGCGCTCCCCCAGGCCAGGGAACGATGGGACACTGCCTCGGACAAGGAGGGGTTTGTTCATGGGCAGAGCCAGTAGCTGGGCTGCCCCCACGGGCCGCAGTCCAGGGCTGCAGACACTGTGGGGCTCCCCAGGCTGCCCTGGGCCTTTCTTCAGCCCTGCAGACCAGCCAGCAGGGGGGCCTTGCTTGAGTTCCTTCTCTGGCCATTCTTCCACTCTACTTTGCACTGGTTAGGCCTCAGTTGGAGTATTGTGTCTGGTTCTGGGCACCACAGTTCAAGAAAGATGTGGAGAAATTGGAGAAGGTCCAGAAAAGAGCAACAAGAATGATCAAAGGTCTAGAGAGTGTGACCTGTGAAGAAAGGCTGAAAGAATTGGGCTTGTTTAGTTTGGAAAAGAGAAGGCTGAGGGGAGACATGATAGCGGTTTTCAGGTATCTAAAAGGGTGTCAAAAGGAGGAGGGAGAAAACTTGTTCTTCTTGGCCTCTGAGGATAGAACAAGAGGCAATGGGCTTAAACTGCAGCAAGGGAGGTTTAGGTTGGACATTAGGAAAAAGTTCCTAACTGTCAGGGTGGTCAAACACTGGAATAAATTGCCTGGGGAGGTTGTGGAATCTCCATCTCTGGAGATAGTTAAGAACAGGTTAGGTAAGTGTCTATCAGGGATGGTCTAAAAAGTACTTGGTCCTGCCATGAGGGCAGGGGGCTGGACACCATGACCTCTCAAGGTCCCTTCCAGTCCTGGTATTCTATGATTCCATTACTATAGTAGTTTCCCTCCCCAGAGTGTTCACAGACTGTATTGCCTATGCTCTCCTCCCACATATATCTGAACTGAAGACTTTCTTCATCTTCCTCAAGTTTAATAGTCTTTCAGTACTTCACCCAGGGGATGTGAGAAAGAGAGGTGAAGCAAGATGTGTGCTCTTAACACAAAGGAAATGGGAAAGGGAAGAATTTATGTGTTATAGTAGTATTAGTTCTAAAAGAACAAGCAGATGTTCCTCCTAAGACACGTGCTTCTTCCTCATAGTCTGTCATATTAAAGGGTCACTCTCAAATTAAAAAAATATTTTTAAAAAACCTTCTGAGTCTGATCCAGCAGACACCTCTATTATTACTAATGTTGTCATCAGAAGTGATTCAGCTGAAGTCAGCAGGCTAGACCTGGCAGTAAGCACTATGGCCGTATTATGTATTTGCAGGATCAGCCGCAAACACCTTTAAGTATGACAGTACCAAGAGTTGAGATTATTAAAACTGAAAAAAGTGCAAATACTTTTTGCCACTTGGCTCGTTGTTTAGGTTTTCCATCAGCCTGTGCAGAGATGGTGGACTAATGAGCTTTCCTTTTGTTCTAGTCAATGTCAGTTTCTGGTTTCCTGCACTAGTGCAATGTTGAAAAGTTTGGATTGTAAACATAACAGAGGAATGTGCGTTTGCTGTAAGAATGGAATTGAACAGTCATAGAAACAATTTAGCTGGACTGAAGCTGGATCTCTCTCCCTGCAAGCAGTCATGCGTTAACTCTTAACTCTCATTCAAGTAGTCCTGTTAAAGCTCAAAGTGGTAGCCATGTTAATCTGTAGCTTCACAGATGAGTGTTCGTGATATTAAGGATTTGGGTTTTTTTCCTTAAATAAAAATCAAAATCTCAGCCAAATTAGAACTGATCACATTCCTTTAAAAATCCACACTATTATTAGACTCCTGCCTGGTCTTCTAGTGCCTTATATGTCTTGTTCTGTTATTAAATTTAAGATTCTTCGGGCAGGAACCAGGCCTTCCCATATTTTTTCATCTAGAATTATACTAATGACAGTGGTCAGTAAGTTTGTCTGCTAATGGTTTTTAAATTTCCGTAAACGAGAACTGAAGAATGTGCAGCTTTGCCCTGTAGTTAGGTACTGAGGTATGTTTGTTTCCACAAGAGAGCAAAAGCATTAGGCACAGGTATAGATGTTTGGCCATGATAAACAAGGGTTTTAATTCTAGTTCACTGAGCCAATTCACTGGACTTTGAAATGCAAGAGATGTCAGGTGTTTTCTGCAGAGTCCATTAATATCTTCTATAGAAGCTTAATTTGCTGTACCCTCACAAATGTCTTAATCATGCTGTTGCTATACAGCAGGGAGCAGTGGCAATTTCCAGAGAACTGTGTGTTTAGAAATAAGAGGAGTAAAAAATAAAATAAACACTAATCACTGAGCTATGGGATAATCTGATGGCTACTGTTCAGGCTGTTCCACTATGGATACAGGGTCTCTCTGCATCAATAGCTGCTCCACTATGGATAAATATTTGAAGACGCATTGGATGAGAGAGAAAGTAAACGAGTGATTCTGTAATCTGGTGACTAAATAGCACAGCTATTGTTACCGATATGTTCAAAATGCAGCCACATAAGGTACCACAAAATTGCCCCAAATTTCATGGTGCCCTATGCAGCTGCATAGTGCATGTGGACTCCAGCTATCACCAGCCCCGTTCCCCTAGCTGCCTGCCCTTGGCTCAGTGCTGGTCCAGCCACCCCATTCCCCAGCCACCTGCCCCTTGCTCAGCACTGGTACAGCAGAGCTCAGACCCATCCCCCCAACCACTCCCTTGCTCAGCACCAGCCCAGCAGCCCGTATCCCATTCCCCATTTTGCCCCCAGTCCATCACCAGTTTGGCCATCTCACTGCCCCATCCCCTGGCCGTACTCCCAGGGCTCAGCAGCTGGTCCCAGCTCACCAGGTGACAGCAAGCAGCCCTCTCAGGCTGGAGGACTCTGATGGAACAGGGGGCAGCCATGCAGTGGGCAACTGGACAGAAGTAGTGCTTTCTCTGTAAAAGGGCCACTTCTCTCCACCTGCTGCTACTCCTGCACCTCCTCCCAGCCCTGCTTCAGGCTGCCAACTTTTCCCTTCCACCACAGGAGGAAATTCAGAGATATTCACATGCCACCCAGCTGATAAGCAGGGCACCCATAGCTAGCGTTTTTGTTTCTACTGGTGGTACACATTGGCTCATGCCTTGGTGCACATCAAATTTATTCCACACAAAGGTGAAAAAAATCTGCACGTGGATGGAAAAGATTGGAGGGAACATGGGAGAGGGGGACACCTCCCCCAACATAGCCATGCCAACACCAGTGAAATTTATGTTGGTCATGCTGGAAAAGTGGAACGATAGAGAGATCACATGGCTTGTCTTGATTCACCCAGGAAGGCTACAGCATAACAGCAAAGTTATTTTGAAAAAACAGACACTATTTTTAAATAACTTGGCTAGCATCTGCACTACGCACCTGCTATTTTGAAATAAATTCAAAATAGTGGGTGTGTTATTTTGAAATCAGTAAACCTCATTTCAGGAGGAATAACCCCTATTTCAAAATAAGCCATAGTGTACCCAATGGCTCTATTCCAAAATAGGTGCTATGTGTGTGGACAATGTATTATGAAGTAGCTAAGTGCTATTTCAAAATGCATTTTTATGTGTAACGGTATTATTTCAAAATAAGCTATTCCAGAATAGCTTATTTTGAAATAAGGCTGCTGTGTAGATGTAGCCCAAGCGAGCTGAGAATTTTTTAAAAATGAAGTTTTACCTCTCATTCCCTGCTCTGATTACTAGCCTGAGATACCATTAGATTCCCAACATTTTCTGCTCAATGTCTTAAAATAATTATATATATAGGTACCTAACAGACTTTTCAAACGTTAAAAAATAATGTGGACGCAGTTGAATATACATTGTTCACAGCAGGTATCTCGCCTTTCCTCTATACATCTGCTTAAGTCACAACATCAAAATGATCAAATGGTCTGTTTTCATCACTAATATTTAGATTCACTAAAAACAAGATTTTAATTTACTTCCTCATGCTTCACAGTCATTGACATTGGATAAGGATCTGCTCACCAATGGCAGTCTCACCTCTAATTTTTTGTGTTACTTACATGTATATGTAGCACTTTACATCATGAAGAACACTGTGCAGGTGTTAACAGATACAATACAAATATAGATTATTACTATTCCTCATTTTCCATATGACAAAACTGTGGCACACAGAGAGGTGAAAGGGTGTGCAGCAGTTAGTGTAAAGCTGGGCTAGAACTCCAGAGTTTCTGGTGCTCATATTGTCTTCCTGTCTCTTTGTCTAGAATTACTGTAAATTCTTGACCAAAATAACCTTTATGATAAATGACCTGGTGGAAACTTTGGGCAGAGTAATTGTTTGTTCTGTATTTCAATAGTTGTGTTTAGTGACTTAATAAGTGATAGCATGGGAAGAATTTCACTTCATCCTGTTGTGAAAACATACAATTAGCGAGTAGGTGTTTGGAAGTTTAAGTAACTGAAAACTGGAGCAAATACTAGGCTGTCAGTAGCAATATGAGTATAACTGTGTTATCTTTACCAAACCTCTTCAGTTTAAGAAGAGGGGAGATATATGGTTTTGAAGTATGTTTTTAGAGCTCTTCAATATCAAGGGCTTAATTCACATCTCAGTTACACATGACTTTCCTTTTGAAATTCATTAAGGAAAAATGTGGGCTACTCCACATTAGGGCATTTAATTAGACTGTTACATTTTTGGCTTGTTAAGCAACCCCACAGGATGCACCCACTAAAAAGCATAAAGAGGTTCAGAAGTTACATTTCCAAACTCTTTTATTCTTAGATTTGTCTGGAAAAATCAACAATAGTGGAGACATGGACACTTATGGTCACAAACTCACTTGCTATATAGTAACAGACAGATAGCCATGCTAGTCTATATACTATGAAGACAAAAAAGCAGTCCAGTACCACTTTAAAGACTAAAAAATAATTTATTAGGTGATGAGCTTTCGTGGGACAGACCCACTTCTCAGATCATAGCCATACCAGAATAGATTCAATATTTAAGGCACAGAGAACCAAAAATAGTAATCAAGGTTGACAAAGCAGAAAAATTATTATCAAGGTAAGCAAATCAGAGAGCAGCGGGGCAGAAGGACCAACACCAAAAGAAGAAGAACTCTGTGGAGTCCCCCGACGGTTGTAGTGAAAGTCTGGATTTCTACGTACAATGCTTCCACAACCGTGCTCACACTGACATTATACGCAAACAACGCCAAGTGAGACACAATCTGAACTATGCTGAACACTATGCTGTCCAGAGTCTCAAAAATAACTCAGACATTACAATCAAACTAGCTGACAAAGGGGGTGCTGTTGTCATCATGAATAAGTCAGACTATGAACAGGAGGCAGCCAGACAACCCTCCAACACCAAATTTTACAGACCTCTCTCTGCTGATCCCACTTTGGATTTCCAAAAGAAATTACAGCAGCTACTTAAGGAACTCCCTGCTGCTACTCGGGACCTTATTCACTCAGACAGACCATCTGACCCCAAACCTGGATTATTCTATTTACTTCCCAAAATCCACAAACCTGGAAACCCTGGACGCCCTATCATGTTGGCAACCCTTACCACTGGAATATCCAGTTACGTAGAGAACCTCCTCAAACCCTATGCCACCAACACTCCCAGCTATCTCCGAGATACCACTGACCTCCTGAGGAAATTACAGAACTTCGGAAAAGTTCCATGACAACCCCACCATGTATGTAGAGGTTCTGTACACTAATATTCCACACAAAGACAGATTACAAGCGATCAGGAATACCATCCCTGATGTCACCACAGCCAGTCTGGTGTCTAACCTCTGTTACTTTGTTCTCACCCACAATAATTTCCAATTTGGGGACAATTTATACCTCCAGATTAGTGGAACCGCTATGGGCACCCGCATGGCCTCACAATATGCTAATATATTTATGGCTGACCTGAAACAACGATTCCTCAGCTCTCGTCCCCTATTACTCCTCCTTTATTTACGATACATCGATGACATCTTTATGATTTGGACCCATGGCATAGAGACTCTGGTAGAATTCCACAGAGACTTTAACAATCTGCACCCCACCATCAACTTATGCCTTGACTACTCCACACGAGAGACACATTTCCTTTACTCTACAGTACAAATCAAGAATGGCCTGATCAGTACCACACTCTAACAGAAACCCACTGATTGCTATACTTAACCTACATGCGTCTAGCTTCCATCCTATGCACACAACTAGATCCATTGTTTACAGTCAAGCCTTAAGGTACAATCACATTTCCTCTGATCCTACTGACAGAGACTGAAAACTACAAGACCTCTATCAAATATTCATTAACCTGAATTACCCACCAGGAGAAATAAAAAAACAAATTGATGGGGCAGACGAATACCCAGAGACCAGCTGCTCCAAGATAGGCCCAAAAAAGCCAAGAACAGAACACCACTGGTCGTTAGCTACACTCCCCAACTCAAATCACTGCAACACATTATTAAAGACCTACAACCTATCCTTAATCAGGATGCCACGCTCCAGAATGCCCTAGGTGACAGGCCTGTTCTCTCCTATAGACAACCTCCCAACCTTATGAGGATCCTCACCAACAGCCACAGTCTATACCACAGGAACACCAGTCCTGGAACTTTTCCTTGCAACATGGCCAGTTGCCAACTTTGTCCACATATCTATTCTGGAGATACCGTCACTGGACCTAACCAGGTTATTCACAGAATCACGGGCACATTCTCATGTTCCTCAACTAACATCATATATGCCATCGTGTGCCAACAATGCTTTGTATATTGGAGAGACTTCAAACTCTCACAGACAAAGAATTAATGGGCATAAAACAGACATAAAAACACTCCTGATTCGCAAACCTGTCAGCCAGCACTTTAATGGAGTGGGCCATTCTGTTAATGACCATTCTGTTCATGACCCGAAAGTCTGTGTTTTACGGAAAAGGAATTTTCACAACTGTTTGGAAAGAGAGGCTGCTGAACTCTCTTTTATATTCAAATTCGACGCATTAACACCTGGTTTGAACTGGGATAACAATTTTCTAGCTCATTATAGGGGCTCTTTTACATACTTTTCTTTATCTAATTCTTGAGTCCCATCCCCGACCTTCTGCCCCTCTGCCCTCTGATTTGCTTACCTTGGTAATAATTTTACTGATTTGTCAACCTTGATTACAGTTTTTGGTTCTCTGTGCGTTAAATGTTGAGTCTGTTCTGGTATGGCTATGATCTGAAGAAGTGGGTCTGTCCCATGAAAGCTCATCACCTGATACATTATTTTGTTAGTCTTAGAGTGCTACTGGACTGCTTTTTTGTTTTCACTTCCTACATGCCTCAGAACAACTATAATAGCATAACATCTTACAGTCATTACGAACCTTAGACTGATTTGAGCCGGACAGTTAAGGTGAAAGAGTCTGTGAACATTTAGTAATGCTATTTGCCATCCAGTACCTTACAAAATTATCTTTTTAAGAACATCTGTAGTTCATCTACTGAACTGGTATCAGTTAAATGTGATAGTCCCTCAACATGTGTGCACAAAAAATGTAATAGAGTGAGATGGATTTTGTAAAAGTTGTCTATCTCTGTTTAAAGTCCTAGATATATAGCAATACCACAGTGTGCACAATTTCAATTTGTTCATTAACGCGAGTTAAGTGCAAATCTAAAGCACTCCAGCCCCCAGCTCCTCCAACTGGGAGAAGCAGGGGTGAAGCTCTCCATGGTTCCCAGTGTCGGGGAGCTTGGAACCAGGCGGCAGCCTGGTCAGTTCCCCTGCATTATGCAGGAAATTTGCCTTATGTGGGAGTTGCAAAAATGCAACCCCCAAGTAAGTCAGGGGTCTACTGTACTCAGAACAGGTGAGCATGCTCTCTTTGGATACTCTGCTACTCTGGAAAGATCCCCTCTGGATTCCTGCTTCGAACTTTGGAACAACAAAAGTGGAGAATGGTCCTCAAATAATCCTTCCATGTATTATAAGTGTTATGTAAAAGCCTAATGCCAGTGAGTGAGGAGGCTCCTGGGTTAACTTCAGGCAGATACCATCCAATTCAGCTGTTCATTCCTCACTACTGGCTCTCAGGTCTGGTCTACACTAGGAGATTATGTCTTATTCAGATGAGCTTTGGCATGGAGTGTGCAGGGGATTCAGGACTTTATTGCTGTGTGTGGGGATGAAGCTGTGGTCGCAGAACTACAAAGCAGCAAAAGAAATGCAGACATCTATGGCAAGATCTCACAGAGCATGGTGGAAAATGAATACACCAGGGATGTCCAGCAGCGCTGCAGTAGCTCAGGCAGGCATACCAGAAGACAAAGGAAGCAAACGGAAGTTCTGGGTTGTGGCTGCAAACGTGCCCTTCTATGAGCAGCTAGTTGGCAAGGGATTCTAGGAGGGACCCAACCACTGTCCCCAAAGTCCATGGACAGACACTAGGTGCTTAACCCAGAGTGTGAGGCGGGACGTAGGAGGAACTGTGGGATAGTTTTTATTACTTTTTTTTAAACTGGTGTTTCCACTCTTAGGGCAGTGGAGCAGCAGAACAATGTATGGATTCTGAGGCTGCTTCTCCTTTAAGCCTTAACTGTCCACCATTAGTAAAGGAAATGGAAGAGGCAAGCTCAGAGTGCATGCATAACAACAGTACCAGTCCTGGCCACAAACTCCAGATCCCATCCGTTCTGGGAATTTTAACTTGGATCCATCTCTCAGCTTATCTAAAAGACTAATCATCCCAGGTTCCTTCTTTAGCTCGGTTGCTCCTCAGTGGAGTGAAGGTGGTAGGAATATGTGGCTGTCCTACATACTATTTCTGCACCTTGTACGTCTAACCACTGCATCTTCCCGTTAGCACTGTAATCAGTGGCACGAATTGCCTGTTACTCTTTTGCTCTTTGTTGCGCGTTCCCCCTCCTTTTGCACGAGGAGATCTGGGTCACGTTGAAATGCTTCTACTCTGACGCCAGAGCTTCAGGTTCCTTATTCTAACCCCACCTACCCTCGTCTGATTGGATAGGGGGCTCTTCCAGTTACCTTTACGTTCTAATAGTAGCAGAAACT
Source organism: Carettochelys insculpta (assembly GCF_033958435.1). Classification (NCBI taxonomy): domain Eukaryota; kingdom Metazoa; phylum Chordata; order Testudines; family Carettochelyidae; genus Carettochelys; species Carettochelys insculpta. Next base: position 22,500,037 of record NC_134151.1, read on the forward strand.
GGAAGAGTTTAATCTGTGGTTCAGACTAACTAGGAAGAGCTCCATCCAGCCTGCCTGTGGCTGTGTGAAGGGCTGACTAACCGCAAGCCTTTGCTACGTGCTGGCACTGCAGGGAAACAGCACCGTCTGGCTGAGTTAGCGAAAGACAAGCTGGCCCTGGGAAGCACAAAGGGAGAGCCGTCCGCTAGTGGGATGCAGGTAATTATGTTTGTTTGCAAGCAGGGCTCAGGGCTGCTGATTTGATGAATGCTCCTGAGGACTACCCAGTTACACGCATTACACCAATTGGTTCTAATTCCTGTAAGTGTGAGTGTGCATGGCTGGAGGGAATTGGCCTATGTAAAGTGAAGGGAAAGCTACAGAGGTGGATGAATTTAGTGATGCTTGGAACGAGGTGGGAGAAAGGGCATCGAGGTGATGACAACAATGCAAAGTTCGGTGATCCTGCATGTTTGGGGATATTTGGCATTTTTGGAAAATTTGACTTTTTAAGCTAGCCTGTTGCATGTGATTTACTACGAAGTGTTAACACCACAGTACAGCCCTGATCCCTTAAAAAGCCGTGGGAGGAGGGGATTTTTGTGTGTTTGCAATGTTTTGTTTCCTGGTCATATGTTTTTTTTTACCAGTTTTTCAGTATTAAACAAGTAATGACATTATCAGAAGTGTAACAATGTCTGTTAATAACAGAGGAACATTTAGAAAAATTATATGTGAAAAGAATCCTTTTATAGCTCAGAATGCTGCTAATCCAATATGTTATGATCATATAATTCCGGCCATTTGGTTCATATATACACTCCTTTCAGTCGCTGATTTGAACGTTTATAATTCATTTTAAAGTCTTGTGTTACACACTTATATCCTATAAAAATCAGAAGGGCAATAATGGACTTGAAATGTTTCTTCCTGTTTTGCAGAAACCCATTAACTAAATGCTCATGTCAGAAATAAATCTCTATAGCAGTCTGTTATGCCACTGTTGCAGGAACTGAGCGGAGTTATGTAGAAACAACAAATATTTCTTCACAATGCTGTGGAAAGCAGCTCATAATAGAGCAGCAGTTTATTTTGCCCTTTAAAATATTTTTCACAAATGGGTAATTTAAAAAATTAACTACTCAGAATTTCAAAATGTTGTGCATGTTAATGTGAAACTAAATGTCAAAAAATTTTGAAATTCAAACTTTAAAAATATCTTGGTACATTGTTTTTAAAGAGATCCATTTTGTTGGGAAGAGGGGTTTTGATTTTATTTTTTTTTACTTGTAAATGGTCCCATTTTCAAATTAAAAGAGAAATTAGATTATACTTTTTTTGTAAAACTGATCATATTTTACAAAAATTGAGGGCAGAATTCAAAACCTGCAGAATCAAGACTCTTATTATGAATATTTTGTATACTGGGGCTGTCATTTTGCATTAGTTGATATTTAGGTATAAATTAAAATTAAATTCAAATCTTACTATCTTTCCCATGGTGAATAACACTTTAAATCCGCTAGCAACCTAAGTAAGTGTATCAGAATTTGGTCCAAAATAGGCAGAATTACAGGCTGGGTTGGTGGTACGTTCTATTGTTAAGGTTGCCTGACGACTCCCATTATAAGACCCTGTTACAACTTTACTTACAACTTCGCCAAATATTAAATAGCTAGGCAGAAATTTTCCATGCTTTGTGTCTGCCTTTTAGGTTTTGGTTTTGTTTTGAAAACTTTGGCCCAAAAAAGCTTAACCATTTCAGAGATGGCAATAGGGAAAATAGTTTCTTTTGTCCCTGTTAAAAAATTCTGACAGCTTTTATTTGAACAGCTCTAGTGATTCCCTGACTTGGAAGAGAAAGTTGAAATTCCCCAGGGAGTGGCTTTTATATCAGGGGTGTGCATTTTGCTGTTCCTTGTGAAAATTTACCCAAATTGGCCAAGTTCTGAGTGTTTGGAAAAGTGCAGTTTGCTCATACTCAGAAGCTTCTTTAATTTTAGCAGCTAAAAATCTCTTCAGAGTCCATCCTTGCTGAGAGCATGGTTCCTAGGGCTGACCAGACTGCACGTGTCTCTGCTTTATGGAGCAGCTAAGCATGCTGTGTCCCTTCTCAGCTCCTACACAGGGGTGGACTTTCCAGCTGCCATCCCCACAGAACACCAGAGCATGCTCCCTTTTGGCTCCAGGATAGGACTACAGAGGCAAAGCAGGTCTTTCCCTGTGATACCTGCTCCTGGCTGGGTTGGTGCAATGCATTGGAACTAGCAGGAAGCTTTCCGTTTCCCCTGTGCTCTCAGTAATCCCCTGCTGGTACTCAACCAGTATGGAGGAGGAGACTCCCTCATCCTAATATAGAGTGGACAAAAGATGGCCAAGCAGGAGGGGAAAGGAGTACACTACAGCTAGGGTCTGTTGAGACTGGGAGAGAAAATGGACTGGCTGGGTAAAGAGACCAGGCCCAGCATCCTTCTCCTCTGGATTTCTAAAGTTCTGGAGAAGAAAAGGCTAGGACTGGATGGTCAAGGAATCTGGATTGGAAGCCACAGGAGGGGCTGTTTCTTGTTGGACAAGGAGACTGTAACTGTGAGCTAGAGAAGAGGGAGACTGGGGTAAAGATCTGAATAAGGGGAGACAGGTTGAGTGAGAAGCCTGGGGTTGGGCGAAATAGGAGTGGGTGGCAGAACAGCTCAGAAGAGGAGCTGTGAGTGGTGGGGACTTGGTCTGGCTAGGCAAGGAAAGTGGGAGTAAGTGTGAAGAGACTGCAACTTGCAACAGTACTAAAGGGAAGATCAACCCGTTCAGGGTCAATCTTCCAGAGTTTGATTTTGTGCATCAGATAGAAATACATAAAATCAAACTATATAGGATTGGTATTCAACCCCTGGGCTCCTCGCTATCACGAGGGCATAAGTGGGAGAGTTCTCCCGTTGACCTCCCTCTGTGTAGACAGACAGGTAAGTCAATTGCAGATAAGTCGATTCTAGCTACACAATTGGCGTAGCTAGAATTGCATATCTGCAAGTGACTTACCTGCCTAGTGTAGACCAAGCCTGAGTCTGAAGGGGAAGAGTAGGACTGACTGTACAAGAGACTAGAACGGGGGTGAGAAAATTGAGTGGGGACTGGGACAGGGCAGGCAAAGAGAATAGGAGTGGAGCAATGAGCCTGAGTAGGGAATGGAAATGGAGTAGGATGGGCCCTTGTAGTAAAAAAAATATATATATATATGAAGATGTAATTGAATTAAACTCATAGGCACAAGGAGGCCCAATAAAGGTTGCACAGGCACCCTTAATCCTGATATTTCCCATTTTGGAGTGCTTGACTGCACAAATAACAGTTTTCTTGAGCACATGGTAAACTGAAAAAACAAAGGTGAAAAACCAAAATGACTCGTAATGCCAGTTATCGCATATGGATGTTAATATCTTTGAAAGTGACTCACAACAAGAAAAAAGGCTGGGTTAGAAATACCATTTATGTCAAGTCAAATCATCCCACACACATTTCAAACAGTCTTAGTAAAATAGTTTCCCATTTATGTGAGTAAGTTTCAGTTCTTTAGTATTTCAAAGTTATAATTTTATTGTTTCTCTAATTAGCCATAGAGTCCTAAGGGTTAGACAAGACCCAAATATCCAATTTAAAGCTGCGGGAATAGGGGAAGACGTGTTAACATAGTGAAAACTTTTCAGGCCTTTAAAGTAATAAAGACATAAACTTTTTTCCCCTATTTGTAAGCAATGCCTTTATAAACTAATAATGTTTGAATTTGCTCACCTGTAGAATTTGGCTAGATTCTCAGCTGGTATAAACAATGGAACTCTTCTGAAATTTATGGAATCATGCCAGTTTATGGCAGTATAAGGTCTAACCCTTTAAGAGAAAAGCATTACAAAAAAATGGATTTCCATGCTTAGAATTGATTACAGTAGCCGAGAGCTGTACAGTTAAGGAGACCTACATTCCCTGTCTACTGAGCTTAAGTTCATCAATATGCTTTGCTCATTTTTCATCACAGTAGAATCTGTAGAAATTTAAACCTCCTTGAAAATGGGATTACATTAGTTTCAGTAGTATGTGAAAGATAAATTACTTTGGATATTTCTTCTCCATATCCTCCTGGCTGATTTAGGGCCTGATTCAAGCTTATTGAAAGGCTGTCAGTGACCTCATTGGGTCTTTGAATCAGGCTTTTAAAAATCTTTTAAATGCAAATTAGCTTTCAGTGTGGAATAAAATAATAGAAGACTGGAAGGAATAGAACAAATATGAAATTTGTTGGCTCTGTAAGTAGACACTTAAAGATTAATGTCCTCCCTAGATTACTATTTTTGCTTCAGTGCATTCCTGTTTCTGTATCTGATGTGATGTTAACAACAAGACAAGATGTGCCATTAAAATTTATATGGAAACAAAAAGGGACAAAAGTGAGTTGTAAAATTCCCTCTAAAGCAACAGAGAGGGTTGTACAACTTTCCCTAATTTAGCTTATTTCATTATATTATGCACCACAGTTAAAAAAAATGTGGCCATTTGGGCTAGCCATGGATTACCCAATACTGGATAAAACTTGAACATGGCTGGGGTCCAGTTATAACTATTTGTACTAACTTGAGTTAAAAAGAAATATAGGTCACCAAAAATAAAAAGTCACCCAATCATCTAGGCCACCTTAGCTGCTCTGGACAAATTGTCTAAATTTCTGTCACCAAAGCTCTTTCTCTCTTATCTACTTGTTTAGGAAATATTGGTGTGACTACTCATGGGTGAGAGTCGGGAGTGAGATTACTCAGTTCAGACAGCTGTTCCTGAGTCGTGCTTTGAAATTTATACCAGGAGGTGTGTAATAATACACATAATATAAAGATTGCGTATTTACAAAGTTATTTATTTAAATATGCTATTATTAAAATCAGAAGAGGTAGCTCTGTATAGACCTCTAATCACAATTAAGCGAGCTAGAACAAGAAGTTTAGTTTCTAAGATATATACAATTTTGATTGAAAAAGATATTGATAAGCGAACAACCCAGATGAAATAATGAGAAGGGGGTTAGGACAAAGACATTGATCTGGAGCTATACATCTTCAATTTCTGTGGCTCATAAAGAAAATACTTATAAATTACTGTACAGTCACTGTCTGTGCATTGGACTCCAATTAAGATCCATTATATCTTTGCTACAGAAGTGCCCTGTCTAAGGTGTTTTTAAGTAAAGGTGAATATGTTTGCACATGTGGTGGTTCAGGCATAAAATATTTTTGGAAGAAATTTATTAAAGAGATTCATCTTGCAAAAAAATGCTGGTTTCTAGGGATCCCTTGACCTGCTTACTTGAAGGGTAACATGTTACATGTTAATCTCAATGACAAACTAATTCCTTATTTCCTTGATAGCAGCTTGACTTTGTATTACATGTTACAAAGACAATAAAATGTTTAGAAGACCAGGCCCACGGGGAAAGGGGTACAAGATTTGGCATATTTGATCGTGAGAACAGAAGACTGAGGTGAGACCTGATAACAATCCTCAAATATCTTAAGGGTTATTACAGAGGATGGCAATCAATTATTCTCTCTGTCCACTGAAAGTAGGTCAAAAAGTAGTTGGCTCAGTCCGCAGCATAGGAGATTTAGGTTAGAAAGCAGGGGAAATTATCTAACTACAAGGATACTTAAGTCTTGGGATACAGTTATAAGGGAGGTTGTAGAGCCTCCATCATTGGAACTCTTAAAGAATGGGTTAGACATGCGCTTCTCACAGATGGTCTAGGTGTGCTTAGTCCTCCCTCAGCGTGTGGAGTTGGACCAAATGACCTTTTGATGTCCCTTCCACCCCTGAATTTCTGTGACTATTGGAAAGTTGTGACCCATCTCCCCATGGAATCATGCAAGACTCTGTGTGTGTGGGGGTGTGTGTGTGTGTGTATGTGTGGTATTATATAACTGATACCTCATTTTTCTCTTACACACAAATAAGCTTATTTTGCATCCATTTGTTGAAGATTTGTATTATTAAATTAAAGTAGCATTGAAAAAATTACCCTTAAATGACAATATGATGAAGAAGCATAGCCAGAAAGAAATCCTGTCATGTAATTTTGTGGTATGAAGGGCTTATTACCATGAAAAGAATTTAGACATATTTTCAAAAATGTTGGGAAAAAGTGTGTGTGTGTGTGCTAGTCTACATGACATGCACAAAAAGATGTTAAGAAATTAAGATGGCAAAGTCAAGCACTCAGAAGTTAAGAAATAAAAAAAACCTCAGGTTGCCTGTGCAAGGGCTTACATAATAGAACATTAACCCACAACTTTCAGATCAGAAACTCTTGAAGCATCCAGAACTGAGGGTTTTGAGATGCAGATTTTTGGCTTTGCCCATTATAAGTTTGGTCCATCAAACCTGAATTTGGATTTTTGACTGCTGTTTATGTTTCTTGTGTTCATCTGAGGAGTTTTGATTCGGTTTCATTGCTACTGATAAGTGTTTAGCTACTAGACAACACGGCCAGCCCCGATTTCAGATCATATTTTGCAAAGAAACAAGAGTTAAAGTTCCTATGCTGCTTTGTACAGCGTTCTGAGAAACAGCTGATGTCTAGATTTTTCAAGCTACCTTTATTGGGTCTTCATATTAGTACCCATTTGGTCTGATAAGGAGAGTCATCCAGATCATGGTATGTGGTACTCACCCCACTCTGGCACGCTTGGAATATCAGCTGTGTGGTGTCTCAAGAGAACATAAATGCTCTACTCTTCCATATGCCAAGTGAGAATTTCAGAAACTAATGGCTCAGCTTGCATCAGGGATATGTGTTTCATTGAGTCTAAAAGATCGTCTCTACTAATTCCCCCCATTAGTAGTGTGCACATGCTCCACATAACAGGAGGATTTATGTATAAGGACTCCTCCCATTAAAGATCAGCTGAACTCACGCTACTCATGTTTATGTCTATTCCACAAATAGTGTGGTCTTTCTGCTAATGGCAAATGTTCAGTTTGCACCTGTTCATACTTCCCTCCTTCAAATCCCTCTCTGCTGCTGAACAAGGCTACTTTATATGACTCTTTCTAAGACAATGCAATTGCAGTATGAAGGCGCTGCTCTGATCTACATGCAGATCTCTGAGCCACAAGGTGGATGTCTGCCCTTCTTCCATGCTTGGACTTCCATTGGAGTTCATGAAATGAAAAATTATATTATGGGTCACACTCTGAAAACAGGAGGTGATTCTACCCAAATGCGCGCCAAACATGCCCAGATGTGCTGCCAAAAAAGTCCAAATTCTGGCTGTCAGCAGTCTGTAGAAATGCATCTTAAGTGCTCTGCAGGTACAAATTGTATGTTTGGGAGTCTGTGTGCAGGGGCCACAGAGTGTTGCTGCATTCAGATATATTAACTCTTCCATGATTTTTGCTAGAGCTCTTCTTGGCCATGGATTGTCATTCAGGGTGGGAAGCAGTGTGATCCAGGACACCACTTTCCGCTGCTTCTGTTGGTGCAGATGGTGATCTATGGCCAAAGAGAGCTGCGATTGCCTGACAGCTGTGAAGGTTCAGGTAAATATAGAGGTGGGGGCCTGCCATGGACTAACCTTGGAGGACCAGATCTAGCCCTTAGGCCAGTATTTGGCCACCCCAATCTACCTTCAGCTTCCCAGTCAATTAATTTTGTTATACCTTTTTCTGCCTGACCAACAAGCCCATTATTAATTATTTGTTTCCCACACGTTTGTAGACTGTGATTACATCACCTTTCAATCTTCTCTCCTTGAGTCTATCACTGTGAGGCAGGTTTTATAGTTCTTCAATCATTCTCCCAGCTCTTCTCTGAATACTGTAATATTTATCTACCTCGTTCTTGAATAATGGACACCAGAACTGGATACAGTACTCTAGCAGCAATTGCACTAGAGCCAAAACAGATGTTGGCTGGCCAGTGTTGCTTTGGAAGCTCATGTTCAGCTAATTGCCCATGATGACCTTCAAATCTTTTTCAGAATTTCTGCTTCCCGATTAGAGTCCACCTACATTCTTTATTCCTACATGTACATAAAACGTTTACCTGCATTAAAACACAAATTGTTTGCTTGTGCCAAGTTTACCAAGTAATCAGGATTGCTCTGTAGCTGCGTCCCAGCCTCTTTATTATTTACCACTCACTTGATTGTTGTGTTCCTCCATTTTCTTCCAGGTCATTGATAAAAATGTTAAAAAGCAAAGGGCCAAGAACCGATTCTTTCCTGTGGCATCCCATTAGAAATGAAGGGACAGATCGTCATTTACAACTAATTTTCTGGACCTAGCAATTAGTCAGATTTTAATCCATTCAGTGCATTCAATGTTAATTTTGTATCACTGTAGACTTTTAATCAAAATGTCATGAGTCCCTAGTTATGACTTACAAAAGTCCAAGTATATTATATCAATGACAATTGTCATAGTCTTGTCCAAAGACTCATGAGAACAGCTCACAATATCTTGAATGAAGTGGGTTGTTTGAAGCAGGGAATGTTATTTTTTTCTACAAGTAGCATCTGCTGCTCAGTCAGCCTGTCTCCTGTTGCTGTCATATGGTGTTTTCCAGCAGGAGATGAGGAATCACACGCTGCAGACAGTTGCAGAGACATAACCAAGCCTAGAATTACATGGGTGAGAATGATTCAATGAGGTATCTATTCCTTCCCAACCCTTCTTCTCTTCCCAGCTGTTCTCATATTCCAAATGGCAGGCTTCATTCCATAGAATGTGGAAGACATATGAAAGCTCTTCCACAGACATAGGCACATGGGCATAAATCCATATTAAGGTACCTAATAACTGGTGTGACTTTTCAGAGTGCTTTAATAGCATTTTAGTTGGAGTTTGCCTAGCATCTGTGAAAACTCTCTATTTAGGTTAATACATATGGGTTTGAGTGCTGAGTTGTTAAGTCTCTGAGTCTGAAGATTCACAGCTTATTTTTAATGGATCTCTGAAAATGTTCTCACAAAACATGTATTCAGCATGTTGCCTCCTAGGCCAGGTTATTATGTAGACAGAGCATGGGATTGGGAGTTAGGAGGCATGCAGTCAGTTTCCAGATCTGGCATTGATTCACTGCCTGAATTTGGATAAACTATTTTGTAGCTCTGAAGTTAGATTTCCTTGTGTAATATAAGTGAAGGAAGATATATAAATAAGTGCTGTTTAAGAACAAAGTAGGTTTTTTATTGTAATTATCCATTTGCACATGTAAAAACCTCATGTTGTTCCAGCTAACAGATGTCCTTGCCAAATTTTGCATTTAAAATACAGACGTTTATTCATTTTTTAAATATCTGTGGATAGCACTTTTAGTTTCAGGTTGTTTTTCAAGTGCTCATTGGAAATTGTGCCTGAAATGTATTAAGTACAGTTGAACTAAATTGGATCAAATCCTTCGAGTTTCTTTCCATTTAATTGATAACATTTGCAAGTTTAGCCAGGCTTGTCAATTGGATGTAAAATCTTCAGTCACAATGTCTGTTGTTACATGAGAAAGTAAGTGAGGTTTTCAACCTTAAGTTTGCCCATATGTCTCCCACAAAACTGTAATGTTTCTTCTCTTGTAAATATAATTAGTCTCAGACGTGTTCCACTGCGAAACTAGAAACACAGTGAACCTATTATAACATGTCTTACATTTATGACACGTAAGGAATAACAACCATAAAAGTTAAATCCTTATGTCTCTTATTTTTCTGTTAATATTATTTATTCCTCATTATTTCTAACTTTACCATACATGTGTTAACATTCCTGGGACTTAATCTTGTGTTTCTTCCCCACCAAAACTCTTGCTGAATCACATACTTGGCTGGCAGTGAAATTTTTAGTTAGTAAAAAGAAATTCTTGGTAAAACATAAATGTTAAACCCATAAAATCCCATTTTAAAGGTCAAGGTCACAAAGATGACAAGTGGAGTATTTAATGGATTTATATATTCTGCCCTCCCAATGTCTCCTGAAGTTCATAGAGATTCCAAACTTTAAATGATTAACTGGTATTTTCCAGACTACCAGCCAAATGAATGCTTAGTAGAATGTGAAGATATGCCCACTGTCCTCAAAAGATTAATGAGGTAGATCTGCATTGAAGAGAGAAATTGAGCCAGATACTGCTGTCTTTATGCAACCAAAACTCCCACTGAAGTGAAAGAAGCACCAATAGAAACATCTGCTCTCAGTCTGCAAATGGGCCAGATCCTCAATTGGTGTAATTGAAGTAACCCTTCTGGGCCAGTAGAATTTTTTCCTGGGAAAGAATTACAGAGATCAGACTATATTCTGAGCTGCTGGGTTTCCAAATCGTACCAGGTTGTCTTGTTCTGTAGGAAAAGCTACCCCTTTCCAGTTCTGGAACTAAATATTGTAATGCTCCTTCCCTTTCTTACATTTGAGGGCTCTATTATTTATGTAGGCTCCCTGTAATAAGGACACCATTGTGCCTGCGTGTTGTGAGAGAAAACAGAGAACTGGGCTTTGCCCTTGCTTTGTAACTATATCAACACAGGAACAGAAGCCCTCTTTATTTATTTATTTTTTTCAGCACACAAAGCGAGGAATGCATACCTGATGACAAAAGCAGGCATTAGCTGTTATTGCACCTCTTGAGCTTCAGTCCTTTTCTCCCGGGAACTAAAACGTCATGTTCTTGTTTTACGTGTTTCACTTTTTTATGATCCTGGGAAGAGAGACAAATGGATTCTGGTGTGCTGGGAACTGTTTGATTAGTTTTCCAGCACTGTTTCTTACTAGTGCTAAGCTACTGATCTGATTCCTCATTGACTCTTCTAAATTGGAAGTTTGATTACATTTAAGTCCCAAATATTACTGTTATGTTTACAAGAAAAAATGGTGGGATGGCGAGGAGAAGACAGCAGACTTTGGGATGGTAACAGCTTCTTATTGCTGGATGGCAGTTCTGTCTGCGCATTTTACCTAATAAAGGCCTGACCCTGTTCCTATAGATGTCAGTGGGAGTAGAACCTAACCCTAAACAGCATTTTGAGTTGGTGGTTTCATCCAGTTGCCAATGGTCACATCACAATGCCTACTACAAGTTGAACTTCTCTGATTCAGAACTCTCTCCTCTGGCAAACTCCATAATCTGGCATGATTTTAGCTAGCTGGATGACCACTTATCATAGATGTGGCCATGTTTCCTGTGGTCCCATAAAGATTGTTTACAGCCACCAGTCCTGGCTCTCGGCATTCTGTGCTGTTATTTAGCTGTAATTTACCTCTAAATGTCTTCTAAGAATTCAGTAAGCAGTGGAAGTGTTGTTGGTAACACTGCTAGACAATACGACCTCCCGTGGTCTGGCAAATTCTCTTGTCTGGTACCAATCAGGTCCCGAGAGTGCTGGATTAGAGCGGTTCAACCTGTACCATCAGTACATCTACCATTACTTTGAATAGTAACAGAGAGGAAGCCATGCTAGTCTATACACTATCAAAACAAAAAGCAGTCAAGTAACACTTTAAAGACTAACAAAACAGTTTATTAGGTGAGCTTTCGTGGGACAGACCCACTTCTTCAGACCATTTATTCGGACTTAAATATTGAGTCTGTTCTGGTCTGGCTATGGTCTGAAGAAGTGGGTCTGTCCCACGAAAGCTCACCTAATAAACTATTTTGTTAGTCTTTAAAGTGCTACTTGACTGCTTTTTGTTTTGCTACCATTACTTTGGTATCCTTGCTGGCATGATCACCAGAGGCCTCTCACAGTGCTTCCATAGGTATGCTTAGGAGGCTACAAGAAGAAGTTGGCTTATCCATGGTGCACGTGTCTTCACCCAGGCTAGTTTTAAATGATGCAAGTGATAGGGGACAACAAAAAGTCTTGTGGCACCTTATAGACTAACAGATATTTTGGAGCATAAGCTTTTGTGGGCAAAGACCCACTTCATCAGAGGCATGAGTGGCAGGGATGGTTTCAGATGGGTATTTAAAGAGTGGGGTCCTAGTAAGAGGGAGGGCCAGAGCTGACAAGGTCTATTCAGCAAGGTGGAAATGGCACAGTATCAACAGTACTTATCAAAAGAGGAAAAAACAAGTCCAATCAGACAGGGGGATGTGAGCCATTGTCAGCATCTAATGGGGAGCTATCAACACCCAAAGCAGAGAAACTGTCTTTGTAAGCTGCGAGCCACTCACAGTCCCTGTTTAATCCATGGTTAATGGAGTCAAATTTGCAAATAAATTGCAGCTCAGAGATTTCTCTCTCCATTTGATTTCTGAAATTTTTTTGTTTTAAGTGATAGGCTTTCTCTACTCTGTTTGGAAGACAGTTGAGATTGTGATTACATTAGGCAGATCAGGCTGTTTAGTTATAGTAGGAGATTGAGAACTAGAGAGAATCACGTGGTCTGTGTTCATTTGTATGCACAGTTGGAGTAGTGTGTGCACGTGTGATAATAAACATACTTTCCTCTGAAAGTCCGATAAGTACAGAAACAGTATAAATAAAACAAATCACAGAAGAACATGTATCTGTTTTCCTTCCATTGGAGAAGCAGACTCAATACCATCAGTCTGAGCCCTTGAAGCGCACTAACAGATAGCTACCACAAAAGAACAGCTCGGCTGAATGGAACTGCCTCCTATAGGATGACACAGTGTTGCAAAATTCTTGCTCTTACACAGGCCTGTCTTGCAAAGCATTGAGCATCTCATGTGGTGCAATAGATGTCAATTCCCGTTGGCTTCAAGATGAGTTGACCGCCTCAACATCCCATGTGAAGCTCTTAACTTGAGGCCCGTAATGTGTGTCCTGAAGAGGCTAAAAATTAAAATTAAAATTTTCTTAAAATTCAAGCAAATAATTATAACAAGTCACAAATTATTTAGTAACAGAGAGGAAGCTGTGCTAGTCTATACACTATCAAAACAAAAAGCAGTCAAGTAGGACTTTAAAGACTAGCAAAATAGTTTATTAGGTGAGCTTTCATGGGACAGACCCACTTCTTCAGACCATAGCCAGACCAGAACAGACTCAATATTTAAGGCACAGAGAACCAAAAACAGTAAGCAAGGTGGACAAATCAGAAAAAGATAATCAAGGTGAGCAAATCAGAGCGTGGAGGGTTGAGGTCAAGAATTGGATTAAGCCAAGTATGCAGACGAGCCCCTGTAGTGACTCAGAAAGTTCCCGTCCCGGTTTAAACCACATGTTAATGTGCTGAAACAGACATCAAAACACTCCAGATCCACAAACCAGTTAGTCAACATTTTAACGGAATGAGGCATTCTATTAATGACCTAAAGGTATGTGTGTTACTGAAAAAGAACTTTCGCACTGTTCTTCAAAGAGAAACAGCTGAGCTGGCTTTTATATTCAAATTCGCACATTAACACGTAGTTTAAACCGGGACGAGAGCTTTCTGAGTCATTATAGGGGCTCATCTGCATACTTGGCGTAATCTAATTCTTGACCTCCCCTCCACTCTCTGATTTGCTCACCTTGATTATCTTTTTCTGATTTGTCCTCCTTGCTTACTGTTTTTGGTTCTATGTACCTTAACTATTGAGTCTGTTCTGGTCTGGCTGTGGTCTGAAGAAGTGGGTCTGTCCCACGAAAGCTCACCTAATAAATTATTTTGCTAGTCTTTAAAGTGCTACTTGACTGCTTTTTGTTTTGACAAATTATTTAGTTTCAGAGGTACTTGTCTCCTCTGGGAACTTCAGTCTTATTTCCTGGCCACAGTTAGCTGCAGCTGCAAGTCTCTCATTCAAACAGTGTCCTATCTTTATGCCCTTAGTCATCACTGTAGGTGGATTATGAAGGATAAACTCATCTGTCTCCCTTCAGGTAGTGCTGCACAAATACAAATTACGTATATAGCAAGGTAAATCATATCGACTGAAATAGAACATATTTGTCCTGTGAATTCTGTCTGATTATTTGGATTCACAGTTTGTATCAAATGAAATGCAACATCTGGCAGGCCATTTATGGTATGTTCCCTTAAAAGAGAATCTTTCATACTCTAGGCTTGATTTTTTTCCTTTGCTCAGGGTTGGGACACTACTTTTAGCTATAACTCAGGAAACCAGCCTCAGTAATTCCATTTCTTCAAAAGGATTTAAGCCCTTCAAACATTTGTACTCAGTTATATTTTCCTTTACTCATTATTTAGGCAAATTTTATTCTTTTGATCATATGTAATAAATCAGTCCCTCCCAACTATTAATATTCATATTGATCTGCTTTGTGACATTCTTCTAATTTATTGGCATCTTTCTTGTAACATAGCATCCAGAATTCTACACAATATTCCAGCAGTTTCATTGTGGGTATTAGTCTGATTGACTACGTAAGAACATAAGAATGACCATAATGGGTCAGACCAAAGGTCCATCCAGCCCACTATGCTGTCCACCAACAGTGGCCAATGCCAGGTGCTCCAGAGGGAGTAAACCAAATGATCAGGTGATCTCTTTGCAGCCAGCCATCTCCAACCTCTGACAAACAGAGGCTAGGGACCCCATTCCTTACCCATCCTGGCTAATAGCCATTAATGGACTTAACCTCCATGAATTTATCTGGCTCTTTTTCAAACCCTGTTAAAGTCCTAACCTTCACAGTCTCCTCTGGCAAGGAGTTCCACAGGCTGACAGTGTGAAGAACTTCCTTTTATTTGTTTTAAACCTGCTGCCTGTTAATTTCATTTGGTGTTCCCTAGTTCTTATATTATGGGAACAAGTAAATAACCTTTCCTTACTCACTTTCTCCACACCACTCATGATTTTATATAACTCTATTATATCCCCTACCACATAGGAAAGTTATGGTGACCCTCACCCCATGCTTTCTGAGCTGGAACAACTTCAAGATAAAATGATTTGAAATGTAATTTATTAGCTGTCCTTGATCATTTGGTCACCTGATGAATCAAGTGGCTTTTGTTTTACCAAATCACTTAACTCCGTAATATATGACACACCCCATATAGTTGTGCAATGGATGGCAAATCAGGCTCCTATCTCAAGTGGGGCATTTAGTCACCATTGTAATAACACTATTCTTTTATTGTTGTTTTGGTTATCACTACAATCAACATGAGAGAGCAGATTTTATGTCTGTATTAGTATATTTTAATGGGTACAAGCACTTCTTGCAGCTTAGCCTGAGTGAAGAATGATTTAAAAACCTAGTGAGAACCTTGGGATTTGGCCCATGATGCATTTGCAAGGCTTCTTAAAGGGGCATTCGATATTGCCTTCCAGCTACAAGTCCTATAAAATCACCAACTAATGGCTAGAAAATCCTGAATAACTATAACATACTTTTGCTCTAATACAGCGATCAGGGATTAACTCGAGTAGGAAGGATCTGAATGAGGAAAGAATAAGTATATCTCTGAGATCAGTATTTCAATCTTCTGCCTTACTAGCTAGGTTGATTTACTAGCCAGTGTAACTGTATCTGTGGGTGGCTGTCATTAGGAGACGTTTTCCAGCAGTATTATAGTGTGCCTGTCAGGCGGCTGCTATTTAGATAATCTTGGGGAGGACACAGGAAATATTTTTTTTATTTTACTCTGCGTTTGTGCATCTGCTGACCTAGTTTTTGAAGTGAAGACTCTCAGCAACCATCTGTAGCCCTGGCAGTGCCAAGTAGTGAAAATAACATCACAAGGTAATAGTCCCGATGGGCAATTTAAGGTTTTTACAAGGTAGTATTTGGTATTTGTGTTTGCAACATTTTACTGGGTTGTTGATTTTTTTTAGTTCTGCTTTTTTGAGCATACGTTAAAGCAAGCTACATAGTCTGGTGTGCATAAGATTTTTAGCATTGTGAGGTAATGAAAGAAAACTTGAATAGAGTTTGTATGGAATTATCTTTTCTCATTCATTTATTTTCACAATCTCTCCAATTTATGTGCCCACCTGGCCTATTAATTCTCTTTACTTGCTCTTGGAATAGCTATGTTTTTCACTTTATGCTTGATTAAACCCTTCCGCAGGTTGGGTAGAAATGAGTTTGTTGTATCTGAAGCTGAAGAAGGCAAGACTTTCAACGTTTTTAGAGGTCATTTTGACTTCAGATGTGGCCTGTCTATAGTTATTGGAAAATGTAAGAGGAGAACGAATAAAGGACTGCTACATCCCAGGGCAGAGAGCTAGTACAGTGGGCAAGATCTCATCTCCTATATCAGTTGTTCACCATTACTGCACATTCTGTGCTCCCTCACCAATGGAGGTCAGCGTCATTCAAGGTAACACAGTAGGAATGCAGAACACATTCTAAAGATGTGTAGTTCAGGTAATAGATTTATACCATAGGCTGGAGAGGCAATTTTTGGCCTGTAGTAGCTTTTTTTTTTTTTCTCTACTGTCATATCAACTTTTAGTGCTGTCATGCTGTTCACAATAGTCTCAGAGGGGTAGCCATGTTAGTCTGTAGCGTCACAAAAAAACCCAAGCAGTTCTGTGGCACCTTAAAGACTAGCAATTTTATTTGGTAGGTAATGAGCTTTCATGGGTAAGACCCACTTCATCAGATTCTGGAGCAAAAATGAGAATGCAGGTCAAGTTTTTTCACGTAGTTGGATTTCCACCCCAATGTAAGCATTGCATTAGTGCCAGCTCTTGCCATTTTGTGAACCTCACAAGATGTCATGTTTTTTTTCTTAAAACTTCAGCTATAGGAAGGAAAAGATTGTCTGAGAATCTTGACTTTCATTTTTAAAAAATCTAATTTTGTACCTGTCATGAACATAGAGAAAAGTTTGCAAGCATAAAGTAAATGCGCTCGAATGGCTCAGAAACCCCATTTCAAGTAAAAAGTACCTAAAATGTATTGCAAAAATCTCATATTTTCTTTTGGTCTTTAGGTCCTGACCCATGATCTGAACCTTTGCAGTTGACAATTCTGAGTATGATTGACTGAGGTGGTTTTGCATCCCAGGATTGCCAAACTGCTTCAGCAAATAGTGCTAATGATTCAGTAGGATGGTACTCTTCCCTCTGAATTGGTGCTGAAAAACAATGCTTGTGCACCGTGGTTGCAGGTGCTGTACAGTGGGAGAACCTGTCTTTTTAGCATATGGAGTAAGACAGATACCTGTGATATTTTTGTAAAAGAACAGGGCAATGATTAATTCTGCATCCTAGGAAGTGATTCTTTTCTATTTCCTGCCCTATATTACCACCATTGCATTCTGTCTTACAGGAGATGTCTTCGCTATGGGCTGGATCAACTGGCAGTGATTGATCCAGCGGAGGTTGATTTATCATGTCTGGAATAGACAGCTGAATGCTCTCCTATTGACTCTGGTACTCCTCTAAAACAAGAAGGGTAAGTGGAGTTGATGGAACAAAGAAAGTCAGCTATTTGCTTACTTTAGTGAAGATATTGCACTAAGCAGACCTAAGTACGTTGACTTCAACTATGTTATTCACATAGCTGAAGTTACGTAATTTAAGTCGACAGCCTGTGGTAATGTTAATAAGGCCAGTGATTGCTGTCTTTCATTAGTGACTGATGTGATACTGTGTAATGCTTACTAAAAGAAGCTAATGCAAAGATGTTAGGTTTTACTTGTTAATGCTCATGAAACTCTTTTCCATCCCTGGATGAAAAATATTAGAGAAGTGCCACAGTATTTTTGTTTTGTTTTGTTTTAATAGAGAATCTTTTGTTTTGTTTTTCTTTTTGGTCTACTTATTGGAATCATTCTGTAATTGGTGAATGCTGCCTTTGTTTTTTAGTGGCAAGATTTCCAGTTGTCTCTATCCAGCCCATTGGTGCACAGATGCAAATCACAAAGTTTTGCATCAAGAAGGCCAGCTGTTGCACTGTTTGTACAGCTGTTCTCCCCAGGTCTTCTACCAGGGGATTTACTCTCACAACACCCTATGAGGTAGGACATTCTGTTCCTTTCTTGCAGCAAATCTGTGCTTGTGAGTGATCCATAACCCTCCTGGGGGCAATCATATATTAGTGGCAGGTTCCATGCTTATAGGGGTTTTAAGCTCAGTCCCAAAAAGGGCAGAACAGCCAGACCCCAGTTCCTTTTCACAGAGTCAGCACTTCACCCATCCTCAGAGCCTTCCTGCATCGATCAGGTAGTGAACAAATGTGCATGTATGTCCAATGCTTCCCCATTTGTCCTGTTAAGGGAGGCTGTTGTTCATCCCTGGTGCTGGAAGAAAAGCATTGAAATATGTGGCCATAAGTTACACGCTCAAAGCAGGGCAGAGAAGTGAACCAGGCATAAAATTTAGGCTTTGACTGCAGGGGTTATGGAAAACCCAACCTGGTGTCAGACAACTCCTCCCCTGGGGGATAGACTCCATCAGTGCATATTCCTGAAAAACCTCCAGAAGAGAGCTTTTAACACTGTAAGTGATGAGCTCCAACTCTTCATGTTTTCCTGCTTTGATTGTTACGTGCATTACTCCTTTCCTAGTCATGGAGGACCAGGAGCAGGATAGGCCTTTGTCCCAGATCCTCAAAGCTATGTGGGCACTTAACTCTCATTGATTTTCAGTGGGAGTGGGGCAACAAAATAGGATTCAGGATCTTGATCTGTATCTACAGAGTTTTGACAAGTCAGTCATCTCTGTTCTAGGTGCTTGAAAATGGTTGGTAATAAATTGTGGCTGTTTGCCTACAGATTTATAGTTGTTGGTGACTTATTTATTTCAGTAAATGAGCCTAGATTGCTGCTTTCAGAAGAATCTCAAATAAGGTGGAATTAACAAGCGCCAGGGCTTTAATCAGGAGGCTGCTGTATGCCCTCTATACTCAGGAGACAGGCAGTTTCAGAGGTCAGCATGATTTATGCATCAAAATGACCCACATACTCTGTCTGCTTTTTCTGTTCACTAAACTATAAACAGTGTTCCCAGTCTTTACTGTGGTGACTGCTCAGAGAATGTGGTAAAGTGAAATAAAAACAAGACCAGGTTTGCTCCAAGGAGGGCTTTATAAAAATTAAATCTAGCCACAAAATGGGTGAATGTTTAAAGAATGTTTAAAAAGCATCTCCAGTTTTCCCTTAATGCAAGTACTTTTCGCAGTTGAGCCTTATTGCTCAGGAGGTTTTGTAATTAACCATTTGGCAGTTCACGTAGGAAGGACAGTGTTATTGGATTGCCTGTTTTGGGTTATTCTGTGAATAGTCCCTTCCTAAAAGTGTGATACTTTCATCCTGTTAGAGTAGGAGTGTATATTGTGTTTATAGTGCTAGACTGGAACTATTTTTCTTTTGTATCTCTTTTGAGTGAGTGTGCACACTGGCCATGTAAAATTTTGGCTTTTACTGCAGGTATTCTGATTTAATCGAGCTTCTAAATGTATTGCTTCCATAGGGTTTTACAAACAGTAAGCATATAAAAGCTATCTTCTTTGGTTTGCTTTTTGTTTGGTTGTCTCCCCAGAAGATGCTGTACTAACCTGTGTACATTCCCTTGCCATTCCTTCCCACTCTTATCCCAGTGAATAGTACACTCTCTTCTTTTAAAAACAACAGGAAGTCCTATAGCACCTGGTAGACTAACATATTTTGGAGCATAAGCTTTTGTGGGTAAAGACCCGCTTTGTCAGATGACAGGTGTTTGCCCACGAAAGCTTATGCGCCAAAATATCTGTTAGTTTATAAGGTGACACAGGACTTCTTGTTGTTTTTGAAGATACAGACTAACTCAGCTACCCTTTTAATTCTCTTCTCTTAAAGAGCTGAGATAGATGGAATACTTTCAGCTGCATTTAATTAGCTCTCAGCTAGTCATGCTTCCTACAGCTACTTTTGAACCCATGCAACAAGGGTGGTAATCTTCAGGGTCCTCTCTCTAGAGCAGGGCAGCAACCACTGACCTGAGTACCAAGATGTGAGCTGATTTTTATCGGCATGTGACAGGGCAGCTCAGCCCCACTCCTTCTCCCCCATGCAGCTGGAAGCTTGCTTAAAGCAATGCCCCCTGTGGATTAACAAAAGACTAGCTAATGCTACCTACCACCACCTAAATGATAAGGCTCTGCCTCTTAATTTATTTATTAGTGAACCTGTTGTAAGTGGGGCTGTTAGTGACATTAAGAAGTATCACTAGCACCCGGACTGTACATGGAGGTCAAAAGGTCAAATTTCGGCACTCTGCCTCAGAAGGGTTGCTGACCCCTGTTCTAGAGTGACAAAGGTCCTGAACACCACATCACAGGGAGTAAATAAATTTATAGCAAAAACAAATAGGACCATAGCCTTCTAGTTCTTCATGAATGTCTCTTCCTACTCTCCCATCTTGCTTACAACTGTCCCATCTTCTGATGTGTTCCAAGGCTTATGGAAATTTCCAGTTCTGTTCACATGGCAAAGGAACAAATAGAGCAGGAGTTAGGATAATTGATCGAAGGCATGGCCAGAAATGAAAGTCTAATTAATAATTGACTAGCAAGATAATGAAATATTTGTGGTTCCTGGTTGCTTTCGTTGTCTTTCCAGTGCAGCCTCAAAACTGAGCACGGCAGAAGGTAATCAGTCAATGAATACTTTCCACTCATTGGAGCAGACAGATTATGGAAGAAAATGGCTTCAGAAACAGGATACTGTTAAATATCTGTGAATGGCAGCAAAGTGCAGTCCTTGTATGAGACATCCAAGTCACATGACAGCAGAGAAAGCTGCTGCCCTGATACCAGTCTGAGCCATAGTGAAAGAAGCGTTGGGTCCTGATTTTAGAATTTTCAGAAAAGTACATAAAATGTTTTTTAAAAAAAAGCATCAGAAGCTTCTTTTCTTGCAAGGTCTTGATATTGAAAGGTCAGGAAGAGGTTGATGTCAGCATCCAACATGGACGTCCACACTCCTGGTAGTTTCACTCATGTGAGTGCAGGGGATGGATAGCTCAGTGGTTTGTGCATTGGACTGGTAAACCCAGAGCTGTGAGCTCAATCCTTAAGGGATCTGGGGCAAATTGATTTAAAAAGAAAAAAAAATCTGTTGGGGATGGTGCTTCATCCTGCTGTGAGGGTAGGGGACTGGGCTTGATGACCTGTCAAGGTCTCTTCAAGCTCTATGAGCTAGATGGGATAGGTATATATGAGTTTGAGCAGCTCCAGGATAAGGGAAATCTGGTTTGTACAAGATAAACTCAGCTCATAGAAAATCCAGTGCCTAGAAACATGGGTTATAGCTGAAACTGTCTGGAAATTCTCCTTTTTAAGGCTTGTCTATGTTACAGGGAAGATTGACCCAGACAGGATTGATCTTCTGGAGTTTGGTTTTGTACATCTGGTAGAGAAGAGGAGGTATCTGAGTCATAAGCTATCATCTTTGGAAAATCATGGGAGACAGGACAGATTCCAGAAGACTGGAGAAAGGCAAATATGGTGCCCATCTATAAAAAGGGGAATAAGAACAATACAGGAAACTACAGGCCAGTCAGCTTAAGTTCTGTGCCAGGAAGATAAAGGAACAAGTAATTAAGGAAATCATCTGCAAATACTTAGAGGGTGGTAAGCTGATAGGGAACAGCTGGCATGGATTTGCAAAGAACAAATCATGTCAAACCAATCTGATAAGTTTCTTTGATAGGATAACGAGCCTTGTGGATAGGGGAGAAGCGGTAGATGTGGTATACCTAGACTTTGTAAGGCATTTGATACGGTCTCGCATGATATTCTTATCAATAAACTAGGCAAATACAACTTAGCTGGGGCTATTATAAGGAGGGTGCAAAACTGGCTGGAAACCGTACTCAAAGAGTAGTTCTTAATAGTTCTCAATCCTGCTGGAAAGGTATAACAAGTGGGGTTCCGCAGGGGTCTGTATTGGGACCAGTTCTGTTCAATATCCTCATCAACGATTTAGATATTGGCATAAAAAGTACGCTTATTAAGTTTGCAGATGATACCAAGCTAGGAGGGGTTGCAACTGCTTTGGAGGATAGGTTCAGAATTCAAAATGATCTGGATAAATTGGAGAAATGGTCTGAGGTAAACAGGATGAAGTTTAATTAAGACAAATGCAAAGTGCTCCACTTTGGAAAGAACAATCAGTTTCACACATACAGAATGGGAAGCGACTGTCTAGGAAGGAGTATGGCAGAAAAGGATCTAGGGGTTATAGTGGACCACAAGTTAAATATGAGTCAACAGTGTGATGCTGTTGCAAAAAAAGCAAACATGATTCTGGGATGTATTAACAGGTGTGTTGTGAACAAGACACGAGAAGTCATTCTTCCACTCTACTCTGCACTGGTTAGGCCTCAGTTGGAGTATTGTGTCCAGTTCTGGGCTCCGCATTTCAAAAAAGATGTGGAGAAATTGGAAAGGGTCCAGAAAAGAGCAACAAGATTGATCAAAGGTCTAGAGAACATGACCTATGAAGAAAGGCTGAAAGAATTGGCCTTGTTTAGTTTGGAAGAAAGAAGATTAAGGGGAGATATGATAGCGGTTTTCAGGTATCTAAAAGGCTGTTGTAAGGAGGAGGGAGAAAACTTGTTCTTTTTGGCCTCTGAGGACAGAGCAAGAAGCAATGGGCTTAAACTGCAGCAAGGAAGGTTTAGGTTGGACATTAGGAAAAAGTTCCTAACTGTCAGGGTGGTCAAACACTGGAATAAATTGCCTGGGGAGGTTGTGGAATCTCCATCTCTGGAGATATTTAAGAACAGGTTAGGTAAATGTCTATCAGGGATGGTCTAGACAGTACTTGGTCCTGCCATGAGGGCAGAGAGCTGGACTTGATGACCTTGCAAGGTCCCTTCCAGTCCTAGTATTCTATGATTCTATTAAATCAACCTACCGCAGTCAGTACTCAACCCCTACACTCCTCAGTATTGCAAGGACTAAGGTACATCAGTGGGAGAGTTTCTCCCATTGGCCTCCCTTTGTGTAGACAGCCAGGTAGTTTGATTGCAGGTAATCACATCTGCAATCAGCTTACCTGCCTAGTATAGACAAAGTGTTTGAGCAACTGAAAGAAGAAAGGTGAATGCAAGTTCTTCAGAAATACCTTGATACGTTTGGAGAGGAGAAATTTCAGAAACATACATAAAATGTATCAAAAAAGTAACAGAACAGAAGCCTTTTATCTTGCAGGGTCTTGATATTGAAAGGTCAGGAAGAGGTTGATGTTTTCCATTTTGTGCATTGGTTATGGCCTGATAACATCTGTTGTCTTCTCATGTCTGCCACTGATTTGCTATGTGATCTTGGGGATTACCCTCTCTGTGCTTGAGTTTCCCCAGCTCTAAAATGGGGATAATACTAGCTCCTGACCTCACAGCACAGTGTGAGGCTAAATTAATAGTTGTAAAGTACACTCAGATGCTTGAATAGAAGCTGCTACAGTGGTGTAAAGTAGTACTGGGGGTGAATATGTCTTGGGTTGCCTCTGAAATTGATTTGTAAACCACATGAATGGATGACTGAGATCCATTTTCTGCTGAAAAACTCTTGTGTTTTAGCAAGCAGGTCAAGGCCCACAGAATGGGCTATAGCTGACTCAGAGTCTCCCTTATTACTGCAAGTCTCCAGTAAAGCTTCAAAATGATGTTTCTCAAGATGCAAGAAACCTACATTGCTCTCACAGGTATCTCTATTCTCCAACTCCCACATTTTAAACTTCGATTTAATTCTGATTTTTACTTTACTCTTCTGGCTGTCTAATCTTGGTTTTCAATTATAGCCAATGCTGTAACATTACAGCCTGCCATTAAACTGCACTGTCATATCTAATGGATATTGTCATAGCAGAATTAACTTGCAGAACACTGTATCATTTGTTCTTGTGGGCACCACTGATAGCAGCGTGTAGCAAGAGATTAGATATAAATGATCATGAAGTTTACCGAACTGAGGGACAGGGGTAAATGCATTTGTGTGGCAAGTATTGGTACCATTCTGTTGGGGGGGGGGGGGGTGTGTGTGCATGCACATCTGTGTATGTTTGGGTTTAGATGTTTGGTTTTTTCTCTCTACTGAATGTTCAGAGGATATTGCACAATTACACTAGCTCTTTGTCCAAGTACATTTGTAATGCTGTTTAACAACTGGCGGCAATACACTGAAGAAAGAGAGACTTTGGAAAGGGGTAGTTTCTTTTCCTTATGTCAAAACAGCAAGGAGGTTGTTAGCTCACCATCCGTTTCCATTAGGCACTAAATGTGATTGATTACTTAATGTTTATTCCTTGCTCTTAGTGCGTATAAAGCACTATGGAAGCACTGAGTATTATTGTTCATTGCACTTTGTAGGTTGGCAGCTTGGCTTTGAAAGAATAAGTCAAATATTGTTGTGTGTCTACCAAATTATACAAAAAAGAGCTTGTGGTTAAGGTACCAGCCTGGATGGAGTAAGAGTTACCCAGCCATGCTGCAATTCTCTTTTCACTCACACAATAATTTCCTGCTGTGACCGTGGGAAAGTTGCTTAGGTCCAGATCCACAAAGGGATGCTGAACATCAGAACACCTAGGAAGTTCACAGGAAATCACTGGAACAACAAAGAGATCTGCAAAGCCTCAGCTAGGTGCCTGGGCTCCCAATACAATGAATGAAGAACGAGAGGGGGAGTACAGACTGATTCACAAAGACAGCCTATGGGAGATGCTAACTGAAGCGGTGTATGCTAAACCCTGCCACTCTCTGATATAACTGCCAGCTGCAGGAGACACCAATCTCTGCTAGTGCTTCACTGTTGGGAAACCCTCCCCTGGAGTCTGGTGCTGAAGTCCATTTCTTGTGAGAATGAGAAGCGCTAGCCTCCATTTAGTCCAGCAGATAAAGAATTCACCTGGGACAGGGGAGACCCAAGTTTACTCGCTCCCCTCCACCCCGACATGGCCTCAGGGGCATGGCTGCCTTCCCCAGCTATGCCTTTACCGGCTGCCTTAGCACCACTCCCCCTCCAACCCTGCACAAAAGGGGAAAGGGAACATGTGGATGGGGGGGTCTCCCAGTCCTTAGAGCTGGGCTCTAACCACCAAGCTAAGGGACAGGCTGATGTCAGGCTCTGACAATCTCTCCTGTGGTCCCTGTTTCCCTGGGGATAGGTAATGAAAGAAAGATTTGTCTGAAGACACTGTGAAAGTGACTCTATAGCTTATTGGTTAGGGCATCTCTAGCCACACACCTCAGGGTGTGGGTCACTGTCTTATGTTGTGGCACCTAGCCCACTTATACAGAGGAAGAACAAGTGTCCTCTTCAGCCTTTGCTGAGAGGCAGCTGGCTTTTACCTTCAGCATGTAGAGTCTCATGCACTAAGTTCCAGAGGTCCCAGGTTCAAGTGTACCTGTGGGCAGTTACACATCCACTTGAGACACCCAGGGTCCCATCCCCAGCTTCAACACGAGAGATGGGGAGAGTTCCACATCATACAACATATCTCTTAGTTCAGCAGGTAGGTCTCCAGCTCCTCAGGAGACCTGAGTGGCTGTGCAGCTGCCTGTTCCGCACCCTGCAAGCATTCAAGGAACCCACCTGGGAAACTGCCAGAGCTGGGAGCAGGAATTACTCCCTCCCACTCCCACCCTTCCCTCTGTCTCCAGCCTCGCCGAGCCTGCTGTGGTTGGGGAGGGATGTCCTGCAACGGTCAGGCTGGACCTCCAGCTCTGGCTGGAACCTGCTGGGGCAGGAAAGGGGTATCTTTAAAAACATAGATACCAAGTTCCTTTTGGCACCTGTGGGTTTTGGTGACAGCCAAGCAGGGGTTTTTAGAACCTAAAACTGAGGGTTAAGTGCCTGCATAGCTTTGTGCAGCCGGACTTTAGCCTCTTTTGGCCTCAGTTTCCATAGTGTAAAACTGGGATAATAATTCGGAACTCACTGTGGGATCATGAGCTGCATTCAATGACTGTAGAATACTGTGAGAGTCTCTGAGAAGAGGTGCTGTAGAAAGGCAATGTATTATGGGTTACTGCAAATAGTGCTACTTCAGATTGCAGCTCCCAATTCTGTTACTCTTTTGTCAGGTAACTGCAGGTAACTGCCGTCATCTGGCAGTACCAGGGATGTTGCTGATGAGAGAACAGTGGGCAGGTGCAGGACACCCAGTGGGGCTGGAACCCAGAGTCTCCCCCTGTCCCACAGAGCTGGGAACTAGAGCTCCTGCATGCCCCACAGCAGTGTGAGCCCAGGAGCTGGAGCCCCTGCCTGCCCTGATGGTGGGGTGGAGGGGGAATGCAGGGGGCAGGGGCTGGCTGGAGCTCTGTGGCAGCCCCTGGGAGCATGGCCTGGGGCCAGAGTCCCGGGGGAGTAGGATCTGGAGGCTGGTGTTCCAGCAGCCCCTGCTCACAGTCTTACACCTTCCTTCGTCTGGTAAAATTCTCTTGCTCGGCACCTGTCAGGCCCCGAGAATGCCAGGATAAGGGAGGTGCAACTTGTACATGCAAACTTAAGCCTCAAAGAGATGGAAACAGGTAATTTTCTCCAGCTGACCAGGTTTATTTATCCAGTTGCCTAAATCACACACCTCAATCTTCCAATCCTCAGTGACTCCTTTTGTACCGTCGTTATAGTTATTAGTTGTCACAGCAGAGTCTGGTTATATGCAATCCTGATAACGACAACTTTTGGTTACTAGCAGCATTTTTCCTGAGAATCTGTTCCATCCCATTGACTTAACATTAACGAGTTTTAGATATTAGCAATTACCAAGCCACTAAATCACAACTCCTTTTTCTAAAAAGGAAAATGCCAGGGTGGTAGACAGGTTTGTGAGGCTGCAGATAGGGAAGGAAGTGCAAAGACATGTTCCTATGCTTCTTTCCCTGGCTGCAGCCACATAAACCTGCCTTTTGCTTATTGGCAACTTCCAGACAATAGCAACTTTTTCTGGGAACTAACTAGTTGCTAATAAGTGGCATTTACTATATTCTGGTAACTCTATTTTTTGTGTGTAGTCATTTCTCTCCCACTCATCAGATATTCTAGAATCTACTAGCACATGTGTTTACCACCCCATCCAGTCTCTAATATAAGATTAATATAATGTCTTCTGGGCCATTCTCCTCAGATTCCAGAAAGCATCAAGACTTTGAATAACGAAGCAATAGATTCTATTCCAGGTTTTACATTAAGCCCATTGTATGATAGGATACACCTTTGGGAGTGGAGTCCAGGGAGCGTGACAGCTAATGCATTGTAATCCAGATTAATGAAGCTCATAATATCCAACCTCAAAGCTCAAAGAAGTAATGAAAAGACTCCTGTTAGCTTTAGTGGGTGTAGGATCATGCCCATAGTACATCTCTATCAAATCTTAATGCCATGCCTTTAGTTCCTCAGTAACCGAAGATTTCATGTGGCAGGAAATTATGGTGAGACCAGGACCACCAGGGTTTGATTTAACAGGGCCCTTGTTAAAGGAATTGGATGCCAGGCATAATCCAGACAGGCGGAGTGGGTTTATATCAATCTGTCCTGAAATCAGAGGAGAGAAGAATGTTTATGTTTTGTCGGCAGTTTCTGTCTGCTGAAAGGATAATACGGAGAAGCTGAAATCTGCAACCTTCTCTTTGCTAAGTTGATTGGTTGATAGAGTCAGTTATTAAGTCGCTCAGAGTAATTTTCTGTTCCAACTAAAGAAAATATACACAGCTGCTGGACACAATTATTATTCTTTCTAAAACCAGGTCACTTTATTCCATTTCTCAGCTTGTCACCTCTGTCCCATGGATTTGAGAAACTCTGAGAACAGAGTCAAAAATTTTCATAAAATGGGATAGTGAAAGAGAACCAAAAGTTGCAAATTTCTCCTATCACACCTAAAATATAAGCACTCTTCAGTCAGGCCTGAACATTGCACAACCCAGTAACTTAAATAAAACAAAAGGAGATGTTGGAAGTTAGTGTTGCCAAAAACAGTACCTCTGTAGCCCAGTTTTCTTAAATAGGTATGGTGTTACATGTTGGCCACCCTGGTTTTCATTTGGAGGATTAGTCTGGAGAGAGGTGATTCTTAGATGCACATAATTATTCAAAGTATATTTTTGAAACAGAAAATCTGGTTCTCCTTTTACACTATTGACTTAAATTGAGTTATGGTTGATTTTATTTCAGTGTAGTAAGTGGAGATTTAGACTATTTCTAGAATATTTCATGTCACTTTTATTAGTATAGTGACCATTTTACAAGAATAGTGTTTAAGGTAGAAGAAGAAATTCTTTAGCACTATCAGAAACAGGAAGCCAGTGGGAGTCAGTCTTTTAAAGGTGGAAGTCTTATGTTTCCCTCTCTTTAGCTTGAGTTTTTTGTTAAAATTCCTTCCCTTCCTGTCTTTTACTAAATAAAAAAAGTTCAGACTGAAAATGAATAAATCTGAAAAACCACAGAATTATTAACTATTTTCAATCTGAGATTTCAAGAGTCAGTTCTTTTAAAAGGCTGTTGAAAGATTTCATAGGCTACGTCTACACGTGCAGCCAACATCGAAATAGGCTATTTCGATGAATAACGTCTACACGTCCTCCAGGGCCGGCAACGTCGATGTTCAACTTCGACGTTGCTCAGCCCAACATCGAAATAGGCACAGCGAGGGAACGTCTACACTTCAAAGTAGCACACATCGAAATAGGGATGCCAGGCACAGCTGCAGACAGGGTCACAGGGCGGACTCAACAGCAAGCCGCTCCCTTGAAGGGCCCCTCCCAGACACAGTTGCACTAAACAACACAAGATACACAGAGCTGACAACTGGTTGCAGACCCTGTGCCTGCAGCATAGATCCCCAGCTGCCGCAGAAGCAGCCAGAAGCCCTGGGCTAAGGGCTGCTGCCCACAGTGACCATAGAGCCCCGCAGGGGCTGGAGAGAGAGCATCTCTCAACCCCCCAGCTGATGGCCGCCATGGAGGACCCAGCAATTTCGACGTTGCAGGACGCGGATCGTCTACACTGTCCCTACTTCGACGTTGAACGTCGAAGTAGGGCGCTATTCCTATCTCCTCATGAGGTTAGCGGCTTCGACGTCTCGCCGCCTAACGTCGAAGTTAACTTCAAAATAGCGCCCGACGCGTGTAGACGTGACGGGCGCTATTTCGAAGTTGGTGCCGCTACTCCGAAGTAGCGTGCACGTGTAGACGCAGCCATAGTGAGTCTATTCTAGTTGCTTGAAAAAGTAACATACAAAACTTATGCATCTAATGAAGCAGGTCTTTGCCGACTAAGCTTATGCTCCAAAACATCTGTTAGTCTATAAGGTGCCACAGGACTTCTTGTTGTTTACACAAAACCATGACAATCATAATTTACAGAATCAAATGAATTGTAGAAATGCTTTCGGAGATAAAGAACTGAAAGAAATATGCAGATGAGATTCACGATAATTGAAGCTGCAAGAAATCTGTGAAGCGAAATAAGAAACATAATTGAATTCAGGAATGGTAGAGAAATATATCGTGGGCGACTGTTCTTATTAAAAGATCAAACTCAGCTAGTTCCAGATGCTCCTTGTTAAATCTCTGGTGAGAGATCTAACCCATGATCTTAAATCCCGATAGATGTCTTGTTCTAGCAACCAAACCCTTTATATAGGCATTTGCTTATCCAGCAAGTAATCAAGTTATGCAAGATAAGATGCTGCTCAAAGGGAATCCCAACATCCCTGCTCAGTCACCACTTCTTCTGAAGTCTATGGAATCTTGCTTGAGTAAGGGGAGCCAGGATTTGGCCTTAAAAGTAGAAGAGAGCTGGACATCAGTCATTGGTCTTGCCCTTTTCCAAACTGCTCAAGATATTTGCAAATCTTCAGAGAGCGCAATGAAAGCAGAAGTTTTGTGGTACCTCTGTTCCTACATACCATGGGATGAAATTCATCTCTTTGCAGTAGCCGCACACAAGATGGTGCGCCACTAAAAGTCACACGAAAGCCCAAGTTTGGAAAGTACATGGTGCATAGATCTTCTGTTGGCTCTCTGCACATGAGTGAAATTTCCACTTCTGCTGGTATGCTACAAGCAGTGTTTCACTTCACCTTTTGATGTCTTTCATCCTTGAGAGTAGCTATGAGATAATTAACTGTAACATGAATTTGGAAATCTCACTCACAGCCTGATGTATTGCATTATGTCTTCTGATGACATCTTTGCTTGTCAGATAGGAATAATTGGCAAGGAACATGTGTACCTTTCCGGAGCAGATGTCATCATCAGCCTTATGTTACTTCCAATTTTTAAATCAGTTTGCTTCTGGGGAAATTGAAGGCCCTAGAGGTTCGATCGTTGATTATAATAGTTTCCATTTCTGTATAAAGGAGATAAAATAAGAGGCATAGAGATTGTGTCAGAGAAGCTGAGTGCATGGAGCTTTTAAATTAGCATCCAAATGACTTGCCCAGGAAGTCTGTGATAGCAAAGGCTCCTGAGCACATGAAGTCCTTGGCCTTTTGGCTGAGGTATCAAATAAGATTTTGAGTTATTGTCCACTGTGGGGGTGATTACAGCCACCAGTCACAGGACAGAATTTAACAGCACCTCTCTCTGTAAGACTTATTGCTGCAGACTGTGCAACTGAATGGAATCTGAAGCATTTGGTCTAATATTTACCCGAGGTATTTGTCTCTTGATAAGGAATGGGTCATTCACAATCCTGTACATGACACAATGTGGGCAGGTTAGTAACAGTGTTTGTTTTGTGTTTCACGCACTTATCGCTCACATTCTTCTGAGGTCTATTGCACATTGCGAGTTTATGCAGATTAATAGGAGACCTTTCTTTCCTCTCTTATTTCCAGGAGCTGGTTTTAAAGTGGCCGTCTTCTCCCTAACAGCCTGTATGTGTTCATGTAATTATACTATTATTTGTAGTGAGATAGTGTCCGTCAGGAACCAGGACTCTGCTTCCTGAGGCGCTGTACAAACTTGTAACAAAAAGACAATCCGTGCTCCTGCGAGAATGCAGTTTTAAGAAAGGGCTGAGATTACCTAACTGGGAAAGGTACGACCTGACTTTGTACAATAACACTGGACCTGCATGCTGCACAGCAAACCGGCATAAGTCTTTGGGGAAACATTCACCAAGCACCAGTGAAATAAGCTGAAATTTGCAATATTCATTTGCTGAATGTTTGCAAACCTGTAAACATTGGTCTTAAAGTTATATATTACCTCTGACATCCTTCTCCATGGGAAACAGTGCACCTGACAGTCCTCTCCCTTATACTCCCAAGTAGCTCCACTGGCTTCAGGGAGTTACTACAGGCTGATATCAAAATGAGGGAAGCCTGAGGCACAGATGCTTCATTTATAGAGGAGAAATAACTGATGTAGATTTTTGGCCACAACTTACAGGCTGACTTTACTGCAGCCTTTGTAAAAGATTTTACACTTTGATTATACAACAGCTACCAACCCCTAAGCTTAACCAGGCTTGGAACAGGTGATTTCCCTTTCCCTAAACCTCTGCTTCACATTCAACAGCTTGCCTGGTTCATACAGGTATCAATCTTTCAGTTCATTCCTTAACAGTAACATGAAGAGCCAGACTTTTGGCAGGTGTAAACCTGTTACCTAAACTGAGAATCTGTCCCAGATTCACATCAACTGAGAATTGTGGCCTGAAGTCTTTCTGTATTTCCAAAGAATATGAACACATACTTCTGATATTGATAAACAAGAAACCATTTTTCATGTTGCTTTACAAGCAGATCTAATCCTAAGAGCGCTTTCTCAAACTATTAGTTACTGAGTCATACTACAGTTTTAGGTCCTGATCCAGCAAAAATATGGACAGCTGTAGAAATACATGTTTGAATAAAGTTTTGCATATGCATAAGTGTTTGCACAATATGGGCTTAGTCACAGCAGTGACATTGAATTTTGTCGGGGATCAAAGAGTGGGACTCTTCACAACTGTAATGTTGATGACTAGATTATTTGGAGCTGAAAGAGTTATTTAAAATTCCTTCCTGTAGGCTTAGCTTCAAGGGTGAATCCCATCACCTGCAAGGGATTCTTTTCAAAGTAGTGTGAACCAGCCTTTCCATTTTAGCTTAGCACACTGGTAATGTTGTGTGTCGTTACTCTTGAATACGATGGTGCTTGTGTGTAGTGGGTAGGCCTCCTTCAGTCTGCATAGACTATGGATTGCACCCTTTATAGTTTCAATTGAGGACTTCATTTACAGCGTCTACTGTGACTATGAAGGCCCACACGAGAGTGACAGTCCTTGCTGCATCTCTTGCAGATGTGATGGGTGTCTGGCAAGTCCTTAGTGTGCTTTCTGTGCGCTCACTTCTCCTCTGCTAGCTGTCTGATCTTCATCTCGCCTTCTGAAGGCCTTTGTGTAACCCCTGCCTCCATCTGCTGCAGTCATCTGCTAGTTCTTTCCAGCTGTCCAGCTCGATGTCTACCTCTCTGAGGTCTCTCTTGCAGACATCTTTGTAGCGCAGCTGGGGGCGTCTGGGACGTCTTTTGCCAGAGGCTAGCTCACCATACAGGATGTCTTTTGGAATCCTTCCATCATTCATCCTGTGGACGTGGCCAAGCCAGTGGAGCCGACGCTGCCTGAAGATAGGCCTGCTCAGGGTCTGGTAGGAATGTGTGAAATTGACCTCTCAGGGACTAAAGAAAGCATGGCAGTCTTGTTCTAAGACCTTTGGATATACGTATCTGTGTAGCAACAGGCTCAAGAAAGTATCGGAGGGGTAGCCGTGTTAGTCTGGACCTGTAACAGCAACGAAGGGTCCTGTGGCACCTTATACAGAAAAGTTTTGAGCATGAGCTTTTGTGAGCACAGACTCACTTCATCAGATGCTGGTCTTGACCCCTGTACTGCTTTTGAGACATGAGGAGTAAGGGGGGGTTCAACAGGAGAAACTCTCCCTTTGAGTTTCTTCAGTAGGGGTGACCAAATAGGCCAAGCACAGAAATGTCGATTCTAGCTGTGCAATTGCTGTAGCTAGAATTGTGTATTTGTAGTTGACTTACTTTGCTGAGTGTAGGCATAGTCTCAGCGTGGGCAAGTAGATGAGCACAGAGTTATGGGATTGAAACTCCAGGATAAGCTGTAGCATGAGTAATGTTTGTCATCCTCTTCCATCTTGCATCTGACACTTGGCCTGCTGCCACATTACTGCAGAAGATTGACTTGCTCAGGGTTGATCTTCCATAGTTTTGTTTCGCACGTGCGTGAACCAGCACTTTCCGGGGTCAAAGTCGACCCCAGAACTCCTTTGGAGCAGATAGGATTAAGGAGGGTCAACAGGAGGAATGCTCCCATAGACCTTCTTCCATGTAGACAGCCATAGCAGCTGACCACTGATCTGTTGATTTTAGCTATGCAATTGGTATTGCTAAAATTGTATATCAGCATTCAATTGCTGTGTCTAGTATAGACAGAGCCTCGGACTGTGTCTGTCGCAATTATTTCAACTGTATATGAGAAATGACTTAAAAATTAAATTCTGAATCCCTGCCAAATTTATCTACCCATTCCATGGCTTTTCTTTTCCCCAACAGTGATCTGTCATCATGTGACGGATGCGTGTTTAGAGCAGTGGTTTTTAACTGGTGTGCCGCGACACACTGGTATGCCATGAGAATTGGCCAAGTGTGCCATGAAACTTCATCTGCTTTCCCTCACTGCAACTCTTTGCAGAGCCACCGTAGGGGGAAATTGATTTCCCCATGCCAGCTGGGGCTCAAGCAGCAAGGCTGTCTGCTCCCTACTGTGGCAAGAGGGGGAGGAAGGCAGGGCAGGAGACTGCTGGAGTTGGGACACAGTTTAAACGCTGTGTCCAACTTTAGCTGGCTAGTGTGGGGGGCAATGTGTATGAGCAATCGATTTAGCTGAAAAAAGTGGGTGTGCTGTGGATTTGTTTGTCTCATTGGAGTGTGCCTTGTTACTGAAAAGGTTGGGGGCCATTGGTTTAGAGGATACTTTTTCTTGTCTGGTGTAGAGAGGTATGAACAATTTGTAATAAAAAATTCAGGTGTAAATATAAAATTTGCCACTTTAAAGCTCAGTAAAGAACAGCAGATGGACAGTACATATAGTATGAACAGAGCTATAATAGGACCCAGGAGTCCTGAATCCAAATCCACTGCTATGCTCTACTTTCTTGAGGATAAAGATTGATATCTATATAGCACCTTTCAACCATAGAACAATGTTTAATAAATTAAAGTGATAAAAGTATTGTTAATCAAAGACTGGCTGTCCCAAGTGGAGCTGGATTTGTGGGTTGTGTTGAAGGTCACAGGGCCAGCTTTTTTAACTCTCTAGTATTTGCTAATTTTTAACCTGATTTACACTTGTCTTACTGGTTGAACAATGAATTCTGTCTGTTACTCTGAAGTTCTACTTCAAATAGGAAACCATTTGGGGCAGGGAAGGATTTTGCAAGTATAATGCACTTTACTTGCAGACTGTCAGGATACGTTGTTCTTGGTCAACACAGAGTATTCACATGCTTGCAGATGGTAGTTTATAATTTTAACTTCAAATGCAGCAGTCAGGGCAGAAAATCAGATTAGCAAGGTCAAATTGCTACGAACTACCCCCTCCACATGCCTCTCTTCCCATGTAATTCTCTCAGAGCCAATGTACATAGTTAATGACAAAAACAAAGGGAAGAATTAGATGTGATCATTTTGGTTCTGCTTACTGTAAACCATTTTACCTTTAATGAATACAGCAGCATAAAACAAATGTACAGTAGGCCCTTAATTTAACAGACCCCATTTTAACAGATGTTGGAAATAATGGACCCCCTCCCAAATAACTAAATAAATTCCAGCGTCTCACCAGAGCTGCAGCTGCTGGACCCACCAGGGCCAGAGAAGCTGCTGAGACCACTGCCTCTGGAACTGCCACATGCTTCTCTAACCAGGGGTGGAGCGTGTACACAAGTGCTACCTGCCTGTGTGTACGCATCCCACCTCTGGTCCAAGGACCACATGGTGGCTCCAGCCGCAGCGGTTCTGGAAGCTCCTCCAGCCCTGCCAGCAGCTTCAGCGGCTCTGGTGAGTCGCTGGCATTTATTTGGGAGGGGAGGGCTGGGGGGAGCCTGGTGCTGTGGCGAATACTGTGCTGCAACATACAGTAAATCATTTGGATTTAACGAACTTTCAGCATTAGTGGACACCCTTCCGCCCCATTAGTCCGTTAAATCGAGGGTTGACTGTACCGAGCCTGAGCTGCAGCTCTGTTACTGCATTGTGTGTGTGATGGCTCCTTTAATCATTATACTGTGGGCGTTTGTGGTGTTCAGTTTCTCTCATACTGGAAAGCTTGTGCTCTCTGAACTTAAGGCCATATTTGGTAAATGAGACAAAACCGTACAATTATATTTTTGCAGGAAATACTTAATGGGCTGTATGCATCTTTCTGCTGTGCACGGTGGAGAGAACCAGGACCAGGAAGCCCAGTAGAACGATGCTGGAATTTGCAGAAGGCTGCACTACATACTCTCTGCCCCCATTTTCTGAGAATGTAGAGGTTGTTCAGGAGGAAGCCCATGAAAATTGTTATTGGAGTTAGGGGCTATTCTTGGCTTGAGAGTAGCAGCTGCTCGAGATGGTCTCTTGATACTCTGA
Source organism: Carettochelys insculpta (assembly GCF_033958435.1). Classification (NCBI taxonomy): domain Eukaryota; kingdom Metazoa; phylum Chordata; order Testudines; family Carettochelyidae; genus Carettochelys; species Carettochelys insculpta. The sequence continues at coordinate 22,535,528 of NC_134151.1, forward strand.
GGGAACTTTGTACTTTCAGATGGATAAGTGTGCTGGTATTAATGCTGCTCAGAGCATCAATCATTTCCACTTCTGGAAGTTTATGCCTTCAAAATGAGTGGGAATACACAATGTGGTGGGGGAGCCAATAGCAGTATGAGTCAGTGGTGAGCCAAGGTGGAGGCAGTGGGGCAGAGGGGTATTTATGTTGCAGGGAATGATGCTAAATCAGCTACATCAGGGGCAGGATTTCCCATGGATCACTGGGCTCCATCTGTTTGGTATCCCTTATCATGGCCACTAAGCCCCTCTCAGAATTTGTTGGGATTTCCATTTTCAGAGTTTTACAATAATTCCCCCATATGTCCTGATTGCTTTCCCTGAGGTTGACCATATGGTCTCTTGTGCTATTAAACAGCATGTTTGAGGAGGACAAGAGTAAAGTCATTTGAGAGCCAATCTGTACTATAGGCTGAACATCTGCAACTCCCACTGAATCCAGAGGAGCTGCAGGTGCAGAGCATCTCTAAAGAAATTCTGAAGCCCTTCACCTTCCACTGAAGTCCACAGAAAGGCCCAGCATTGTGAATTGTCAGGATCAGGCCTGTACTTTAGCAGGCAGAAGCATTATGCTAACTAGACATCCAATAGCACCTGGTGCTGAGAGGCTCCTGCAAGATGGTCAGTAAGACTGTGCAGATGGAGAAGGACAAATATATCTGGGATTAGAGCTCATTTATTATAGCTGCAGGATTGGATTGGTTACCCATTGATTGGGACAAACTGTCTCATTTCCAAGTGCTGCTACTTCCTACTTTGTGAAACACACTAGGTAGAAATGTGCAATTTGTTAATTAATGAAATACAAGATTGAAATTGAAAACAGCATGTATTTAATTGCTAGATGGGGAAAACTGTGGTTAAAAGATATTCATCACGTAGGGTGCAAAGTCCTTTGACTTAATGGGGCCTGAGAACACTGTTCTCAAGCAGGGTCGTAAAATCTCTGCAGGCACAACACAAGGTGAGCAGGCCAGAAGCACTGGGTTTGTTTTCATTTTCCTTGGGGTGCTCCACTCCCACCCTTCCCTAAAGCTCTGCCCATCACTCCACCCTTGCCCCGAGGTTCCACCTTCACTCCGCCTCTTTCTGTCTCTGGTCTGTCCCCCACCCATTAGATTCTGTCTTTGCACTCCCACTTTTTGCCCCAGCCCCACCCTCTCACAGAGGCTCCTTCCTGTTCACTGTTCTCAGTGCTTCTCACGCCCTCCCGCAGCTGGTGATGAGCTTTTTGGCAGTGCGGCAGATAAGCTGTGACTGGTGGGTCTGAGTGCCCGTTATTTTTTCTGTGGTTGCTCCAGTCCTGGAGTACCTACGGCGTCAGTGCCTCTGGAATAGGCCATTGACTGCCAAGTAAGTCACGTCTACTGTACTTTCAATGTGCATCTTAAAACTAAGCCTGGCAAAGATTCTAATAGGATTAAAGAACCTCTCATGCACATATTTGGACAGGGAAAAATTAACCTAGTCACCTTAGAGATGGGGGCTTTCCCTTTCTCAACCCACTAGAATTATTTCCTTCATTGAGCTGTGATTGCTTTTACTCCATTTGATGAAGAACTTTACGGTCTGTGTGAGTAACTTCTCAATGTGCGGTAAAGAGGAATGAAAAGCCCATGTGTACCAGTGCATCATACTGTGTAGATTATTATTCTGCTTCATGCAAGCCGCTGCTTAGACTGGGGCCTGATCCTGTCTGCAGCCATTGTTTGTGAGTCAAGAGGTGTAGTCGTGTGAATAACAGCTGCAGGACAAGCTCCAGAGTGGAGCTGGTCAATAGAGGTAAAAAATGACTTCCTTAAGTAAGGCTCAATATTTCAGCACTTATTGTGTGAGTTTAATGCCTACTAATCTCCTGGAACTAAAAGTAATATGGTTCCCCTGTTTATGGTGCTGGAGTCAGACCTCACTGAAATGCAGCTGGATGCAAAATATACAAGATGAATTATTTCTGACAGCGCACACTGTGTGTGGAGTACTTAATACTGAGTGGGTGAGACATCAGTTCACCTGCAGGTGAAAGATCATGCCTCAACATTCATTTTGTCACCTGCACACCCACATTAGCCTCATTTGAAGGAGCATTGGGACCTGTGCTCTTTGGAAGGGGGCTAGAGTTTGAGTGTGAGTGACAACATAAGGGAGAAGGGAACAGAGGGGGGAAATGAAGTGAGAGAAGTGGCAAAGGATAAGCTGAAATGTTTTAAAAAGTGTACAAAGTAGAACAAATAAGCAGATGAAAACATGGAGACAGACATTCTCAGAATGGGAAAGAGGGAAATACCCAGAGACCCCTTCTCCAGAGAGCTTGTTCTAGATACACTTTGAATCACGGGTATTTCTGGTAACTCCTCTGATATTTGGATGGGAGATGAGCTGATATCTCTCACACAGACCTGACCCACTCTTGATGCAGACTGACCTTACATTTCCCTTTGGAAAAGTCTGTTCGAAAGTAGGAGTGTCCAAGACCAATGTTAGTGTCCCACAGTGAGCATAGATGTGGTACAATTACCCAACCTATTCATAGATATGAATCACTCAGCCTCGGGGAACAGCTGCCCCAAGGGTTCATATTTAGTGTTACTTTGGTTTCAGGCTGCACTGATAAAAAGATTGTGCCTGTGAATTAAAATGTAACTAAACCAGCAGCACTGCATGTTTTGCTTAGTGCAAAGGGATCTGTCCTTCCTGGACTGTGCAGAGAATTTACAGAGAAAATAAAATAAATAAATAAAACAAACCAGACAGGCCTGAGGTCTGGTCTAGACAAGTGTTGGACAGAATGCCAAGAAAGTTAATAGATCAATTAATAGCAGCAACATAATCTGGACAAGGTCACCCCAAACAAAAACGAGTTAAAGGGAGGAAGAAAACTTGTCCTTAAGGAAAGAGTAGGACTTGCCTTTGTTAACTGGTTGCTGCTTAGGGTAGCCATTTTCTTTCTGCACAGAGATATGTACCAGGAATTTAAAATATTTTGATGACCAATTAACTGGGCTGCTCATATTTTAACAGCAGTAGAGAATTCCATGATTAACTGTTATGCCTTACAGCTGGAGCGTAAGCCTGCAACCTTTACACACAAAAGAATCACTTGCACAAGTACACTCAGTAGGGTTTTTGAAGAAATCTCTCTTTACAGTGTCACTAGTGGTAGTGGCAGTGGGAATTCGAATGCAGACAGGGTACATGGCTTGGTGGCCTTACTAGCCGTATCTGATCTGAGCAGAGTTGCCGTCTGTAGAAAAGCCATGTAAGCTTCCCTGCATTGCCCTACTGTTATTTTTATTACTATTACACCTACGAACTCTAAACAAGGATCAAGACCTCATTGTGCTAAGAACTGTATTGACAATTCCAAAGCGGTACAGTCTAGTAGTTAGAGCACTTACTTGAGACAAGGCAATCTGGGATCTACTTTAGCCTTGCCACTGTGACATTTGAGCAAGCCACTTCCCCTGTGGGGCTCTATCTCATTTCCAATGATAAACTCTCAGGGCAGTGACCAACGGTCCCCTCACAAAGGGAGCCACATTCTCATTTGAGGTTCCTGGGCAATTTTTTCATGTGTACAGTAAATAATAACTCTATGGAAGTCCAGTTGCTTTCATTTCCCATTTCAAATTTGGATCTAGGATGGTTAGTGACTGTAATTTTTCCTTAGATTTATTTGAATGATACAGTGCTAATGCACTAGATTCCAGTTGTTGTTTTTCTTGTGCTTCTTATTTTGATGTATGTTTTTTTTTTCTCCTTGACAGAGGGTTATAATGACAATACAGGCTGCTTGCCTGGAATGTGTACATTGTTTCAGAGCTGTGTAGTATAATGTCTAAGACCCAGGGGCAGCATTTCACGTGGCTCCTTAATCACTCAGCAACTTAGGACAATAGCACCCTTTTTATTGTCAGTTGCATTTCGAATGGGGTTCCTTCTTTTCTATGCAGGGTTTTTTTTTGTTTGTTTGTTTGTTTTTTAGCTCCACATAATTTTTTGCAACACATTCAGATTGAAGTCTCTGATTTTAGGATTTAGGGGGAGAAGTCCGCACATGTAACAGGTGTCTCATTTACCATAACATCCATGTGTTGGAGGAGGTGTTTGGACGCTATGTCATCATTCCAGGTCCTCTTCTCAATTTCTTGCCTCTTCAAAGATGTGAAATGACAAGGTGAGGTTGTAAACAGACAAACAACATGGATGTGCATGGGCCCACTCAGTGCTGATTTGTTTTGTTTAAGCCAAGTATTCTCACCTGTAAATTTCTCTAGTGTAAATAACTGGTATAACTGACTAAACCAGAAGTCCCATTATAATTCTTCTAGTTATTGACCCGATGAGTGTTCTGTTTCAAGGTGTGGCACGCTCGTTCACTCTTGATTGGAGATTTTCATCAGAACCATCCGTGAGTCTACGCTTGTGTCCTGTGCACCTGTGCTCTTCAGCACAAGTGGCTCTCGGGGCAGGTTGATTGCTTCTCAACTGCCCACAGCTTGAGGCAGCTTGTTGTGGTGTCCATTATAGCCAGCCATGCAGCTTGCTGCCTTTTCTGCCATTGGTCTGTATGTTTTCTTAGTAATTTCGTTTGCTTTATTTTATTTTATTTTTGCGTATTTGGTGGGGTGGGGGTTATTTGGCATAATTTTGTGCTCTCCTCACCTTTCTTTCTTCATTTTGCCTACTGTGGTCCTATGTTCTATCTTGGGCCTGAATCTGCAGCCTCTCTTAACAGGTTCTGCCCAAGACCCCAGTTCCAAGCCCTGTTAGACCTGCTATAGGGCTTTTTCCCTCAGGTATTCAAACTTCCTCTTTTGCCTTGGAGAGATTCACTTACAAAAGCAGGTTTCAGAAACATAGGGGTGGGCAGAAATTAAAACTATTGTTGACAAGCCCACCAATAGGGGGGAAAATGGGCCCAGGCTTCTTTGAAACGCCACAAAGTGCTGTGCCACTGTTCTATGTGCAGCTCTGAGGGAGTGGCAGTGGATAGGGCTGAGTGACATAAACCCTGACCCTTTCGCCCTTGATCCTGCCCCCTTCTACCTTGCTCCCAGGCTCACGACGGCTGTTGGGGCTCCTGACTGTTGATGAAGTGTCTTTTGAGAATGTGGTGTGAGTCTCCTTCTGGTACATTTGGCCTCAGATGCTCAGAGAGACCTGATGACCCTTCGTGCTGTGGTAAGCAGAGATCTGGAGTGGAGGTGAGGAGCCTTCAGAGTCGTACAGACCGTCAGTAAAGATGAGCTCCTATACTCTAGAATGAGAATCCAAGAGAAGGGGATAGCCGCCCTCCTAGGTTGGATTTAGGGAGACCTTGAGTCAGGGAATGGGCACTTCTGAGGCTTTGATTTCCTCTGGTTCTGAGATCCCAGCTCCAGCAGAAAAGATCATGCCAGGGTGTAAGAAACCATCTGGTAAACAATCTGGATTGAAATCAACATTGGCACTGGACTCAGTGTCTCTGAAGCACGAGGACTTTTGTATGAATGAAGCCAACTTGTCATCAGTACCAAATTGTCTTCACTACCATATTCTTCAGACCATGGGGGAGAGTGCAATGATGGACTGCCCCTCCGTAGTATCCAGGCTTCCCAATATCATTCAGGTATCATCACCCTTTCCCCACAAAGACCTTTGGATCCTGGAAAAACCTGAGTTATCTTTGCTGAGGTTTGTTGAGAGAGATTCCTCCCTTGTATCAACTTCCCCCCTAGATCCAGCAGAATGCTTTGTCTGTCTTGCCCTGCAGGACATTTATGTTCATGCAGCTAGGCACCCATCTCACAGATGCTTCCTCTATTTTATAGTCAGCATGGACCGATGCCAGCATCATGTCCTACCCTTTGGCCTCTTCACCACCCTAAGAATTTTTATCAAATTCTTCTAGGCTATTCACAGTCCAGCAGCCAATGTCGTTTCAAACAGAACGATATCAACACCAACCAGGTATCTTTCAGAATATCCCAGCAGAGTCTACACAGGGTAGTTGGAGGGCAGCACAGTTGTGCCCTTTACAAATCATGCTTCTCTTATGTACTTTGCCAGCACCATGTGAAAGTTTCTTAATCTGCTAAATAATAAATGCAGCCAGTGCATATAACATTGGTATGAAGGTAAATGCATTAAGCTGTAATTTGATGTCCTTATTCTGTTTGTGCTGTTACTTCCCCTACTTCCAAGCAAAATTTTCTTTGTTCTTCTCTTTTTTTCTTTCTATTGCAGCTTCAGAAGCTCCAGGAATCTGCTCTTTGCCAGATTTCCAGTGTTTTTATCTTCCTGCACTTCTTAAATGTGTGCCGAGGTGTATCCCCTTGAAGTCAATGGGAATCTTGCCATTAGTGAACCAATTAGACTTGGCATTTTCACATGGTGACCCCTTTATTCAGGACCAGACTCAAACTTCTGTGTCTGTTTGGTTTGTCTCTACACACAAGTCTTTCAGACTTTGAAATAAGTCAGTTAATTCCATTTTTCATTTACATTATTTTGCATGAAGACAATTTTATCCCTTAAAGAACCCAGCACAAATTTCCACTTTGTGCTGCTGCTCTGCTTTAGCTGTCCCAGAAGCTAGTTCATTTGTTTACTTTGCTTGGCAAGTCCAAGTTCCTTTTATAAATTAACTTGTAGCTGCCCCTCGGCTTGGCTGCTCTCCACCTCCTTCCTGAGCTCAAAATGAATGATACCAGGACTGTCTTTGAAACAAGCCAGGAATGTGAGGCTTTTTGTTCAAACACCAGCATCACCAGTGAAATCTTTCTCCCTCTGCCCCCTGTAAATGTGCATCATTGGAGATCGTAGATTACAATTCTGATGAGTGCTTCCCTTTTTTGAAAAAAAAGTTACAACTTTGGATTTCGATGCAATTTGAATCTCATTGGAAAGTGGGTCAGAATTCAGGAGCATGGCATGGCAGGTTTCAAACAATCATGTCTCCTTTTGTTTTGGTAACTAACTAAAAGCACTATGATCATTGAGTTGAAGTGCAGTTTTAAAAGGGGAGCACTGAACTCGGTCCCTGGATCAGTCCTCCCTGACTCTGCTAAGATTTACTACCTTCTGCAAACGTATCCCAGAGGTTCTGTGCTGAGGTGAGTTCGCTGGTGTGAATATTGTGTTGAGTTTAAGAGGTCCAAATGTCTTTAGTCGGCTTGCTTTATCTGCTTCAGTGAATTGCCTGTGGAGATGTTGCTCGTTATAGATGATCCCCATTCATCATAAGTAATAATAGAGGGTTATGTAAATGTCAAATTCTTCATTTCTGGTCCTATAAGTCTGTTATCTTTAAAAAAAATTGGCAGAGTTATAATAAATGGAATGGACCTAAGTGTATGTAACAGATACTGCTCCTTTTCCCATTGCATTGAGGAGTGGGTAAGGGAGTTCTTAGCCTCTCGGTGCTGAAAGTATTTGCCTGTCTTTATGATGCATATCTTGCTACTGACAGCACAATTTATTGTTAAGATGGGTTTAGTCTCTAGCATTTCATTTTGGTGGTCTCTCTGCTGTCAGTTGAAAGAGATTCTGCAGGATGCATTGTTCTGAGCTAGAAGATAAGTGGCATGGAAGCTTAACCGATACAGCTAGCAGCTTTTATTACATTCATCAAACAAGGCATGAACTCATAATTGCTTCTCAGTGACACTTTGTGGAGAGCTTACGTGTTTCCTCTTGGACATAATGCTGGCCTTTGTTTGTGTGATGTAACTGCATTAGAAATTATTTCCTCAACCTGTAATCCAAGACTGTGAGCAAAGCCAGCACATAATGCAGTGGGCTGGTAGCTATAGTTATTTACAGAGAATGAAATTAATGTAGGTGAAAATGCTAAATTGGCCAGGGTCCTCTGTTAAGCCTCAGAAGAGATAAGGTACGGGCAGTGGCAGCAGCTTGGTGCATCTTACCAAATCCTAGGGAGATTGCCACTGCATATGTGAACAGTTCAGACTTCATGGCTCACAGTGAGGGTTTGGGAGAACCATCTGTACAACTTATGAATTCTGTGTGAGGTTATGAACTCTCTGTATGTATCTTTGCCAAGCTGCGAACTGCACTCTGCATACGCCGCACTTCGCTTTCTCTGGTGTCTTTTTGCTTCCATGGTGGACTGAAGTTCCAAAGGTGGATGGCAAAGAGGGCTGTTGAATTATGTGCCTGCCATACCACTGAAATGCAATAGGTCAAGTCTGGGTGCCAACCAGGAGAATGGGTTTAGCAGAGTAGAGGTCATCCAGCAACAAAGTCCTCTAGCCTAGGAGGATTCTGTGGTAACAGGCAGGGATGGCACACCAGTAATATGTCAGACAGGCCAAAGGAGGGAACAGTGCTGCAATCTGCTGAGAACAAGAGAAGTTTGAAACACTAGGAGAAACCAGAGGTGTAATTCCCCTAAGAGCAATGTGATTGGTGGCTATGTGGGGAAGAGGGGAGCCTGGCCAGACCTGACACACTGCTCAGTGGATGGTGCTACTGAGCTTAGCAACTAGGTTGTTAATTAACCACCTATTTTGATGGTAATTTTATTTAATTAATTTATTTATTTATTTTGGTGGTAGACACTAGCATGCAAAAGTTGACTCATGAATGACCTGTGCTGGATTGAAACTACTGGCCTTGGGGAGCCAGGCTTGATATGGTAGGATTAGTCCCTGAAAAATAATCTAGTTCTAGTTCCTTCTAGTTGTATTTATTCTGAATGTAAAATCATACCGAGTTCTGGCACTGAAGTACTGTATTGCTGCTAGTGTAGAGTTTGACTTTGTAAGAGGTACCATGAATAGCTATCAGTTTTGCATCTTCCTTTTGGTTGCATCAGTGGAAATTATGTAGGGACAACAAAGGAGGCTAAGGGTGGAGGGACCTAGCATCAGTTTGCAAACACTTGAAAGCCTGCTGCCGTTACAAAGATAGAGAAGGCTGTTCTCTCTGCCACAAGAGAACAGGACAAGAAACAAAGAAATCCTCGGAGCTGTGAGACCAGTAGGACAATGGAACGTCTGCCTCTGCAAGTTGTGGAAGCTTCTTCACTGGAGGTTTTCAGAATGAGGCGGGATAATCTTCTGTTTGGGATGGTTTAGAGCAGCGGTGCAAGTGGACCGGGATGGTACCATATGCTGTGCTGGCAAGTTATGTTTGTGATGTACCAAAAAGACTCCCGGCCGGCTATCCCCAAACCCTCCACTAGCTGCTGCGTCTCAATGTACAGCTTGTGGCCTGGGGAGCGTGACTAGGAGCACTATGGCAGCTGGCAAAGCTGTGGGCATTCATCACCTTTTCCCTCTGCTCCTTCCAGGCCCCATCCCCAGAAAAGGAGCAGAACTCCTAGCCCCGCTGCCTGCTTCTCCATGGAGCTCTTTCTCTGTGTATAGAGCTGGAGGGACAGGTCTGACAGTTCAGTTCCTTTCACCACAGTCCCTGCAGCAGGGAAGGGTGCAGAACTCCCTGCAACCCCACCCACCCCAGCTCTGTACACGGCTGCAGTAGCTCCCTGGAGGGGCAGGGCTGTGAGTTCTGCTCCTTTCCCCTCTGGGAGGGGCAGGGGAAAAGAGGCAGATCTCCCAGTAGCTCCTCCCCCTGTTGCAAAGCTGCTCCTTCCCCAGGTCATGTAGGATGGGGAGGGGAGGGAAGAGGAGGGAAAGAGCATGAGGGTCCTGGACTCCAGGTGGGGACAGTCACATGCCCCCTTCCCTTTAGCTGGTGTGTCCTCCCCTCCCATTGCGGTAAGAACTTTTGTTTACTTGTGTCACTGGTTTATCCAGAACAACCCCCTGCATCTTGGCCAGGCTATGTCCACCCTCTTAGCTGCAAAGGTGGTTCCAGCTCACAGAGACATACTGGCTCTATCTCTGATGGAGCTAGCATGCTAAAAACAGAGTCTAGCTGGGGGCAGGTGTAGCAGGATGGACTGGCTGCCTGTGTCCGTGCCTAGCATCTGGGATGGGTAAGTACTCAGGGCGGCTAGCCCACACCACCACAGCTACACCCTTTTAGGGTGCTACCAGAACTAGTGTGGGTGTGTCTCCTGGAGCTGGAATCTACATCTTCAGTGCCAAGGGCAGACATACCCACAGAGTAAATGGGTTAGCAGTTGGTGAGTGGTGCTAAAATGAGCTTGAGCCTGTCATGGAGTTCCCACTGCAACACTAGGCTCCTTCTAGTAACTGTTCTAAATGAAGACCAGCCCTGAGAAACAGAAATAACAGGCATGATCTGTGCAAAAATATTACACTCTTCATTTCTCAGAGTATCCGAATATTGCTGAGTTTTGGTGACTTTTCAGTATTAAGAGTGTCAGCAATTTCTGGTTCTATTAAATATTAATACTTACATCTAGAAATATGACAGAAACCTATTCAACCCTGCATTCATTTCCTTTTATTTATATAGCCGTGGCTAATGTAACTTAATATTAACACAGCGAATAGGGTTTGAAATGCACAAGCCAGATGTACTGTAAATCCTTATGTAAAGACACAAGACATTCCTTTGATTGGTGCTAGTATCCTGGCCAAGCTTGGTTATACTTCCTTAAAAAGAAGACCGACAGTTATGCTGGTAAAGATGATTGATCATGATTCCTGCCTGTAAAACAATTCTATTTTACCAGTCTGAAATCCAGTTCCTAATAGATAGTGATCTGAAGAAGCAGGTCTGTCCTACAAGAGCTCATCAACTAATAAATCATTTTGTTAGTCTTTAAAGTGCTACATGACTGCTGGTTTGTTTTGATAGAATACAGACGAACATGGCTACCTGTTTGTCACCAATCTGAAAACCAGTTCCTAATAGATAGTGTGTAAGACTAAGCAGCATAGCTGGGCAAAAAGAAAAGGATTTAGGATGTAGTTTGGGCCTGGTTCTTTTCTCAAGTGTTGGGGGAACATCTAGTTGCAGGTGCAGTCTTCATTGGGAAAGGGTCTGGATCTCTGCTTTATCCAAAAGACCTCCAGGCATTTTTTGTGATAGTTGGGGTGATAAACCTAGTGTCCTGCCAGAATTCAAGCTCAAGTAATTACATTTTGCCCCCCTAATTCTTCTGTTTTCAGATGAATAAGATATTCCTCCCTTTCTGGCCTAAAGGGTTGACTAGATGACTTGTGCTGTTGTAACAATTGCTGTATTCAGTGTGGCACGTGTAACCCACACATCTAATGGGTATAGTTCACTGCCCCGTGTACTGGCTTTTAGACCACTTTGAGAAAGAAGGAGTATCCTGTATACAGCCTTAGCTGATGGCCAGCTGACTTTTAGCCCCTGAACTAAGCTCCAGAGGTCTAAGGTGCAGGGCCACTGATGGCGGGGAAGGAGTGAAGGAAGCAGCTGTTCCTGGGACTACATGATTTAAACAGGCCTTAGGCTCCCTCCTGCTGCCACCGTTACCTCAGCAACTGCAGCAGCCAAGAACCAGGACTCTTTCAATCACCTTGTGGGCCTTGTGATGCTGAATGGTAATGTTTGGCTGGGAGAAGGCTTACCCCAGCCCTGCCACTTCTGCTCAAGACACCTACCTCCTCCAGGAGGCCGAGAGCCAGCCCTCCCCAAGGCCCAGAAAAGTCTTTCATCATCGCTGGTGGCATGGACTAACCTCTGTATGTTTTCATTTCTTCCACACATCATAAAGTTGTCGGAAGTTAGCATGAACCAGGGCAGTCTTACTGTTTGTGTATTGGCACCATTCATGGATGAAATGCTAAAAAATGGATTGAAATCTTGTAGTCATCTCTATGGGAGCACTCTTTTTTTTTATTTTTTAAAATGTCATCCTGCGCAGTGGAATTCAAGAGGAGTTGGAGCACAAAAGTGATGTTTTGAATCAAAAGTAATGTGTTTTGTTTCTGTACATCCTGTTTAAATACACTCATCCCTCGCTATATGAGTGCAATTCGTTCCCAAATTTCTGCTCGTAGGCGAACATTCATAAGAGCAACACTAAATTCCCATTAAAATACATGTAAAAGTCTCCAATTCATTCCAAGTGCTTGTAACTTGACATAAACCAGTTGACTTTAGGTACTTTTCTGATGTATTTGAATAGTTTGGTACCAGAAATAGAATGTAGTGTATGTATGTAGAGCAGGGATTCCCAAACTATGGCTTGGGACCCAAACATAGGTCCTGTCAGATTGGTTAAAGGTTGCCAGCTGGGCAGTTCTGTGCTGCATGTGGCTGTTAAAGAAGCCATTTGCAGTTTCTTAACACTGCTGCCTCAGGCAGGTTTCTAGCAACAGAGAGAGCTGCTGGAGATGGCAGCTGTCTCTGTCACTAGGCATAGCAATTACCTCAGGCCTAGGGGCTGAAACCTTAACAGTTGAGTTAATTGCTGGGAGTAGGAGGGCTAGGGGAGCCACCCAGCCTAGCAGCCCTGGTGAAGAGGCTGCAGGAGGAGGAGGTTTGTCTAAGACTGGGACTGCTGAGGGATGCAGTGGGGGGCGGGATCTAAGACTGATGGAAGTTTGAGGCTGCAGTGAGGATTGTAAGGCTGGGGGTGGTTTGAGGCTGCTGGGGGGGGTTGAAAGCTGGGGACAGTTTGGGACCTTGGGGCAGGGGGTTTAATACCTGGCTGAGGGTGAGGTCTGTGGGGCGGGTGGGTGTGGGACTAATACAGTAAATCCTGGAGTTATCCAGGGATTGTTCTTGCAACCCTTGCATAACTCGAATTTTCCTGCAAGGAGAGGGGAGCCAGGAGCCACCAGAGCTGGTCAGTTTCCTGGCTTCCAGAGTGACAGGAACTGGGAACCGGGGCAGGCTGGTTCCAGTCTCCCCATGGCTGGCGGGGCTGGGAAACTGATCACCTGGTCAGTTTCACGTTCCTGCCATTGCAGGGGAGGGAACCAGGCTAAGAGCCTTCTCCATCTCTTCCCCCAGCCTCAGGGCTGGCAGACAGCTGCATGTCTGAGGGAAGGGAGGTAGAAGGCTCCAGCTGCAGAGCTGTGGGTCTCCTTGCCCCCCACCTGGGACTCCGCAGCTGGCTCCGCTCCAGGTGCAGGGCTGCAGGTCTCCCTGCCCCTGGCCAGGGACCCTGCTCATATAAGTGGGGGAAGTTCACTCATATAATGAATAAAGGTAGGTATATATGTTCCTAGTTTTAGCGAGTACTCGTTAGTACAGTACTTATTAAATGAGGGATGAATGTACTTACGTTTCATGTTTCAGTTGGACTTTACAGACATTAGCATTTATTTTTAAAAGTTAAGCTATTAGACTTAGAACTTGAGAGTTTTTGGCTCCCACTCCTGTGCTTAAATCACTGGACTCCTTTTTTTCACAATGACTAATGAAGTACTGCTGCAGTACTACGTGAGGCGTATGCCAGATATTGCTGCCATAATGACGCAAAGAACAGAATCCCAGGATTTTCCCCCTTATTAGGGGTCAGATGTTGTCTGACGTACATAAGAAAGCGAGCAGGTTGAAATATGGTAAACGTAAAATTTTACACACATGTCCCATTGATTAAAATTATGTAGGTATAATGCCAAAGTCTCAACTCATGTAGATCGGCACAGCCCCACTGGCTTTGGGTTCAGTGGGGTTGCAGCGGTTTACACCAATTTAGGTGTACTAGTACATAGGGTATGTCTTCACAGGGTTGATCTTCTGGGGTTCGATTCCACATGCCTAGTAGGGACACATGAAATTGAATTATCTGGGGTTGGCAGTTGACCCCTGTATTCCTCAATATCATGAAGAGTAAGGGAGGTCGACAGGAGAGTTTCTCCCATCGACCACTCTCTGTGAGGACTGCCAGGTAAGTCCATTGTAGATAAGTCAATTTTAACTATGGAATTGTTATAGCTACAGTTGCGTATCTACAATTGATTATAATATCTAGTGTGGACTTGCCCAAAGTCTGTGAAGTCAGGGCTATAACCAGGGGGAGTGAGTGGGACAGATGCTGCGGGAATGGAAATATGGGGCAGGGAAATGAAGGGATAAAAACCATAGGGGGTGCAAATGTGCCTGCTTGTCTTGGGTGCTAAAATGCCTAGTGATGGTTCTGTCAGAAGCTGTAATCACTCTCTGTGGCTTTGTTTCAGATGTTTGTTTTTTTTCTCTCCAGGATCATCTACCGACACATGAAATGTGCTAAACACAATGAAATGCGCTGAGTCACAAGTAAGCAGGGAGACTTCATCTGTTCCTGGAGACTGTGGTTGTTAGTAGCTATGGCTTCCTGTGGGAATGAGATAGAAAGATGGAGCCTCAAGCAAGCTGGAAGAATTTCAGAACTGTTGGAGCCGGTGTCCTCACCTGATTATGGTAACCGGCTCTCACCACTTAAGTCCCTTAGCAGCATAGACCACCTCTTAGACTCGGCTTACAGCTCTTTCTCTGGTGGCTCAAATGTTCCAGAATATCATTCTCTACCATATTCTAATGAAAACTATTGCCTGCCCTTAGAGCAATTGCCATATATGGACTCAGAATATGTGAGAGGTATTTATAATCCCAGTGCAGTAAACTCTGATCCTAAAGCCACACATCAATACAAATCACTGGAGCTCAGTAGTCGTCAGAAATCTGACAGTGCTGGGCACAACGGACAATACAGAAGCACTCCTACACATGGGACTTTATATCAGCCACCATCACCTCTGGCTTTACCGCCTCATCCTCCATCCCCACCAGCACGACTTCATAGCTGTAGAGCTACCAGAAGTTTTGAAAATACAAGAGGGAAATCTAATCACTATGAGTATAGTGTGCAACTAGCGACATGTGCTGAGAACATCAGCAATGTGCTTCTCCCTTCTGACTCAGCAACAACCTGGAGATCCAGGTCTAAGAAGGAAGGGCTAATGACAGAGAACAGTGAAGAGAGGGAACCACCCCAAGATGGCACAAAGAAGAACAAGCCTCATGTTTTCATCCGACCCTCATCTGTTACTTTTCAAGAATATTTGAGGTCTGATTCTTTGGCTAAGTTGCCAAATCTTTTCTGCTCTCAGAATTCTGTCCGAGCTCATAAAATTCCTGAGGAGATGAACTCTAAGTCCTCTCTTCCACTGCATACCAACGTCAATGCTGTTAATGATACACATGAGAGCAAACAGTATCTTTATGCCTGTGGTGTACATAGACCACCCTTTAGAGAAGCAGATATACAAAGCAGAGTCTCAGAATCCAGCGAACAAGAGGGACAGTTTCCCTGCGTTCCGTGCCCGTGCTGGAGAGAAGAGTATTTACGTGGGTATCAGGATGTGTTGGAGAGCAGTGAAGGCTTAAAATACATGGACAATCTTCTTGCAAGTGAAGATTTGTCTGAGAAACTGAACAGCTCTGAGGACAAGAATCAATGCTGTGGCTCCACAGAAGAAAACAGAAAAGATGTTTATTGGGACCTACTTCTCAATCAACCCATAAAAATGCAGAAATCACCACGGTTTCACAGCTTGGATAATGTAGAACCAGAGTCTACTCACCACGGGGAACTGGATTTTGGAAATCAGCAATTTTCTAATAGTACTGACCACACACTTTATTACAGGCCAAAGGACAGCTCCCCATCCCAATTTCTAAATGGACTCAGAAGAGAAACACAAGCCAACAATAGCAGTCCTGACCTTAGCATGAACCCAAAACAAGAGGACATCCTAAATCCTGTTCATCAGAGAAAACACCAACTTGAATTTCAGAAGAAGTTTGAAAGGCAGCCTGAGGATGATCCTGCCAGTGAAAAGATAAACAAGCAGACAACTCCCCTCCTTTACTACCTTTCTTCTGGGAAAAATACCAACATTCTGAGTCACAAAAATCACATGCAGCAACATGAGGACACAGGCACTTTGCCTAAGACACCTCCAAAGAGCAACCTCCCTTTGTCTGCACAGCCTATAGAGATACAAAGGGAAATGAATCAGTTTCAACAGAACAAATGCTACCATCAGGGCCCAGAGAACAATGCCGTTAATGAAACTGATGATGTAATTCTGGGGAGCTCGGCTTCATCCGTGGATGAAAGTTTCAAGAATGATTACAGGGAAAAACTTAAAGTTGCTCAAAGAAAAGTCCTGAGAGAAACATCTTTCAAAAGAAAGGATTTACAGATGAGCTTGCCGGTAAGGCTGAGGCAGAAACCCTCCAAAAGACCGTCAATTGATCATCTCAGATCTTTGTCCTTATCCAGTGCAAATGAGGATTCCAAGTTGATGCCCCCTCCTAAGTCTCTGGAAGCCAGCAGCACAGATGCAGAAATGAGGAGGTCACAAGTGGTTCGAGTAGGAGGAAGAAAAAGGATAACAATAGAGCAAAAGAAGCTGT
Source organism: Carettochelys insculpta (assembly GCF_033958435.1). NCBI lineage: Eukaryota > Metazoa > Chordata > Testudines > Carettochelyidae > Carettochelys > Carettochelys insculpta. The sequence goes on from NC_134151.1 coordinate 22,551,830, forward strand.
GTTATTCGGAACCTGAGAAGCTCAATACACTGGATGATCAGCAAGATCCAGGTGTACCATGGAGGGAAGAATATGCAGAGGTTAGGCTGGATGAAGTTAACGAACAAGTTGCAGTAGCAGCCAGAAGAAAGATTCCAGAAAACCGTGGGAGCACACTTGCCAGTTCAAATCTCTCTAAGACGGAGTTGAAGCAAATCCAGCACACTGCACTTATTGAATACATGGAACGAAAAATTTCACAGAGGCCTACTAGTGCCTTGCACAAACCCCCCTTGCAGAAGAGGCCTTTGAATGCTAAGAGGCTTTCTGAGGTCAAGACTTCTCACCCAGATATCAGCAAAAAGACCCAAAATATTGAGGTAATCTGCCAGTTTCTCACACCAGAAAGAATTCCAGAACCCTCTCCTGCTTTAATTTCCCCAGGGATCTGGCCTGGTAAAGACAGTACCAGTTCTTCTGCTGTTGAGACAATATATGCAGAATCCAAGTCTCCTGTCAGGGAAATAGATGGAAACTGCAACAGCAAATGTGCTTCAGCTGAAAATCTTCAGCCGGGGGCTTCTGCAGCCAGCAGAGGTCGAGAACGATCAAAATCATCACCTTCTCCTGCACAGGTAAGAATGATACTATGGGGTAATTTACAGTTTTGGGCCAGACTGTGAACCCTTTCCTTAGACTGGTGAGCAGTTGCTCATGTGAGCAGTTGTACTGCTCACTAAAGGAAGTAAGGAATTAATAATCTGCCACTTAATAAGACCTTGCTCTTTAAAACGAGAAGAAAACAGCAGGATGGTGTGTTTGTTATTCTATAAGAAATATCACAGTTATTTGCATACCAGATGTGTGTACTTCCTTTGGAGTTCGGTTGGAGGATTAGATCAGAATAGCAATAAAAAGTTAATTGTTTGGTGTTCTAAAAGCAGTCCTACCAAAATGTTTGAAAATATTATTTTTTTGATTCATGACAATAATGGTTGTTAATTGTTGGCATGCGTAGTGCTTTATAGACAAACTGTCAATTTTCATTTTTTAATGGAAAACAAATTGTTACTAAGTTTGTCTGAAGTTTGAAAATGTAAGGACATTGCCATAGATAAAAGTACTGACATGCTGAAAATTACATGCCCTTTTGGTGACAAAAAGACATAGCAGGTAGAAATTCGTCTGAAAACTCCGCAAGGACAGATTTCTGTGTTTTTAACCTGTTTTCACCTTTTGGAGAGGCATTTGGGTAGCCTGCCAAGGAGGTAAAGGGGTGGTAGTCTGCAGACCTACTGCATTCCTAGCGTCCATGAGGAAACCAGAAGAAAAACTTTTTTTTTTCTGGGTAAGTTACTTGAGGGAACATCTTTTTAATTTAATTTTTTTTTGGTCTAAAAAGTAAAGCCACATAGAAATCAGTGGGTGTCAGTTGACAAAATTAGTACAGATATTTTATTTATGCATGTACTTAGCTATGTTTGTCTGTCTGTTTTGGCTCTTATAAAGTCTTTGAGTTTCACTTTTGACTTTTTTATTTGAACTCAGATTCTCAAAGTAGAACTCATTAGAAACCACTGAGCTTTGCCTAGTTGTCCATTGCAGCTGTAAATCCTTCCCAACTTGCTCAAATCTCATGCTCAGACACTGTAAAAAAACTGAAGATAACGAGACAAATACTTTGGGAAAGTTGCCTGATTAGAGTTTTTGATTTTTTTTTCTCATGTAAAAGCAATTCATGTATACTTCAGATTGGCATGGGTGAATATGTGTTCATCACTGTTTATTTACCAGTCTTTTTCTGAGGTCTTTTTGTTAGGTTGATGGCTCTTCATTTGGTAGAAGAGAGAGAACCTTCTTTGGCTCAGTCTCTTCTCATAACATGACTTCCCATATACTACTTAGATCTTAAAATTACCCTTTCTCAGCTACTGTGTTGAAGACCATGTGGTATAGATAGTTATATGTAGAATAACAATATTTGGCTACCAACAGTCAGCTCACTGCACACCATATAAAACTACAATGGTGAGCCTCTTTGCATAATTTTTTTCCCTTGCTCCTTACATGACAGCCTTGACTTCACATAATATGATGATGTGGCTTCTGGCAAACTAACAGTTTAGAAGCCTGCTGGTACAGGAAACGTGGCCATTTACTTTATTTCTGCTAAGCAAACTTTGTCCTAGTGTCAGGGCAAAAATATGCACTTTTCAGTGCCAGAATTTGGAGGACAATGTATGTCAATATTGTTGCAAAAGAAGAAAAGGAGAATAAATGGAAGCAAAGGCGGGGGGGGAAAAGAGCCTTTTCCCCATTAGCATCTTCCAGCTAATGGAACTGCCACTTAGATAAGAAACTCACAGCAAAGATATATATTTTCAGAACTGTAGACAAGCAAAGATTAAGGTGACCATATCCCAAGTACGGGACAGGGAGATATGGAGGCAGGGGCAGCTCTGCCAAGCCCCAAGGAGCTGGGAAGGAGGCGGCAGCCACCTGCCCTTCCTGGGCCACAGCATCCCCCAGTGCTCCCAGGAGCCCCAAGAAAGCAGCAAGGACAGGGCAGCCACGACGCTTCCCCCTCTTCCCCGAGCCTCAGCAGCAGGGACATGGCAGCTGCAGCTGTCGGCAGAAAATATGGGACAATCAGTCCCTTTCTAAAATAAGGTGGGACATTTTTTTGGCATCCCAAATACGGGACCATCCCACCAAACATGGGATGGACGGTCACCCGAGAAAAAGGAGAAGCAGTATTTTGCTTCTATGTGGCTAGTATTCACCTGTCTTATTGATGGACTATTTGATCTTTCAGCCACATTTTTCTTATGGTGTAGATTTGAATTATTCATGTCAGAGCTTAGCCTGGGGAAGAGTATCCCAGACTAATACGTGTGTGTGTGAGAGGGTTATTGTGGAATGGAGGATAAAACAGATTCTCTGATTAGCAGAGGGAGTTGATGCACACTTGAGAAGAAAAATTGGTTCAGTATGTGCCTCACCGACTGCCTCCTAGCCTGGAAAAACCCATCTACTGTAGTTTGGATAGTTTAGGGATAATGGAATCAATTTCATTAGGACTTATATGTCTGTAGGATATCACTCACTGTAGCATCCAAGTGCCAGGAATAACCACTATTATGCACTGTGATGACCTGGACAACTCACTACAGTTCCATTCCAATCCAAAAGATTCTATGATTCAACACTCATGAAACCAATTACTGAAGATTTGGGCTTCACTCGATTGTGGGGCAGGGTTGATCACTGTGTACAGCTTCTCCACTTAGGCACACAGAATGTACCTTCCTTGGTACTTCTCCCATTATGGAGAAGTACAGGTAAAAAATACCAATTTTATGTGTAAATCTAGGACTCCTAACGAACATATTTTTCTAAGAAAATGAAACTGACGACAACTAAGGAGGCAATGTTGAAGATTCCATGATTCAAAGGAAACAAACATTTAAATGCTACCTGAGCCATTGTTGATTTTGCCCTTAGTAGGTAGCAGGCATGGGGAGGTGCTGAGTATACAAAAGCAATAAGAGTTTGACAATGCTGCTTAAGTTAAGTCTTCTGAATTTTCAGGACCTTCATAGATGTACAACTTTCCTGGCATCATCAGTTCAAGGTTGTGAAACCTGTCCCATCACTGCCAGGTAAGGTTGTGAAAACTATTCCAGCCTCCCCAGGTGAACCTTGCTTTGGAAATTTTTTCAAACACTAGCAGGCAACTATATGCGCTATGCTTTTTTTGCAATGCAGTAAATTCAGTGTGACATTTAATTTTGATGCCCTACAGTATGATTGATTCATAATTGAAGTCTGTTTTTCTATCTTTTTTTGAAGTATAGGTCCTGCCAATGTTGGAAATAAAACACGTTAGCTAGCAACAACAATATTGAAATGCAGTTGTTGCTAGCAGGGTTCCATTGCTGTTTCCCTGACGTGTGCATGAAGATTAGAAACAGAAGGACAAAACCTTGCTTGAGCCAAATGCCCCCACCAATAACCAAGTGGCTACTTACAAAAAACCTGTTTAATCTGTAGTCTCTCTTTCATCTTACTTATCAAATTCTAGGTTAGCTTTCAGACATAAAATAGAATTAAAAAAAAAATCACGTGGCCCTTGTCTGAAACACTCTGATAGCTGATTCTAACTAAACTAATATGTATTTTTAAAAAAGAAGAGAGAGAGAGACAGTATTGGTTAAAAGACCAGTATCATAGCAGCCTTGAGTACAGTTCTGAGATCAGATTCAGACTAGAAATGGCGAGCTTTGTAGTTGCAAGAAGTTCTTCTTGAATGTAATCCAGAGTTATCAATTCAATGTCCATTTCAGGGTGAATCCTAGCAGGCTTGGAAGTCTCATGTCTGCAGCTTAAATCTGTCCCTGATAAAGTACCAAATAGATGTAAGATAACAAAGGATCAGGTCCCAGTTTTTTTTATACATTTTCAGGTCTTTTTGAAGGGTGGTAAAGCCCTGTTCCCAGCAGCTGTTTCTAGCAGGGCTTCATTCCTAGTGCAGACAGGCCCTAGAGAGACTTTTCATTAAGTGTTAATTCAGGCACCCGTGAAATGGTATGATGTATGAGTCCATGAACTTCCATAGCTCTCAGACTGACAGAGGCATCATGTAATTCACAGCACTTTAGTTGAAAGTGGACACAGGATATCAATTAGAGGAGGCCCTCCAATGCAAATAAAAGGCACTATTGCGTTTTCAGAAAGGTAGGGCTGTCATTATTAGGATGGATATGCTCAAAAGAAAAATGATAATCTTGTGGCCTTAATGATTTCCAAAGTCTTGGGAGATGGGGAAAAATCTGCCACAAAAACTTGTAAATGTATAGTCTGATCCTGAGAGGTGCTGAGTACCTGCCACTTCCCAGGATTATGTCCAAATGTCTCCAATACCATTTAGAGATTTTAATCTTTTAAAAAAAGTCACATAGAGGAAGTCATGCTTAGTTCAAAACCAAAGGACTGCAGAAATTAAAAGTACTACTCATTTTCAAATTATTTGCCTTACTTTAGCTATTTCTCTTAACACCTGTGAGATAGATGAGTGACGTTTTCTCCATTTTATTAGTGGGAAGACCAAAGTACACAGTGACTAGACTTATCCAATGCCTCAGAAGGAGTCAGTGGCAGAGAAATCTGGAGTTTGATCTCCCACCTATGTGCCTTTCCCTCTGTTCCATGCTACGCCTCCGTTTGAGGTTTTTGAGTGGAGGTTTGGAGGGATCACAGTCTGTGTCCCAAGGGTTCAGATCTGTGCAACACTGTAAGAGATGCAAAGTGCTACACATATGCCAAGTTATTATTGTTGTTATTGGGCTAATCCTGAGGATCTCATCCAGTTTATAATCTGCCCTTACCTCATTATGGGGCATTTTATCTGCACGAGAACTGAACAGAAACTAAGTTGGGACCATAATGCATCTGACCTAGGGAAGTAGATATCAGAATGACTTACCCTCTTGAGCCTTTTTGCTGCTACATGGCGATGGTTGAAATAATGATATCTGAAGAGCTAAAGGTAGTGAGAAGGAAAAGCTTTTTGAGAAATGCTGGTTAGAAGCAGCAACTCTGTGCTTTTGCCACCAGGGAGTGTTGTACCAGCACAGAAGAGGCAATATTGCTTGGGAGGCTGCAATGAAATGCTGAGTCACTTTCAACCTTCAAAGCTACATCTACACTAGAGGATTTCTTTCGACAAAACTGGTGTTTTGTTGACAAAACGTGCAGAGCATCCACACTAAAATGTGTTCTGTCGACATGCTGTTGACAGAACTCAGCACTTTAGTCGACAGCCTTGTGCTTCTCCCCTAGGAGGCAGAACGCCTTTCTTTACAGAATTGTTCAACAACACAGCCACGTGGATGCTCTTGGGCGGGGGGGGGGGGGGGGGGGGGGGTCCTCTGTTGACAGACAGGGCTTCCAGGTCACTGGGCAGCCTTGTCTGTTGTGCTCCTGGTCAGCCGTTCTATTGAGAGAGGGCCAGGCAGTCCAGCCGCTCTCTGTCGACAGAGTGGATCACTTTTTCGATCCACTTTTGTGTGTGGACTCACCGCGTCAACAGAAGCTTTTTTGGAAGATCTCTTCCAACAGTGAGTTCTGTCAACAGATTGCTGTAGAGTAGGCATAGTCCGTGTCATCTCGGTTAGCCGTCGCCCCACAGAGGTGCAGCTCCCATCTAGAGGCTATTAAGTGAGAGACATCACTTCTGGGCCTGCTCCTGAGAGGGTTTAATGGAAGTCGCTGGTGCTCAGCACTTCACTGGTTCTTAGTGATCCTACAGTCCCACATTGTTAGACCAGGATTTACCCACAAAAGTTTATGCTCTGATGAATCTCTTAGTCGCTAAGGGTATGTCTACATTACTGGGAAGATCAACCCAGTCAGGGTTGATCTTCCAGAGTTCTATTTCAGTAGAGATGCCCAAAATCAAACTGTCGGGTGTTGGCAGTCAACCCCTATATTCTTTGATATTGTGAGGAGTAAGGGAGGTCGACAGGAGAAACTCCCCCGTTCACCTCTCTCTGTGTGAATGGCAAGGTAGGTTGATTGCAGATAAGTTGATTCTAGCTACACAATTGCTGTAGTTAGGGTTGCATATCTGCAATCGACTTAACTCCCTAATGTGGACCAAGCCCCAGGCACGACAGGACTTCTCATTTTTACAGATACAATCTAACATGGCTACCTCTGTGGGGTCTTAGAATAGGGCTATTCAGGGTTCTCACATTTGAACTTTCAAAAAAAGGGGATACCCCTGCAAGGAAGTGTATCTATATCAGTATCTACCGATGCACATTGTAGTAGCAGGTTATAGTGTGTATAGCACATTGTAATAATGTGAGTTGGTAGATACTGTTACTAATACACTCCCTCTCAGGAGTGTCTTGTTTTGAAAGTTCAAATGTGGCAACCCTAGAGTTATTTATTCCCCCAAATTGCTTTCTTTCCGTTTAGGTGGCCTTCAAAATCATTTTTACCTCTTTATGGAACCAAAAAGGTGCATCTTGCCCAATAAAATATGCACGAGAAGGGCTGGAAGCTTGTTACAGTAAAGGATTCTGCGCTACAAACCACTAAAGCTTCAGCTGTTTTCTCACTTGTGTGCACAGCTCCACCATCTGATCTCTGGCAAAAACAGCAGCTAGAGCTTAGGTCAGTCCTGTCCACAGAAGAACATAGAGATGCTGTCAGAATGTTTACCTGGTGTAATCTCTTAAAGTATGGAGCTTATATACATTTTAAATAAATATTTACATAAAAAGCTACTGTTATTTTCACTCCATATTGCTTGCCTGGAAGAATTCAGAGAGGAACAATTGAGTCTTGCTTCAGCCAAAAAAAAAAAAAAAAAGATTTGATTAGCACTCCGAAGTTTTGGCAGTTCTAAACAGTGTAGCTGCTTGACACAGGGTAGCTGGTCTCAGCAGTACTTCAGTGGTCTGTGTGAAATTCCTGATTCAGCTGGAGCAGCTTCACATAAGCAAGTTATATAAATGCAACTGGAAGTCTGGGTGAGTCCATGGGTGGACAGAAACATTTCACAGGTGACCTTTTAATAGAGGACAAGTGAATATGGGAGAGAAGGAAGTCCTGCAGGGACAGATTTTGCTGTGTGTTAGCGCAGGTGACTGTAAGTTCAGGTTTTGCTGGACTGCACTTATATAGAGGAAGCCATAGCGTCCTACTGTACAATAATCTTTCCCTTTATTTCTCAATCTTACCAGGTTCTGCCACTGTGCAACACAATCCTGTAGCTGTGTTCTGTGGAACTATGGTGGCAAACAGTGGGGTTGACAGCCACCATGGGCCCCAGAACAAAGTGAGGGGGGAGAGCTCTTTGTCCTGAGAAGGGGCAGAGCCAATGGTGGAAGGGGCAGGTCTAATGGCATTCTACTCTGGCAACCACTTTACTAATCCCATTTGAAGTCTACCCTCCCGCCATACTGTTATCTATTGCCTGCCACTTTCCTTCCTACCAAAGAGTCTCTGACACGTCAGGGCTTGTCTCCACGGAGATTTAGTGCATGGCAAGCCCGGCTGTGAAAATATAGTGCCCAAGTCTGCTGCACACAAAATGGAGTAGGTCCAAGTAGTGCATGATGGAACTTTAAACTGTAAATTTACACCCCACTTTGCTGTGTGTTATGTCTTCCTGTAAACAAAGTCGTCGACTGTGGAAGAAGAGGATGAAAAAATTGTTCCTTGCCATTGTGATGCTGTCTCAATATGTGGTCCTGCAGAGTCATAATACAGCAGCATCACATGGATACAATGCTATAATTCACCCTTCACAGCTGCAAGTTGTCTCCATTTTGTGGTACAGTCTTGCACTCTGAGAGAATGATTTTTCTAGCAACTGAGTGTCACTGGCTTAGAAGGTTTAGACCTCAAATGCTGGCACAGGTTCATGTGAGGATTGTATTTTGCCTGCACTAATTTGTTCCATGTCATAAATAAAATCAGTGTTCCCTGTAAGCTGAGTGCTTGGGTGGCCGCCTAGGAGAGATTCAGGTGCCACCCAGTTGATTGATAGGGTGCTCACAGCTGGCAGCATGTTTCCATTGGCGGTGCTCATCTGCACACACCTTGGTGCACATAACAAAATTTATTCTGCCCATGGATGGAACAAATTAGTGGAAATACTGAATTAAATGCCTCCAAATGATAGTGTTAGTAATTCTCTAATGTGAAATATGATTTGAAACTTTTAGCTTTCCCTCAAAGAAGGAAGTTGACTTGGCAGAGGAAAAAGACTACACCAGAGATGAAAAGCAGAGAGTTGGCACCTCCAGAGGCAAGGAAAAGTCTATGGAAGAAATAAGAATGACAGAAACTGTAAAACTTTCATTGTTGAGCCAGAGCAAAGATCAGGTTCATCATGTGAAAAGACTGCACAGCGTCCCAGAGCCTGGACTTGAACTGGATAGCAATAACTCAGCTGCAAACCGTCAAAGTGATTGGCACTGTCCCAAGTCTGTGTCAGGAGATGTGCCCAGACAAACAAATACTGAAGACATTGTGGGGCTTCAGGGATCAGATACAATGGTCCAAGCACTCGAAAATCTTTCTAGTAAAGTGGAGCCCTTCGGCAATTCCTTGAGTACAGAAAATCTCCCCCCATGGTGTGTATCCTCCCTGGGCACATTACAATCTCCTCTTCATTCTCCACTGGCTCTTTCTTCTATTGAAGATGACAGTGTTTCCTTTAATGACTCCGCCACCAATGGCTTAGGCATAATATCAAAGCAGTCCTGTTTGTGTGGACAAACTGATACTTTAGTTTCAAGGACAGACCTGCCAAAATCTCTCCCGACTGGACTATCATTGCAAATTGCTTTGGAGAAAAAGCAAAGTAAAGCACAACAAAAAGCCAGGTAACCTTTCTATTCCTGAATTATTGCTCTGGGTGTATAATTTAATGTGAACTTCAAAATAATCACAGAGGCAGAACCATCCCAAGCAGAAGGGCAGAGATACTCCCATCTGCTCCTACTCTACAGCCTTCATCTTTGCTCCCTCTTCATAACACCCATTCAGTTATCAGAGATATTAGATAGCAGGAAGAAACAGTCACTGTGAAAAAGCCACTGTACAGGATCTACTCATTAAGAAATTTGAATGACCAGAGAGCCAAATAGTTTGGCCATGTAAGTGCTTACTCCTTTGTGCATTAATGCAACCACAAATTTGATAATTGCATGGACTAATATATTAATCACTTGGACATGCAATAGTATGCATACATGCAGCAAACAACCTAACTGCACAAGCAAACTGGCTGCATAAATGACAAACATTTTGTGTGTTTGGCTCTGCACCTAAATTGTTTCAAAATTTGGACTTACAGCCATCTTTTAATGTACCTGTAGTTATTCTATGCGGCAAGTGCAGTGTAACTAAAATTATTTGTTCCCTATAGTCAGTAGGCTCTGCCATTGAAGCTTCTGTTTGCAGTCCTGCACCAAAGCCCAAAACTTTAGGAGGAAACCCAGCACAAAAGGAGCTTTGACTCCTGAGACTACTCACTGAAAGGATTAAATAAATGTTTCACTTTTATTTCTAAAACAAATGTTACCACCTCCCCCAAAAAAGGCAGCAACCCACAGAGCCTCAGCAGCTGAGTATTCCAGGATTTTTGTCTTTTGATCACTTTCTCATGGCCAACAAATGCTCTACTGCTGCTTACCTCTGGTTTCCCTCTTCAGTCCCCTTAAAATTCCCGCACAATCTTTTTTGTGGCTAACACCCTCTTCCCTGCCCTCTGTCAGGGGTTTAATATAAAAGCAATCATTCAGAATAAAGCCGGTCTCCCAAACCCAAACATTTATACTCCCCTCTGGCCCATCTACCCAACAGAATGCTTTTCCTATTGCATCCCACTCAGCTCTTGATGAAGCCCAGAATCTTGGCCTTTCCCATCAGGAGCACATCATCTTGCCCTGGTTTCCTTCTCCTGTCAACACCTCCCCAGTTCTGAGGGAGAAGGTAGCACATATACCAGGGGTCAGCAACCCCTGGCATAGGTGCCAAGAGTTGCACATGAGCCGATTTTCATTGGCATATGAGGCGGGAGCTCAGCCCTGCCCCTCCTCCTCCATGCATCTGGGAGCTTGCTCAAAGCCAGGCCACCTGTGGATTAACAAAAGACCAGCTAATGCTACCAACCACCACCTAAACTGTAAAGCTCTGCATCTTAAGTTATTTATTAATGAAGCTGTTGTAAGTAGGACAATTAGTGACTTTAAAAAGTATCACTGGCACTCGTAGGTCAAAAGGTCAAATTTCCACACTCTGCCTTGGAAAGGTTACTGACTCCAATATATACTGTCCCCCTTCATAGAGCCCCTCTTAGTTGGCTGGGAGAAAGAAGGAACTCTGAGCTTACAAAGCTCCTGGACCCCGGCCCTTAAAGGGACAGCATCCTGGGTTTTTCCTCCCATTAAGTACTAATTCCCTATTACTGCTTTGCTCATTTTTAAACCCTTGTTTCACTGTTTCCAGAATAGGGTTTCTCATGCTGTTCACACTTAAAGGGCCAGTGCACTCACGTATGCTGAACAATTTTACCTTTGCGTATTGCCTCCTGCTTCTATAGGTGTATTCAGCCCATTTAAAAAGAAAAGACCAAATGACCATCTGTTAGTACTTCTCTTTTAATAATAGTTAGGGTTAGAAAATGAGTATTTATGAAGAACAGATATAATGGCCAGGGAAATTTGGGTAATTCTTCATAGAATCATAGAACACTAGGATTGGAAGGGACCTCAAGAAGTCATCAATTCCAGTCCCCTGCCCTCACTGCAGGACCAAGCACCATCTAGACCATTCCTCAGACGTGTCTATCTAACCTGCTCTTCAATATCTTCAGTGATGGAGATTCCACAACCTCCCTAGGTGATTTATTCCACTGTTTAACCACCCTGACAGTTTGGAACTTTTTCCTGATGTCCAACCTAAACCTCCCTTGCTGTAATTTAAGCCCATTACTCCTTGTCCTGTCCTCAGAGGCCAAGGAGAGCAATTTTTCTCCCTCCTCCTTATAACACTCATTTGGTACTTGAAAACCACTATCATGTCCCCACTCAATCATATCTTTTCAGTCTTCTCTCATAGCTCATGTTCTCTAGACCTTTAATCGTTCTTGTTCATCTCTGGACCTTCTCCAATTTCTCCATCTTTCTTGAAATGTGCTGCTCAGAACTGGACACAATACTCTGACTGACACCTAATCAGCACACGGTAGAGTGAAGAATGATGTCTCAGGTCTTGCTCACCACACTCCTGGGCTAGAGGGCGCTACTCTGTAGAAACAAACAGAACGAACATGGTGAAGTTTCTTCCATTCACAATACTGCAGCTAGTTCACAGAAACTGCTTTGAGAAAGTGTTATGAGGTGGGTTTCCCTTCACTGCATGGGACAAAATCTAACTCTGCTTTTCTGAACTCTGGGGAATCAAATCTCTGGTGAAGTTCAGTTGTGTCTGTTGAGGCGGCATTGTTTGAAGCACCATTCCTCAAGTGCAGGAGTAGCTCTCTGTTGTCAGGCTGTTCCTGTGGCTTTTAGGGACTGAGCAAACCAACAGCACTATGGAGTATAAGAGCTCCACAGGAATTTAGCTTCAAGCCTGTGGAGCTGGGCACTCATCTGAACTGAAGCTAGTCTCGGATATTGAAATGTCAAGTTGTACAAATCTTTCAGTTTCACAGAGAGGTTAGTAAAATTTGGGATGTTTTACACACAGCTGTGAAATAATTATAAACAGAGCAAATTTCCAGCCAATGGCATGTGGTGAGAACCAAGAAGCCCTGTAACAAAAACCAGCCAGTTCAATGCATTAGAAGGGCATCAGATGAGACTATACACCCTACTGGAGCTCCTAAGGAAGGTGGAGAATGGGAATTGGGTAATATCTGGTAAAATGAGGAGACAACCCTTTTCCCTCCACACTCCATCCTCTTAACCCTCATATTAGGGGCAGGTAGTGGGGTCTCAGGAACAGTGGTGGGACAAGATTAAACTTGCTGTGGGGGCTGACAGCAGCCCTCCACTCGATGGTACAAAGAAAAGACAACCTACACTGGACAAGTTATTGCAGATGGTTTCCGTGTGTGTCACTCAGTAAAATCATGCCCTAGTTAAACCACATTCCTAGTTCTTTGTCTTTCTTCCCTTAACTTGCATCTGGGACAGTAGGATAGCCAGCAGTGCCATGAGGCTTGTGTATTGTCCTCATCTCAAGGTGTCAGAGTACAAGGGGATTTTTTAGTGTTTTAATGTTTTCAGAGTGAGCGTAATTCAAAGGGATGGAGCTAGAAATGGGAGATTGCTGCCTAAGTCAGGACTCCCAGAAACGTGAGGGCCAGAGCAGTTGCACATTTAGCACATACCTAGGATTGGCCCTACCTGCTGGCCTGCAAGCAAAATAAGTGTTTATCACAGATTCAGAAGCTCTGGGACACTGAAAGAGGCAGCCATGAAAATATCTATGTCCTGATCTGCCGGTGCTTCTGGGAGAGTAGTGAAAGCCCATGTGAAACTTCTTTCTTCTTTCCTGCAGACTCCAGATTCCTGAGCCAGAGCAATCCAGTCCTGGGAGTAGGAATGAGGGGAGCAAAGGTGACAATGCAGTTTTGAATTCATGCTGTCCAGAAGTCAAGGAACCAACTCATGAAGTTCCTATTCTGCTCCCCAGAAGAGGAGGCAATGAAGACCCTCAGGTGGAAAAAGAATGCAGAGTAGAATCCCTGGCTGGTAATGCTTCAAATGGAACCCTAGGGAAGCAGTTAGATACAAATGATATTGCACTTACCCAGGAAAAAATAAATTGCCACATAGCATCGTCAGCTCAGTCGAATCCAGGGGAGAAAATCAATAGTTCATCCGTCACTGAAAAAGCAGCATATGACAGCCAGAATTGTGCCCTGCCAGAAAAGGAGACAGACTGTCCTAAAAAGAGGTTGAAATCCCCTGAAGACCAGCATTATGAAGACCTTGCTATGGAGATCATTGCCAAAGACAATTCTCTGGCTGATGTTCTTATCCCTTGTCCTACAAGAAAAACTGCTCTAGACCTCCTGGAGGGCCTTTTTCCTGTTACCGTTTCAATGTCTGACAGAGCACACAGGAATAAGGAAGCTACGATGAAAGAAAAGGTGCAGCCTCTCTTGGAATCTGAGTAAGTAATCTGAGATGACATTTATTTCTACCTCAGGCTGTGTCTATACTTGCATGGAAAGTTGACAGCTAATACTCAATTTTAGGTACACCAGTTGTGTACCTAAAATAGACTTTTCAGCTGTTGACTTTGGTGGCTGTCTTCACAGCCGAAGGTCAACATAAGCGCTTCTCCCAACAACCTTCCTTAATCCTTGTGGCTTGCGAGGAGTTCTGGGTCAGCATTGACCCTGGGATGCAGTTTTGTGCATGTGCAAAACGGCACCCTGGAAGATCGAACTTGAGCAGTCAATCTTATGTGGTAAGTGTAGACGGAGGCTCAGTGTCTTTGTCTCATGCGTTCATTGACACTAAGAATACCTGGAATTTTGGGGCTTCTGTATCAGCAATAAATTCTGAGACCACTTTCTGGTTCGCACACCAAGAAATGTCTAAGGAAATAGTGAGAGAATGCTTACTGCAGCAAGCTAGGCTAGCGCTGAGGCTGTCTTTCCTTTGTGTATCACATTGAACATACCAGACTGAAAATGTTTTCATGAGAGATCCCAAAATAGTTCTGGAGTTAGTAGCCAGCAGCATGATAATTTTTGCCTGTCAAAAATGTTGTGCATCGGATATTTTCAAAGGTTAGACAATCTCTGGTGAGGGATGGGAATGATTCTGGGGAGTCGAGAACAGGGGTCAGCAACCCCTGGCATGGGTGCCAAGAGTGGCACGTGAGCTGGTTTTTTCTCAGCACATGAGGCGGGAGCTCAGCCCCGCCTCTCTTTCCGCATGAAGCCAGGAGCTTGCTCAAAGCCATGCCACCTGTGGATTAACAAAAGACTAGCTAATGCTACCAACCACCACCTAAATGCTAAAGCTCTGCATCTTAACTGATTTATTAATGAAGCCATTATAAGTAGGACTATTAGTGATTTTAAAAAGCATCACCAGCACTTGAACTGTACATGGAAGTCAAAAGGTCATATTTCAGCATTCCACTTTGGAAGGATTAGACTCTCGACTAGAAACACGTGACTAGGAACCACATGGTACGTTAACTAGGCACTAAATATTTGTTACCCATGTTTATTTTCTGTTTCTATAGCAGGAAAGGTATTGAAGGGCCAACAGAACCGTGTTCTGAAGCAGAACATAATGAAGGTAAGGAAGATCCCAATTTGAACATGAATCAAATCCTGATTAAGAACAGAGATGTCTCAAATGACCTGGATGACATCACTTCCAAGAAGGTAAGTAGATGAATGTGAAAAGGACTATTGTGAGTTTCTTTACTGTAACTAAGATATCTTAAATGTGGTATGAGTAGAGTTAGAAAATAGCACTTTTATCAATATACTTTAACACAATATAATTAATTCAAAGTGCATTGAGAGAGGCAAATTTTTCTCTGTTAAAGTCATGATGAATTTGGCATATGGATTGTAACTTGTGTTGTCTAAATTCTGTCTTGTTTTATTCATCTGGCAAAGACATCCACTGTGGGAGTGATCAGGAGTAGATGCGGGGCAGAATTGGCTGAACACTTCCTTGCAAAACCAACTTCTGTGCACTAGCTGATTCACAAGTGTACAGTGTTTGAGACCAGATCTGAACCCTAAATCTATGACATCTATGTGAAAGATGATCTTTATGTTCTGAGAACCAGCAGCAGTTTCTGTTGACAGGCTTGGCCTACTGGCTTTCACATGTGCAGAGAATAAAGATAATCTTAGACTACAGTTCCTGGAGCACAACTACCGTACTACTTTAAAAATAACACATGTCGCTCTTCAAACAAATTAAGCTTGTTAGTTGTAGAAACAAGGCCAAGTTCCATCTCGGGTAATTATAATCTGCCTACTTAAAATTCTCCCTGCCATGGATGTGATGGTATTCTTCCCTATGCACAGTTTCACGGCTGCTCCCTTCTGTGCCAGAGTTGGTTGCATTTCAGGGAAAGGTGTGTGATCCTTCTCCCACTCTCATCCCTGAGCCTTCTTTCATTCTGCCCACTCTGCATGGATCACGCTCCTCAAATCTGTTCACCAAACCACCTCCATTGCCTCAACCACCTCTCTAGGCAATGCATTCCAGTGCATCACCACCCTCCTAGTAAAGTACTTTTTCTTAATATCCAACCTACTCCTCTCTTTCTGTCACCTCAGACCATTGCTCCTTGTTCTGCCATCTGTCATCACTGAGAATAGTTTCTCTCCATCCTCTTTTGAGCCCCCCTTCAAGAAGTTGAAGGCTGCTATTAAATCACCCCTCAGTCTTGTCTTCTGCAAACTAAATAAGCTCGAATCCCTTAGTTTTTCCTCGTAGGTCATGTGCTCCAGCCCCTTGATCATTTTTGTTGCCCTCTGCCGAACCTGCTCTAGCACATCCACATCCTGTCTATGCTGGGGGCCTCAAAACTGGACACAGTATTCCAGATGTGGCCTCACCAGTGCCAAATAGAGGGGAACAACCACTTCTCTATATCTGCTCGAATGAGCTTTTAAATATTTGTTATGGAACTATCCTGCTTTGTCCATGTCTTACTGAGTGACCACATTATCTTAATATTATAACCATTTTCCTTCGTCTTCCTCTTCCCTTTTTTTGCCTGTTAATTACCTTGCCAAGTTGCAAGCTCTTTGGCTTTACTGAGGTAACTACCAGACATTCACTCCTGGGGGAGGGCTGCTTAAAAACAATAATAATACAGTTTTTAAAGTCACTGGAACTTGTTTATAAGTGTCTTTATACAGGCTTGAAAGTACTTTTAAAAAAATTTAAAATCTGGCAGAGATGAATCTGTGGAAGAAGTCAGGGTCTGTAAACAGCTTGGATTCTAGGAATTAGGAACAAAGTTTCCAATTTTGTTATTCCCCCTACAGAAAGAACTTATTTGTAGCATCCGTGCAAAGCTACAGTCCCTCTGGGAAGAAAGGGAACTTGTCCTATCTCAAAGCAAGGAGTACACTCTGCGTGGCAAAGAGCTAGAGGCAACAGTACAAGAAGTCTGCAAGCCCAATGAGTATGAACGCTACCTGATGTTCATAGGTGATCTGGAGAAGGTAGTGAGTCTGCTGCTCTGCTTGTCCAGCCGCCTAGCTAGAGTCCAAAATGCAATGAGAAAAATCAATGAGAATACAGATGCTGAAGAGAAGGTGAGTTACAAGAGGCTTGGAGATTTAGGTTTTTTGTTTCTTTCACGCTTCTCCTGCAAGATCAATCTTAATTGGACCCATTTCTCTGTCTCAGAACCCCAGAGTTCTGAATAAAATTAGACCCAACTTGGAACCATGGTTGGCTTTGCCAGTAGAAGTTAATAATTAGCTTGGTGTATTTCCATAGCAGAAAAAGATAATTTCTCAGTGTAGGAAAAGTTAAGCTTCTACTTTCAGCAGGAGTCCAAAGTAGCGATAGGATCAAGTAAGCACTCTAGAGATGCTGAACTAGAGTGGTGGCTTTTGAAACAGTCAGTATATGGGATGGATGATCTGGGACGCCACTCAAACTTTTCCTCTTGGTGTGGAACAAAAGTCTGTATTCAGATATCTTCCACTGTGGATCATTTCTTCTCAGTTTGGAAATCCTATTTAACACAATGGACTTGTCTTCGCTAGGGTGGGAAAAGCTTGCTACTAAATGGAGGTAAAATCCCCTGTAGTGTTTAACTCAATCTGTAAACTCATGTGAACACTGTGAATTGCCTTGTCTTCAATAGGAATTGGCTAACTCGAGTTAGGAACACATCTTTTATGTCATAGTGTAGACAAACCCACTGGCCGTTTCTACACAGGCCACTTCCTTTGGAAGTGGCATGCTAATACACGGAGCGAAAGATGCTAATGAGGCATGGATGAAAATTCCTCGTGCCTCATTAGCATAATGTCACGTGATTTGGAGTCCGGAAGACTGTTCTTCCGGACTCCAAAACGCCAAGTAGGAGTGCGGCCCTGGGGGGTGCTTCCGAAAGGAAGTCCTTCTTCCGGAGGCCCCTTCTTCCCAAAAATTTCTGGGAAGAAGGGGCCTCCAGAAGAAGGACTTCCTTCTGGAAGCCCCACCCAGGGCCACGCTTCTATATGGCGTTTGGGAGTCCGGAAGAACGATCTCCCAGACTACAAATCATGTGATATTATGCTAACGAGGCGTGGGGAATTTGCATCCGCACCTCATTAGCATCTTTTGCTCTGTGTATTTGCATGCCCATTGTATCCTAAGAATGATACTTTTTTTCTGTCACCTTTGTTGAATAAGACAAGTGACCTTTTCCTCAATACCAACCACAATGCTGATTCCCAAATGAGGAAAAGTTGAGTACAGAGTTCCTTCAGAGATCTTAACCCCATTGTAAATTATTTTTTGTCTAACACAGCTTAACACAAGGAGATGCCTGGCCGGCCTCTGACTCTTCAGTCAAAGCATATTTAAGCTGTTAACTGAACTCGCTGTGGGTTCCCAGCTAACAGTTAATTTCTACTGGAGTAGTTCCCCATAAACCGGCTGCACTGAGAGTTTTTCACATTAGTTAGGATATTTTACTCAGGACTTTGAATAAAGTGCTCTAAAGCATTACGGACTTTTTGCAAAAATCTGCAGTCATTCAGCTGCACAAGTTTACATGACATTGGGAGCCCTCACATCTCAGGCTCAAACAGCCGTATTTAGCATGGAGATTATTAGAATTGTTCTGAGCCGGTTTCACTGATGTGGTCCTGAACATTGGAATCATTCTCACACTGCAAACCTTGCTCAAACTAGCGCAGCGTTAGCAATGATGGGGAATGTTTAAATTCCCTAATGTAGGCCAGGTTTAAGCACATTTATGTATAATATTTTAAAAGCCACACTTGATTAGCAACAGCAACGAAGGGTCCTGTGGCACCTTATAGACTAACAGAAAAGTTTTGAGCATGAGCTTTTGTGAGCACAGACTCACTTCATCAGATGCTGGTCTTGGAAGTCTGCAGGGCCAGGTATAAAGAAGCCAGAGCTAAGGTGGGGATAACAAGGTTAGCTCAGTCAGCAAGGGTGAGGCTTACTACCAGCCATTGATCTGGAGGTATGAACACCAAGGGAGGGGAAGCTGCTTCTGTATTTAGCCAGCCATTCGCAGTCTTTGTTTAAGCCAGAGCTGAGGGCATCGAATTTGCAGATGAATTGTAGCTCAGAAATTTCTCTTTGGAGTCTGGTCCTGAAATTTCTTTGCTGTAGGATAGCTACTTTTAAGTCTGCTACTGTGTGGCCTGGGAGATTGAAGTGCTCTCCTATGGGTTTTTGTCTATTGCCATTTCTGATATCTGATTTGTGTGCGTTTATTCCTTTACATAGAGACTGTCCAGTTTGTCCGATGTATATAGCAGAGGGGCATTGCTGGCACATGATGGCATAAATTATATTGGTAGATGTGCAGCTGAATGAACCCATGATGGTGTGGCTGATCTGGTTAGGTCCTGTAACTGTGTTGCTCACGAAAGCTCAATGCTCAAAACTTTTCTGTTAGTCTATAAGGTGCCACAGGACCCTTCATTGCTGTTACAGATCCGGACTAACACGGCTACCCCTCCGATACTTGATTAGCAGCTACTCTTGTTAGCAGGTAACTCTTTCCCAGGTCCATTAATAGGTAAAGTTTATTGTTTTATGTAGTTTATTTTTAGTCATAATCATTTGTTATGCCCTGACATTATGCTTGGTTCTGTTCAGGCCACAAACAGATATGTGGTAGGTTCCACAGTCTACACAAGACTGATGCAGGGTAGGCCAGATGCACTGAGACAATTAGAATTTTACATGTGCAAGAGAACCCCAATTATCCACCCTTTGCTTAACTGACCCTCCATATTATCCGACATTCTGGCCACGATTAGACAGTCCTGCAGCAGCCAGCCCAGGGCAGCTGGCCCCACAGGAGCAGGTGCTGCCATGTGGGAGCTGGCCCTGCAGCAGCGGGTCCTGCCAAGACAGATGGTAGACAGATGGTCCTGCCACAGCAGTGGGTCCCAGCATGGCAGCCAGCCCCATTGCAGCTGGTCCTGCAGCAGCAGCTGGTCCTGTCACAGAAGCTGGCCCCTCAGCAGTGGGTCCTGCCAGGCAGCCAGCCCCACAGCAGCAGGTCCTGCCAGGACAGCTAGTTCCACCACGGCAGCTGATCCTGTGGCAGCGAGTTCCCGCAGGGCAGCAGGCCCCACCAGTGCAGCCAGTCATGCCTCAGTAGCCAGTCTCGCAACAGCTGGTCCCACCACTGCAGTGTCCAATAAACAAATTGCCCTCTTCTGGAGCAATGCATCTGAGTAGCTTTAGAAAATACAGTAGAAACCGCATTATCCAACCTCTAGGGTTAGCCAGCCATCCTTCGGCCCCGTTTAGGTTGGATAAATGGGGTTCTCCTGTATTACTATTACTTCTGCCTTTGACTTGCTTCATGTTGACAACATGAAAGAAGTGAACCTTGATGAGATTTGCCAGCCATCTTTACCGCGCAAGCCATCAGGGTGAGAGGAATTCAGTCTAGGGTTTTGTCTACACTGGCATTTGAGCCACAAAGCCTTTGTCCTTCATGGGTGCTTAACCCTCTGCTCCCGACACCCACCACGACAAAAACTTTGACAAAGCAATAACTAGTGTAAATGGTGATTTTTCTCCTGCTAGTAGTGCAAATGTTGCTTGTAGGGGGTGGAAGTTTTTTGTTGGCAAAAATGCCAACAAACAGAGTT
The DNA here is from genome assembly GCF_033958435.1 of Carettochelys insculpta. Lineage (NCBI taxonomy): Eukaryota > Metazoa > Chordata > Testudines > Carettochelyidae > Carettochelys > Carettochelys insculpta. Next base: position 22,572,207 of record NC_134151.1, read on the forward strand.
TACACTGTGTGACTTTAGCTACATGGTTGTGTTGACGCAGCTCTGTCGCTAAAAGCTGTATAGTCTAGACATTCCCTACGACCGCCGTGTCTGATGCACTAGCCACTTGTGGCTCTGGCCAGTTGAGTGTGGCTAGTTGGCTTGAACAATAAATATATTTTTCACAATAATACGGCTAGTTTGCTTCAGAACTTATTGGACACCACGGCCCTAGGAGAAACCATCCAGAATCTAATGCCGCAAGAGGAGATAATTAAGTTTAATTCACTGTGGCTTACGAGTGAAGACCTGCAGTCCGCCAGGAATTATTGGCTTTCATGGTGTATGCTGTTTTTGCTTTCTCCCTACTAGCAATCATTAAATGAACGGCACAGCCTCCTCTGTAGACAGCGGGAAGACGCAAAAGATCTCAAAGAAAACTTGGATCGCAGGGAAAGAGTGGTTTCTGGTATCCTATCCAAATACCTGACTGATAAGCAACTCCAAGACTATCAACACTTTGTTCAAGTGAAGACCTCTTTACTGATTGAGCAGAAAGACCTTGAGGAGCAGATTAAATTTCTGGAGGAGCAGCTGGAAAGCCTAGAGAAGAGCATTCTTCTCTGATCCTCAGCAAGAGGCCGCCTGCTTTCAGGAGTGGAGGACTTGGGCATTGTGTTGGAACTCCGTACTTATTCACTGCATTGCTGCTAAAATGTGAAGGTGGATCAGTTTGATGAATTCCTATTAGTGCCACAGTGTTGATAAGTGCTAAGATGGTCTAGGCCGTGTTGGAAGGATTCTTCTCTTTGGAGAAGCAATATGACAAAATCTTACCGTATAAAGCAGATTGCATCTTGAAAATGACTGATGAGACGTATCCCCTTATTAATTTGACATTTTTCTCTTTTTCCTTGTCATTTGCCCGTCTGTTTCCCGACTGACATCATCTCAATAAAAGAATCATCATAAAAATATTTCCTCTTTGTGGGTGGGTTGAGTATTCAAAATAAGAAATTATGTGGGTGTGTGAGTTGTGAATTAAACACAGGATAAACAACGCCAAAGCACAATGTTATGGGCCACATACTAAAACTCCGCAGACAATTTAATGATATCTGTTCCCAGTTAGTACCTAGATGTGACTTGTAATAATGGAACATATTGTCATGGCTATAACACTGAGCTGTTTTCATCAGCAATAATCCCCCTGGATTTACGTGACTTTGCAGCTGTAGAACATGATAACTGTTTTGTCTCAGACTAGGGGTGAGGTAGTACATAGTCAACAGAAAACTCATGAGGGCTGTAGGATTGCTGTGAGCACAGAAGGATTTAACCGGGCTAAGATGACCTGAAGGCGTGCTCTCAAAGATGGTAAAGCCAAAAAATTGCACCTACCCTCACTATTTGCAAAGTCAATGCAATGCTTCTTAGGTGACTATTTTTCAAATGATTGCTACAGTGGTGGTTTTCTTAACTCAGTGCCAGTCACCTACCACCTATTGTGAACCCTGCCATGAAAACCACTGTGCTGTGATACAAAAAAGTGGTTGCATTTCAAAGAGTTTTTATGTAAACCATGAGTTTGAAAAAAAAAGGGCTTTAAAAGGTAGAGAAAATATCTTGATAATGTCCTTTTAAAATTATGTGTGTTGAAGATCTTTCAAGTCAAATTCCTGTACTGAAATAGTTTCGTTTAATATTTATTGAACAGTTGAATAGAGGGATAGGTGTATCAGCTTTAGCTTCCCTGAACATTGAATGAGAAATTCACTAACCCCAACTGGAACTTCTTCTAGGTCTGGGCAAGAGAGGAAGGCTGGTCTTGATGTTTCCACAAGTGACAGAAGTCAGTGAAAAACATTATACTGAGAAAGGGAGACAATTGTATCCCTTCATCAGAAAGTAAAGCTCCCTGGGTCTGATGCAGAATAGAAATCTTTCGGTTGATGCCCTTGGAACTTTCAGATGGGCACAGCCAGTGTTTACAGAACCTTACTGCAAATAAATCTCACTATTAATGATCATCCTTTATTTCCCCGACCAAATATTGTATTTTTCCCTCACCACTTTTACGTGCTCCTCTCCACCATTAAATACTGCATCTAACCACAGGAAGGGGTGGCTGTTTGGGATTGGCTGACACTCATATCTGCCTGCAGAGGTTACTAAAGTGTGAGAACAAAGTACCTCTTCTGCCAATATACTGAGCAAGTTCTGGCAGGGGGCCTGAATTCTGATCCCTTATGTTATACTGCCTCAAACTCTCCCATCCATCTCCTGTTCCTGGTTTGCTCCAGGTATGTCACTTCTCTGCTGGGATCAGCTGCTTCATGGTTGCATTCGTCTGTGTAAGGACATACTAAGTACAAAGTATGTGGGATAGTCCTGCAAGCAGGATGCGTCCCCCTGCCCACCATCTATCTGCCTCTGTTAGCAGTAACAGAATGGTTAAGCTTGACTGGGTAGAATTTATTTCAGTAATAAAATCTAATCCTCTTGGCTCATCTCAAACAAAAGTCCTCTAGGCTCTGAGGTGAGATGAGTAATTAAAAAAGACAAGTTCTCGTTATTTTCCAGTTCTTACCTTGTCACATGACTTGATGCAGGCAGGGCATGTCTGGTTACTTAGTAGGCAGCTTGAAAGAGAACCATGGTTCAATGTAATCCAGACACCACCAAAACTGTGCTCCAAGAGGCACTGTTCTCTAGCTGTAGAACTTGGACTCGCACCTTGTCTCTCATGAAATTGCTTCTGAAACTCAGCTCACATGCTGGTGTCACAACGCAGAGTGAATAATACCCTATCAGTCATGCTGCAAAGAGCTTTGGCTGCTGTAACACGCCTTGCCTGCAATTCTTGAAAGTCTATGACTCATGTACTGCAAGCTGCGTATCTTCTAAATTAATTTGGTAGCAGGCATAGAACTGCTTGGCTTGGAAAAGCAAACAGCAATGAGCTGAAACCAAATCAGTTGGTGTGTACAACAGAAGTATTTATTTCAGTCAAGAGAGAGCTCAATGTCTCTATCTTATGGAACACACGCAACCAGGAGAGGGCCAAGGGCAAGGAAAGCTCAGTGAAGATCCCCTGTAGAGTTTTACTCATACTTCCAACATAAGAGCAGGGGCGTATTTTGGGCCATCTTCACAGAACAGCTCGGTGGCTCAGCTCCAGATGACCTACATGGATCAATGGGAATTCACTAGAGGACAGGGTCATCTGTACAAAAACTGACAACTGCCTGTCCTCCTGGAGTTCTTCCCCTGCAGCCTTCTAAAGTAGTGTGCCACAGCACAGAAGGGGATTAGCAGAAAACTTGTGAAAGCTTCAGGCTTTACAGATTTTTGCAATCCATCTCTTGCAGAATTGGGAATGGGTCGCATACAAGCTTTTATCCTTGCAAGCCATAAAAACCCATCTATGTGGAGACCTTTGCAATGGAGAGCCAAGTGCAACATTGCCAACCTCATATATTCAAAAATAATGCGTCAAGCTTGCCCTATTCATGAAACTGGTTTAAAATCATGTTCCGACATATAATTATTTGGATTTTTGAAAATTCACTTTACTTTAGCATTTGAACGCACCCACGCCACATTTTCAAGCTCAGCTGCAATCATTTTTCTCTGAACCACTCTGCCTCCACCCACCTTTTATAAAAAAATGAAAGCAAATTCTCACATATTCACAGGATTCCAGAAGCTGGGGGCTGAAGAAAACTTCCAGGTATCATGAAACTTGTGATACAATTGTGAGCTGGCAATACAGCAAGTAGTATGATTTGGCCTCAAAATAATACAGTAAAAACTCTGTTACCTGACACTCAGTTAACCAGCAAGCTCAATTAACCAACATTTCTGATATCTCCCAATACAAATCTTCTAACCAGGATTATTGCACTGCCCAGCACATTAGCCAACTGCATATTCTGTACTTTGCAAAAGAGGCAGAAGATAAATAAACAAGCTGAAACTAACGATTTATTCCAAAAAGTCACTTCCTGGGTGTGTCATAAGGTCATGACAGATTCAGCCCAGTCTCTTATACCTTCTACATCTCCAGGTGGGCCAACAGCCACTGCAGGACCTGGGGTAAGGTGAGAGGGGGGCCTGGCTCCCCATCCTGGGAAGGGCAGGGCCAAGGGAAGGGGCAGGGCTTAGGGCAGTCAGCCCTTAGTACTGCTGTGACTGCTGACCCCAAGCCAGGGGCAGGGGGAGGGAAGGAGTGGCAGAGCAGTGCTGCCACGGCATTTAAAAGGCATCTGGGGCCAGTGTCATCAGCCAGAGCACCTGGCCCCTTTGAAATGTCCGGTCACGATTCAGCTGTTCCCTTTGCACCCTCTGTTGGTAGGCCTGGCGTACTCTGAGAATTGCTGTTGATAATGATGACCCTGAAGCACTGCAAGATCCTGAAATGCCTTCTGAATCACCAAAGAGAGATTCAGTTATGTTCCATGTAGTGTTAGTATTAAGTGTACTTTTATGATCTGGGTGTGCACCATGCATTGCCCATAGTCTTCTGCAGTATCATAAGTGTCTCCTGTACAGAAAACTTTCCCTGCATACACCTGAGTGCTTCAAGAACCAACCAGTGTAGTCCAGTGCAGTACTCCTGTTGGATTGGTGAGTACCAGTATACTGTTTTATACATAGTTCATTTTATTATTTTCTAATTCTTTGAACATTGGTATTCCAATGGTAAGGCATAACTCTCAGTTAACCAGAATATTCAATGACCTAACACCCCTTTTCCCCCAGCATGCCTGGATAACAGAGCTTCTGTTGTATTCTGGTTTTATAGTCCAGTTTGTGTCTGTCTGAGTCATGTGGCTAATTTTAGTCACCACAACACTGAGTATTAGCAGATTGGGAAAATCGGTAGTTAATTTTAGACCCTGACTATATGAATGTTTTAAAGATAAATTATATATTTCAACTGAGTATTTTGGCACAATTTATCAAAACCGACTGTTACATTTTAATGTTTCTTTCCTCCTCCCTGAAAATTGGATCAGAGTAAATTAGATGCAGATGATATTTCTATGCCTTTAAACTTTATTAAGCCATGTTATTGTCTTAGAATGTGGGTTTTGCTGAAATACAGACTTATGGACAGAGAAATAACGCATTGATCTATCCCATGGTCTCCTTCATTATTGTTTCATTACCTGTCCGTAGCAAACATCCATCACCATTCACAGAGATCCTAGTATATTATTGTATGTGCATCTTTTAGACAATGGAATAATAGGTGTCAATGAGAAAAATGCCTTCCTGTCTGATGGTGCTCTTTGTATCAGATTCTGACAGACCAAAGGTTACAAGATACAAGAGTATCTCAGTGCAGTAGATAATGTAGCAGACATGGCAGAAAATACACCAGAGGCAGATTATTTTCAAAAGCATGTTGGTCCTGGGGTAACGCCACCTAAGCTAGAAATCAGCAACGAAAAGAACAAGAAGAGCCATTTTTTTGAACTTGGTAAACTCAATAATTCAAGAGCCACAAGGCATGTGAATACAAGATGGTCCTTAATCAATAACATCAAACCAGAGTTGTAAATTGTTGGGCTTTTAGATGTTCACCAAAATACCAAAAATAACTAGAAGGAGGATTTTTACTTTGCAATTATAGTGTTGGGACCATAAGAAGTCCTTAAAGAGATGCATGCAGCTCTGGGGATGCAGGTTGCAGACCCCTTATCTGAGCCAATGGGTTCCATCAGGATGATGCCAGTGTGTGAGGCAAACTAGACCGATCATGCTTAAATGACCTCTGCTGACTAGCATTTCAAACTGAGTGATTGATTTATCAGCAACATGGAGTTCAAGTTACCTTCAAAATCCCAATTTCCCCACTGCGATGTGATTCAAGCCACAAGTTTAGGTACAGCAAAAACAAACCAAAGTAGTCATACAAATATTGTAAAGTCCAACGAAATCAGTTTTTGGTGTGGATTGAAACATTTCTCCTGGACAGATTGCAGCTCTGGTATGAGAGCCCTAGAAGAGAGCATGAAACTGAAATTACTCAGGAGTCTAGTTGCACTGTCTATGATGAAGGAAGTACATAAAATAAACAGGAGAAGTGGTAATAAGTAAATTAGGCTCCAGCGCTGCATAAAATAGTGGACATTAACTCCGTGGCACTACTCCAAGTAAAGCACGTGCCTGAGTATCTGCAGGATCGTGGCCTTGATCTCATCAGTCTAGGCAGGGGTGGACAATAATTTTCATAGAGGGGCCACTCCATGAATTTTGGTATGGGTCACAGGCCGGCTCTGGGCGCCTGGAAAGGGGCAGGGTCTCAGACCGAAGGGGTGGGGGGGGAGGTGCTACAGAGAGAGACGGAGCGTGTGAGTGTGACAGAGAAAAACTGTGTGAAAGACAGACTTGGTGACATAGATCAAGAGTGTGCTGCAGTGTATATATGACAGGGACTGTGTGTGTGGCACAGACTGAGTACGTATGACAGTGACGCAGAGTATGTGTGCTGGCTGATGCTGGGTAAGTTTCTGAGTAAAGCCACTGTCTGTTTCTTTAAGGGAAATCTGTCCTGCTCTGTTGTCTCCCCACTTCCCTGCTTTGCACTGCTGAGTCTCTTACCATCCATGCTTCAGGATGGAGAGACTCTGCAGAGATGGGGTACAGGGTGAGGGGAACACCCTGACTTAACTGCTACCCTCTCCCTTCCAGTCCTTCCCACCTGCACAGCTCTCAGGAGAATCTTAGGAGCAGTTCAGCTGCAGAGGGAGCAAGGTAGAGAAGGGGCAGCTGAACACACGCAGCTGGCTGTAAGTAGGCATGTTCTGCTAATCAGCTGTGTGGGCTGGAGAGAAGTGTTTGGTGGACTAGATCTGGCCTCCAGGCTTGATTTTTGACCTCTTCTGATCTAAGGTAATGCTAATGACTCAAAGAAACCATTTGCTGTATACAAATGTAACCTGACAGTGCCCTTTCAGATGTGGCTTTAAAAAATTAAATGTTCAACAAAAGGACAATTCTAAAAGATCGTTAGGAGTGTTCTTTAATCTTGTTAATTTATAGATTTGTTTGTAGGGACATGTATCAGGAACTAGGATTTGAAGGTGCAATTTTTTTTTAAATTTCCACAGCTGCTCCTTATACAGTGGTGTTTGCGTGGATGAGCCCTGTAGTTCAAGTTTTAACTTTAGTAGTATGAACGAAAGATTTTTAAACCACTGTACCTGGTGAAGAACAATACCTTGCGTCTGTCACAGGTGCCAAATGGCAATACTACCTTCCAGGAGATTTCTCTGTTGAATCAAAATCAAATGTCTGGTTCCTTTCACAGTCCAAGAATATAACTCTAGAGCAATGTTCCTTCTAATTTTTTCCATCCATGTGTAGAATAAATTTATTTGCACTGAGATACGTGTGGATGTGCAGCACTAGTAGAAATATGTGCTGGGGGCTGGGGTGCTCTGGTAATCAGCTACGCAGCATTTGAATCTTTCCTGGGTGGCTGCCCAAACACTCAGCTAACAGGGAACATGGCTGTCAAGAGCTGTTTATGGGGTTAACTGTCTGCTTGATAAATAATCCTGGGACGTGCTTGGTATCAATAAAAGGAGCGGAATCAATCCCTCCCTCCCACAATGGGTTCCCTCTATTTTTATGTCCATGTGTGGGATGAATTTCGTTATGTGCACCAGTGTGGCGACTATTCTGCACAGGGATGATCTGTGGTGGGGCTGAGGGGCTTGAAGCTGGGGAGGGGACTCAGGGTTGAGGAGATGAAGGTTGTGGCTGGGGATGGGGTGTTTGGGGTGCAGGAGGGGCCGCCAGGATTTGGCCCAAAGGTTTGGAGTGCAGGAGCAAGCTCAGATCAGGAGGTTAGGGTGGGGGGTGGGGTCTGGGCAGGAGATACAGTGCAGGGGGGGACTCAGGGTTGGGAGTGTAATCTAGGAGGGAGTTAAGGTGTTGGAACAGGCTCAGGGCTGGGGCAGGGAATTGCTATGCAGGGCACTTACCAGGGGCAGCTGCTGTTTGGTGTAAGTGCAGGGAACAGGTGGGTCTGTGAGGCTGGTACCCACTGGAAGGCACTGCCCCTCGCAGCTCCCATTGGCCGCGGCTCCTGGCCAATGGGAGCTGGGGAGAACGGAGCTTCCCGGGGCTCTTAGTGGCGCAGCTCCAGGATAGCTGTGGTGTAGTTCAGGCTGCATCCATTCCCTGTACACCTAACATTCCCACTGTGGACAGGGCTGTTCTGCCTTAGGGCTGGGGTACAGCTGGGGACATACACCTTATTGAGAGTTACAGATACTATTTTTAAAAATAATCTGGCCTAGCCCTGAACAATTCCAACATGGGTGTAAAGGCCTGTTAACTTTCCCACGAAGAGCGGTCATCTGCTAGCACCATAACCATATTTTCCTATGCTGAATACAGGACACCTAGGACAATTGCTTGAATTCAAGGGACTTCAATGGTAGTCAGAACTATGCTGTGCCCCAGTGCTATAATAACTCCACGGCCTAGCAGGAGAAATAGGGTGTTGGGGTCCAGGCTGGGGGGTGTGCAGGATCAGGGTTGAGTATGACTTCTGTTTTGGGTGCAGGAGCCAGCAGGACTCAAGCCAGGGTGAAGAGCAGGAAGACACAATTTCATGAAAGGACCCAGCAGCTGCCTGCTGAGTCCAACAGTTCCCTGAGGCTGTAGAGACTGAATAGGGTCCCGGTTGTGCAAGCCTTTCTCCTGAAGTCAGTAAGCATTCTGCCCCAAACCAGTATAAAGTGCCATATGGTGCGAGCAACTGTACGTCCTATGGGTGTCACCCATCACCTTCCACCTGTAACCTCTAATTAGGATGGCAGCCATGGATTGTTCCGTCTGCATTTTCTTCTTCTTCTTCTTCAGTACATTTGCCTCTGTCCAGTAGAATATGGAAATCGGTGCCTCTGATCTTCACTCCATCTCCTGTTCAAAGCACTGGAAAATTACTGGTTTGCAGCGTTGTAGGGTATTGGCACCTCACCACTGCTAGACCTGCTGGACTGCTTCTTATCCAAAGAGAAAGCTAATGGGGAAAACGTCAAGAATGAGTCCACTCACTACCCCAGCGGCTGAGCAAGGCACTGTGGCAAATACTCCAGGCAGGCCTCCAGAACTTGCACAGTGATGGAATAATCCAACTCCAGCTCCAGCTTGTTCCTTCTCACTTGGTTAATCAGCGTGCCTGGTTTGTCCCACAAAACCCCAACAAAGGCTCACTTCATCTCCCTGCCCAAGAAAGGGCGAACAGCAGAGCTGGCTAGCAAGCACTTTCATTAGTAAGGTTTCGCTTCTTGCATAAAATAAACTAGCTAAAGCAAGTGGGATACAAAATGCGGGTTGTAGAGTGATGTGAGGGGAGGAGACAGGGCAGGCGTAATGTTAGGTGGGAAAAGGTAAGAAGGGGGTGGTGAGAGTAGGGCAGAGCATGCCAGTGACCCCTGTAGGATAGCACTATCACAATGAGCCTGGTGCTGGGAATCAGGGTTATGCTGGTGCCAGGGAAATAGATGCAGGATTTTTTTTTAAAGGAGTTCACTTAGGAGCTGAATTCCCACCCTTTGAAGTCGAGGGCAATCTTGCAATTGACTTCAGTGGATGCTGGCCTGGATGCACAAAGGCTACAATGAATTCCGTTTGGCTAAGCCACATTGCCTGGAGCCCCACTGAAGTCCATTTCAGTTGTCTATCTGTCATTCCTTACATGCCGTGGGTCTCCCAGGCACAAGTATAAATTAATGAGGTTCTGTGGTAACTAAGTGCAACTGTACTTACCTATAGGTTTATTTGAACCTGGGACCTCTAGGAGTTTAGTGCTAGAGCAGCTACAGTCACAGCTAAAAGCTAGCAGGCTCTCAGCTAAGGCTGTAGAGGAGACTCTTTCCTTCCTCTCAGTAAGTGGTTTCAGTGCCACTACAAGGGACAGTAAACTACACCTCGCGGTGTGTAGGTTACATGATGCCCCCTGCTTTGGGAACTCAGAGCACCATTCTGAAAGTAAATTAAATTTAACCCACATCTCCCATGACTAGTCCTCAGAAGGGAGCCTGCAAATTAGCCAGGAAGGACTGAATGGGCTCTTGGGTTAGCACTAGAGGCATCCGAAAAAGCCACTTGAGAAGCAACAGAGGAACTTTGCTGTTTGCCCCTGAATGCATCTGATCTGTCACTGTACTGTAGAGAGCTCACGTGTCTCAAGCCGAGCCCAGGTGTGGCTGAATTCCTCTATAGGCTTGGTTTAGAGAGCAGCCAGGCTCCTCTTTCACAAATATTAGTGTCACTGTTTTTTCTAACAAGCTTTCTGGCCATGACTTCTCCCTCTCCCAAGCTTCCGCATGGAGGAGAACACTTCAAAGACAACTTCTCGTCCATCCCTTCCCTCTTCCCGGGCAACACCATTTGTGAGGTGAAAAATGGCACCAGTTTTCATTTCAGTGGCCAACATGGCTGATCCTTCCTGTTCTGGGGGTGGAGTCTTATTTCCTGGTGAAGACATAAAGGATGGGGCTGGTGGTAGGGTTAAGAAGTGGTGATCAAAGGGTTTGAGTCATTGTTCTCAGAAGGCAAATTAATCCTTACTAGCCTGTGTGTTTACAATGCACCCCTTGTTAGATTATCTAAGCATGAATCTGGTGCATGGCTGGAACAATACACACACGAGAGCTTGCAGGGACTGTGAGAAACTACCCAAGGAAAAGCACATGGGAGGGATGAGGAAACCACAATAAAACATAATGTGGCAATAATCCTGGAGGCTTCCACCTGCTGCTCTGCTTGTGCATCCCTTGTAAATCTGGAGGGAGTGGCCGTGCCAAGACCATCTGCTTTGCTATGAAGAAATAGGCCCATAGAGCTGTCATTTAAGGGGTGAATGACAGCATCCCATCCCACCCCCACTCCCAGCTTTCTGAGTACCCAGACTGTTCATTTGAGCTCCACAGGAACCAAAGGTCTTGGGAATGCTTTACAACAATGGCGAGTGTTTTTTATCTACAACCTCCTGCTGCAGCCTCTTTCGGGAGCTAGTTATGGGACAAAATCTGATGCAAGCTGGTCTCCTCATGGTGCTCCTGCTAGTCCAGGGCTGAAACGTCACAAAGGGAACAATGCTGCCTGTAAACTGAGCACTTGGGCAGCCACTCAGGAGAGAGTCAGGTGCCCCACAGCTGATCAGCAGATCATCCAGAGCCACCCACAACTGGCAGCCTGCATTTCTATTGGTGGTGCACATCCACTCATGAGAGTGTTTACTCTCAGGAGCTAGAAATATGGCCTGATTTAAATACAGATAGCCACGATTTAGCACAGCAAAGCTGGCTGGATCCCTCATTAGGTATGAACACTACATTTCTGGACTGGCTCCAACTTTACTCTGCTCTTAGACAATCTAGAGACTTCTATTTTAATGTCAATAGAGAGTGGGATAAAAGGAGCAGAGCCTCCCAGACAAGTCTGTTTTGGGTAGCTGGCCTAAGCAGGGAAAGCAGCTGACCTGCAGTGGTCCATTCATAGTACAAGAGTACAAGAGCATTTTTTCCAGCCTAGACACACCCAAAGCTTGTTTCTGCTCCCAGGAAAGGCTTTCCTAACATAATGCTCATATGAACGGGGCAGTGCGCCTTCTAATTTTTTTCCCCTATGGGCAGAGTAAATTTTGTTATGTGCACCAAGGCCTGCGTGGTTGTGCACCACTAATAGAAACATACTGTGTGCTGAGGGCACTGTGCTAAACAGCTGAATGGCACTTGAATCTCGCCTGGGCAGTTGCCCAAATGCCCTGCTCACAGGGAACACAGAACAGGGCATGTAGTTTGCCTGGTTCAAGGACAGCTTACCGTTCTAATCTAAAAGCAGAAACATTTCTTCATCACAGCACTGGTTGCAAAGCTGACCTTAGTGAACTGAAAGGACTCAGGCTAACAGCCCTCAGGATTCCAGAGCTCTAACAGAGCAAATACAGCAAAGATTATGGCAGTGCAAACTCCTCCCGGCTCTTTGCCAATATGTTTCAAAGCCCCCACTGCCTGGGGTGAGGCTGACACAGGTGAAGAGCTCCATTCCAGATCTGACCTGGTCTGGCTTGTGGCATCTCCTAAGGCTAAGTCTGCACTAGGCAAAGTCAGTGGACCACAGATACGCAATTCTAGCTATGCCAACTGTGTGGCTAAAATCGATGTAGCTGTGCTCGGCTAACTTGGTTGTCTGTATTGGGAATGGTCGCCGGTAGAATTTCTCCCATCGACCTCCTGTACGCCTAGCATCTTGTGAGAGTACAGGGGCCAACGGCGACCCCTGAGAGTTGATCTTCTAGGGTAGTGTAGACACAGCCTATGACTCACAACAAAATTACTATGGTTACAGCATTCCTCTTGGAGTTCAGGTAACTTCACTTACATGTGCCCATCATAACATTATTTGTGCTTCAGGCTCTTTAAATCTGTGCTTTCTGTATCTTGGTAAGGCACAGAAAGTGCTAGCTCTTTAGGCTGGCTCGCCAATCAGCTAGCAGAAGGAAGGATACTGCAGGAGCCAAATTAAACAGGATGAGGGGGAGAGTATGAAGAAAAATCTCTTCAGAGGAATTCAAGTCACTGCTAGAAAACCTCGTGAAGCTGCTGGGTAGTTTCTCTATGGGACAAGCAAATTTCATAAAAAGTGTAAAATCCAGAAGGGCAGATTAGTGGTAGAGGATTTCAGAGCTGCCTACAAAGGCAGCCAGAGGGTGTTAACAGTGAGGGAGATTCATAAGTCAGCATCCCATGAGCAGAAGGCCATTAGTTTCTCATGGTATCAGTTTTCTGTGGTTCAGACCGATGTGCCTTTAGATCAGTGGGATGTAAATCCCAGGGAATGTGCAACACCTTTGAGAATTAGTGTGGAACGCTGGGTTGAGATGCAAGAGACAGGGCTTCAGTTCACTGCTCTGCCACAGTGTTTCTGCATGACCCCGAGCAAGTCACTTAGCTCAGGGATGGCCAACCTGTGGCTCTCGAGCTGCATGCAGCTCTTTGAGCAATGAAATGCAGCTCCTGCTCAGAGCCATGCACCAGGATTGCACACCGCCGCTCTGTGCACGCGCCCCAGTGCCTCAAGGGAGAAACACATGGTCGCTGCAGTCATTCCAGTGAGTCCCAGGCACTGGGCTGAAGTGGGGGTGGAGGGGGCTGGGGGTTCCTGGCTCTGGAGGAGGAGAGGGGCATTGGGTTAGAGCTGGGGGATGGGGGTTCCTGGCTCTGGGGGAGGTGGATTGGGTTAGAGCAGAGGACTGGGGTTGCCTGGCTCTTGGGGAGGGGAGGGGATTGGGTTAGATGGGGGGGGGCTGGGGGAGGCTGGCTCTGGGGGTGGAGGAGGGTATTGAGCCACATTATATAGTTATTTTTATCTATCTATTAGATAGATAGATAAAGTATATATATTATATCTATATAGCTATAGATCAGTAAAAATAAACATATAATATGTAGCTCTTTGGACTCTGTCCACAGCTATTTTGGCTCTTGTTTCTAACTGACTGGCCACCCATGACTTAGCTTCTCTGGGTTTCAGTTCCCTAGCTGTATAATGGGGATATGATAGGACTTCCCCACCTCATGGGTACATGAGGCTGAATATATTAAAGTTTGAGAGTTGCTGAAATAGCCCAGTAATGGGAGGCCATCTAAATACCAACGTTAAATAGCTTTCACCATTTCTGCACAAGGAAATGCTCATGTGACTTACACCCATGGCTTATATTGTCGTCTCTGGCATCCATATGGTTAGCATATGGGAGGACACCTATGGGCCTGGGAGGAAGGAAGGAGCGGTCTGTGGTAAGAAAGGAGTGCAGGCTATGGTCGGAGTTGACTCTGCCAGTGAGGTCAAGGCTAGGTTGGAGTGGGCCAGGTTTCTGACACATGGCGTCATGGTTGCAGGGGACCAGAGGAGAGGATCGCTGTTCTCCACACAGCACAATGTGCTGTGGGAAGAGGGAGCAGGTGGCTTTGTGTGTTAGGATAGGAGAGGGCAGCAGGACAGAGTAAAGCTTGGTGCTAGGCTAAAGTTGGACTCTGCTGCCTTTTTCCCTATTAGTTTCCTGATGTGAGACTTTGCCAGGAGCTTGGTTGTGATGTGGGAATCGCCCAGGTGCAGTAGCTTCAGCACCTGTTCCCTCCCTGCGAGGAACTTTGGTGCTTGTGGTCACCTGAGCCTCATAGAAGGGCCTTAGAGCCTATATTAGGGTGTTGGCCCTGTGTTATTGTTGTCAAAATAAGTAGCTCTGTAGCAGTAAAAAGATGCATACAAACAAGCCAGGCCCAGGATACCACACTCTTAACATGAAATACAATAAAAAAATCTAAGCACCAAAGCTGATCAATTGCTGGTTGAAGTTTAATTTCCTCTGTGTTTTATTGCCACTAAAATCTTCTTTGCTTGATTAGATTTTTAAAAGCCATACCCATAACCTCTCCCTCAAGCACGGGACTAGAAATAGAACATGCTGTTATATAAAATGTCTGTGTAGGAAAACCTCATGCGGATCCATTTTGAATATTAAGCCTTTAGTTTTGTCTCTTCACTTTTATAAACCATAGGTGGGAATCTCAGCGCTTCCAGGCTTGTCTGATAAGAGAGGCAGAGAGAATTCTTCCGCAGATAAGACTCCTCTTGGCCCCATGACTCAGGGAGGGTCCTGGCTGCTTTGTTCCTTCTTCCAGCAGCTAAGCTTTCACTCAGATTTTCTAGCCTCAGAGATGATGGCCCTGATTCGCCCCTACCTAGGGCCCTGTGCCATCATTTGCATCTCTGCCTTGTGAGAGATGGTGGGAGCAAAACACTGGAGGTGGGGTTGGGGGAGCAGATTCTGTCCCCTGCATGCTGTGCTGGCAGTGGATAGCAGCTGCAACTGGCAATGGAGAATTTTTCTCATCACACACACAGTGTAGAGCCACTGCACTGTACTGTCCCCTTCATAAGCCCCAACATGGGGGGAAGAGCCAGGGGTAGGACTGGCAGAAGGTGGGACGGTAGTCACCTGAGCACAGCTTTGCAGCCCAGAGAGCAGCCCAAGGGCCATTTTAGTCCCCAGAGTAGCTCAAATCTGGAGGGCACTAAAGAAGCAGAGAGGCTCCCCTCCCCTGGGTTGGTAGCATGTGGAACTCACTGTGCTCAGGATTTGGTACCTACCAGAGCACTAGGGAGCAAGGAATCAGGCCCACAGCCCTGGAACATAAGCCACTATGCTAAGAGGAAACTGAGAGGCACATACTGATCTTTGGGACTGCATATCCCCAGGCTTAACCAGGCTCCAGTCAAAGAAAAGGCACCTCCCCATCCCTCAGAAGTTGCCATCTTGTCTCCCAGCATCCCAGCTTGCGTAAGTGTCCAGCCTGTGTAAATTGGTGCAGTGGGGTCTCCAGCCTGACAGAAACAAGAGAGTTGAAAGTTGTGGGGAGCCCCCATTTGTTTCAAGGGGCTTTAAAAGGTGGAGTCTAGAGCTGACCACATACAGTGCCACCCATGGAATAGCTTTTAGTGCTGTCCTGAAGCAGCGAGTGGGCTGGCCTAGGGCAGCCGTGTTGGAAATCTTGCTCTGCCTCCCTCTTTTTATTCTCCTCAGCTGTTCAGGGAGCGGCTGTGGAAGATGAGGCTAAGAGAGACAGTCCTGTGAAGGAAGTAGAGCAACCCAGACCGGGAACCTTCCAGAAATGTGTGGTGCTCCAGGTCCACTTCAACCTATCCGGCCCCACATCCATGCCCAGGCCAGGAAGGAGCGAGAGAGGGGCAGGACTTCCCTGGGACGTTGCAGGAGAGTTGGCTTATTTGTCAGCCCCTCAGTGATTTCCTCCCTCCCTCAGCTTTCCTGGCGCACTCAAAACCCCACAGTTCAGTCGAGGACAGGGGTCCCTTTGCAGCCAGCCATTGCTGCCCTTTGGGAAAAGGGGTATCATGTTGGGGAATGTGTGGCTCTAGCTCCCCCTGCTGGCACTGGATAAGAAAAGCCAGCAGTTAACTAATGGCATTTTCCAAGCACTGTAAAAACATTCCCGCGCTGTCCCTGTAGCAGCCCCCCACACAAGGTCACTTGGGGTTGCTCCTCTTTTAAATCATTAATGAACAGATAGCAAGTGAATGCTCCTCAGTATGGTACAGAACACATGTCCTCGTTCCCCTCCTTAAACAAACAACACACCCTTTGTGCCTACACCGCCTCTGTGCCAAAGACATGTTAGTGCAAACTTAATTTGGAGATTTCTTCGTTAGCACAAATCACTGGAAACATCAATAACTGTCACGATGCAGTTTTACTTTGATTCATATGTAAATCAGGGGGCAAAGGAATGTGGGTCCCCAAGTGGCAGTATCTCATTCTGTGCAGGGAGAGAAGACAGCGGGGGCAAGACCAAGCGGAAGCTGTCTGAGTATTACTCATGTTATGTTTGTGCTTCGCCATATCTAAACGCACTTGGTAAAGAGACAGTTCAGCAACAGCGATGAGCAGTTTAGTTAAAGGTACTCAATCCTCTCTCAGTGACTTTGAGAGTCAGAAATTATCCAGTTTGACCGGTGGGGAAACAAAGACAGGCAGGTTAGGGTCAACATTTTCAAAAGGATCCCTTCTTTTTGGGTTTCCACCTGCAGCTCCCACTGAATCCAGCTGGAGATGTGAGCAAGCCAGGCTCCAGCAACTCTCCAAATCTGGCCCTGTATGTTTCAAAGTCAGCCTGGTTGTTTTTAACAGAAATATCTAAAATGGCTTTAAAAAAACAAAACTAAACTAAACTGTTCAGCCTAAATGCCTTATGAAATGCCACCCAGGAAGATAACATGAGGGCTGAGATGCTATCGACAAGAATTCCTTGCTCCTAGTAGTTACCAGCCTGAAGTTTGGATCTTCTTAAGAGGTTCTTTTCCAAGGTAAAGCTCTTAAGTTTTACATAGGCTGGGTCTGGTATTGAGAGGAAAGTTCAGAATCCCACAAAAAGGTCATTGGAGACCTGACAGTGGGAGCCTGTCACTGGGTTATCACAAAGCTTTATCCTGGAGGTCAAAGTCTAGCCTTAGTTACTGTTGGGTGGAGCTATCTGTTTTCTGGGTTTATTTGTTCATGCCAGCACTTCTCTCTGGAGTACCTGAGCACTGACTATCTAAGCTACTGGCATTCTTTAGAAAAGGCTGAAATGTCTGTATTAAGGGGGGGGGAACATACTAAGCAACACAGGCCAAATGTTACTTTTTGACCTTGAGCAAAAGTCAGCTAAAACATAATCCAGTTTTAACTCACCTGGTATGGGTATGAAAACAAAAAAAAAACCCAGTAAAGTAGCACTTTAAAAACTAACAAAATAATTAATTAGGCGATGAGCTTTCCTGGGACAGATGCACTTCTTCAGGCTACAGCCATACCAGAACAAACTCAATATTTAAGGCACAGAGAACTAAAAATAGTAATCAAGGTTGACAAATCAGAAAAAAAATTATCAATGTGAGCAAATCAGAGAGTTGGGGGAGGGAGTCAAGAATTAGATTAAGCCAAGTATACAACAGAGCCCCTATAATGACCCAGAAAATTCACATCCCGGTTCAAACTATGTGTTAATGTGTCAAATTTGAATATAAAACAGAGTTCAGCAGCCTCTCTTTCAAGACTGTTGTGAAAATTCCTCTTCAGTAAGATGCAGACTTTTAAGTCATTAACAGAATGGCCCACTCCATTAAAATGTTGGCTGACCGGTTTGTGGATCAGAAGTGTTTTTATGTCTGTTTTGTGCCCATTAACTCTTGTCTAAGAGAGTTTGAAGTCTGTCCAATATACAAAGCATCTGGGCATTGTTCGCACATGATGCGATATATGATGTTCGTTGAGGAACATGAGAATGTGCCCATGATTCTGTGAATAACCTGGTTAGGTCCAGTGATGGTATCTCCAGAATAGATATGTGGACAAAACTGGCAGCGGGCTTTGTTGCAAGGAAAAGTTCCAGGACTGGTGTTCCTAGGGTATAGACTGTGGCTGTTGGTGAGAATCCTCATGAGGTTGGGAGGTTGTAGGAGAGAACAGGCCTGTCACCCAGGGCCTTCTGGAGTGCGGCATCCTGATTAAGGATAGGTTGTAGGTCTTTAATAATGCGTTGCAGTGGCTTGAGTTGGGGGATGTAGGTGATGACCAGTGGTGCTCTGTTCTTGGCTTTTTTGGGCCGATCTTGGCGTAGCTGCTCTCTGGGTATTCGTCTGGCCCTGTCAATTTGTTTTTTTATTTCTCCTTGTGGGTAATTCAGGTTTATGAATATTTGGTAAAGATCTTGTAGTTTTTGGTCTCTGTCAGAAGGATCAGAGCAAATGTGATTGTACCTAAGGGCTTGACTGTAAACAGTGGATCTAGTCATGTGTGCAGGATGGAAGCTAGAAGGGTGTAGGTTAAGCATAGCGATCAGTGGGTTTCTGGTAGAGTGTGGTACCAATCAGGCCATTCTTGATTTGTACTGTAGTGTCCAGGAAATGTATCTCTCACGTGGAGTAATTGAGGCATAAACTGATGGTGGGGTGCAGATTGTTAAAGTCTCTGTGGAATTCTTCTAGAGTCTCTATACCATGGGTCCAAACCATAAAGATGTCATCAATGTATCCTAAGTAGAGGAGGGGCAATAGGGTACAAGAGCTGAGGAATCATTGTTCCGGGTCAGCCATAAATATATTAGCATATTGTGGGGCCATGCGGGTGCCCATAGCTGTTGCACTAATCTGGAGGTATAAATTGTCCCCAAATTGGAAATTATTGTGAGTGAGGACAAAGTTACAGAGGTCAGACACCACATTGGCTGTGGTGACATCAGGGATGGTATTCCTGATCGCTTGTAATCTGTCTTCGGGTAGAATATTAGTGTACAGAGCCTCTACATCCATGGTGGCAAGGATGGTGTTGTCAGGAACTTTTTCGATGTTTTGTAATTTCCTCAAAAAGTCAGTGGTATCTTGGAGATAGCTGGGAGTGTTGGTGGCATAGGGTTTGAGGAGGGAGTCTACATAACTGGATAGTCTGGTGGTAAGGGTGCCAATACCCAAAATGATAGGCCATCCGGGGTTCCCAGGTTTGTGCATTTTGGGAAGTAAATAGAATAATCCAGGATGGGGCTCAGACGGCATGTCTGGGTGAATAAGGTCCCAAGTAGCAGCAGGGAGTTCCTTAGATAGTTGTAATTTCTTTTAGAATTCCAAAGTGGCATCAGAGGAGAGAGGTCTGTAAAATTTGGTGCT